>NC_043024.1:8283749-8308749 GCF_006345805.1 Octopus sinensis
ATGCCAGCGTCACCTTGACTGGTCCCTGTGCCAGTGGCACGTTAAAAGCACCAACTGATCGTGGCCGCTGCCAAATTCTTGTGGCACGTAAAAAGCACCCACTACACTCACGGAGTGCTTGGCGTTAGGAAGGGCATCCAGCTGTAGAAACATTGCCAGATCAGACTGGGCCTGGCGCAGCCTCCTGGCTTCCCAGACCCCGGTCAAACCGTCCAACCCATGCTAGCATGGAAAGCGGACGTTAAACGATGATGAAGCAAGGATAATTGCATTCTCTCTCTCTCCTCCCCTCTCTCCATGCTTATTTAGTTTTAGTCTAATAATCAAATAATTATGTCACAATCTGTGAACCATAATAATTTTGTTTGAAATTGGGTTGGGCAGCTCTGGTTTCACTGCATGTCTGAAATCAAGGTTGAGCCAATTAAATCTTCACGGGATCAATAACCGAAGAGACATTGGCATTGAGGAAGCGTCAATTTTAAAAAATAAAATATTTTTATTAATTTTGTTTGTTTTTTTAAATTCAAAATACACTTAAGTTTCTTAATGGCAATTGCTAGTGCTTTCCACATTTCTCCAAGCTGGTATCTGACTGGTTTAAAAACTGAAGCAGTTTCTAGGAGACAATTGGAAGAGGTTAAAAGATAAACCACTGAGTATATATATATACATGAGAGGCGCAATGGCCTAGTGGTTAGGGCAGCGGACTCACGGTCGCAGGATCGCGGTTTCAATTCTCAGACCGGGCGTTGTGTGTGTTTATTGAGCGAAAACACCTAAAAGCTCTACGAGGCTCCGGCAGGGGGTGGTGATCCCTGCTGTACTCTTTCACCACAATGGCGGTGCCCCAGCATGGCCACAGCTCAAGAGCTGAAACTGGAAAAACAAAAACAAAACAAACAAATACATATATATATATACATACATACACACACATATATATATATATATATGCACACACATGACAGGCTTCATTCAGTTTCCATCTACTAAATCCACTCACAAGTCTTTGGTCACCCTGAGACTATAGTAGAAAACACTTGCCCGAGTTGCCACGCGGTGGGACTGAACCTGAAACCGTGTGGCTGGGAAGCAAGCTTCTTTCCACACAGCCAGGCCTGCACCTGTTGTGTGTGTGTGTGTTTTTCCCCACACCACTGCTTGAAAACCAGTGTCATTTTGTTTACAGCCCCATAACTTAGCAGTTCAGTAAAAGAGTCCTGTGGAATATACACCAAGCTTGAAAAGAAAAAAGTTTTGGGGTCGATTCATTTAACTAAAAACCCTTCAAGGTGGTGCCCCAGCATGGCTGCACTCTACACACACACACACACTCACTCACACACATACACATGCATGCACACACACACACAGAGTAACAGTGATAACTGTTACTTCTAATCTCTCAAACGTTGATTTTTTTTTTAAAATGTCTCCTAGATGTAATCGCCTGCTCTTATGAACCGTACCATAAGCCAAAATGAAAAACTCTATCATCCAGCGTACAGTGTTTAAAAACCTGATGGCTAACATTATTGATAGGATATCTAATCTCTCTTCTCCTAAAGAAATATCTGTTATGGTAGCTCCTACTATAATCATACCCTAGCTAATGCGGCTTCAAAGATAAGATATATTACAACCCTTCAAGTAAAATTATTAATCTTAATAATGGACATAAAAAAAATAATATGTCCTCCACCACTTCCTCCCGAATTGTTAAAACTAGTGCAGGCAAGAAATTTCTGTGTCTTTTTCAATAAGCATTTGAGTCAATCTTGCTAAAACCAAAGTCCCAATAAGTAGGAAGGCAGACAAACCACAAATCCCTTCAGGTAGATGGCCCTGCTCGATCTGTAGAAAAGGCGTAGATAGAAACTCGATAAGATGTAGCCAGTGTAAGCTATGGGCACATAAGAGGGGCGGCAATGTCAAAGGAAGGCTAACTAGGAAGATAGTTTTTGTATGTGGCAAATGCTCTGGAGCAATAAACACTGAAAATGTGCAGAGAACAACTTCTACCACATTCCAGGGAGAAAAACTAGAAGTAGTTGATAGCTTCCGTTACCTAGGTGACTAAGTCAGTAGCGGGGCAGGATGCTCTGAAAGAATAGCTGCTAGAATAAGAATAGCTCCTTCAGAGAGCTCCTACCTCTGCTGGTGACAAAGGGCTCTCGCTCAGAGTAAAAGGTAGACTGTATGATGCATGTGTACGAACAGCCATGCTACATGGCAGTGAAACATGGGCTGTGACTGCTGAGGACATGTGTAAGCTTGCAAGGAATGAAGCTAATATGCTCCGCTGAATGTGTAATGTCAGTGTGCATACTCGACAGAGTGTAAGTGCCTTGAGAGAAAAGTTGGACCTAAGAAGCATCAGATGTGGTACATGAAAAACATTTGAGCAAAAGAGTTGCAGCAAAATTTGTTCCTTGCTTGCTCACAGAAGATCAAAAAGCAATCACAACTGAACGCATGTCATGAACTGAAAGAGCAGTTAAAAGTTGACCTGGACCTTTTTTCGAAGGTCGTAAAAAGCACCATCCGATCGTGGCTGTTTGCCAGCCTCGTCTGGCCTCCGTGCCGGTGGCACGTAAAAAGCACCCACTACACTCTCGGAGTGGTTGGCGTTAGGAAGGGCATCCAGCTGTAGAAACACTGCCAGATCAAACTGGTGCCTGGTGCAGCCTTCTGGCTTCCCAGACCCCAGTTGAACCGTCCAACCCATGCTTGCATGGAAAACGGACGTTAAACGATGATGATGATGATGACCACTGGTGCTATGGAAATTGTCGATGTGGAAGAGATGAAGAAAAAACAACGGAGGCGCTAGAAGGCATCATTTTTATTCATCTCTCATTGGATGGAGTACAGTTTTTGCTTCGTTCCTACGGGAACCGATCTAAGGGCGATAACTTCATATCGCCTAATAGTATCGTTGCACAGTAGAGTTTCGTTTTGGGATTTTTCTTTTACAACACTAACTGACCAGGACAGCTTCCTGCCGCTGGTTGTAGAGAGGTTGTGTGCCTCTGACAAGTCATGTATACCGCTAAGAGCTTTACAGATGCTAAACCAATGGGCACTCTCTGACCGGTCTTAACAAACACCATTCTAAGTGGTTAGGGCAGCGGACTCGCGGTCGTAGGATCGCGGTTTCGATTCCCAGACCGGGCGTTGTGAGTGTTTATTGAGCGAAAACACCCAAAGCTCCACGAGGCTCCGGCAGGGGATGGTGGCGATCCCTGCTGTACTCTTTCACCACAACTTTCTCTCACTCTTACTTCCTGTTTCTGTTGTACCTGTATTTTCAAAGGGGTCAGCCTTGTCACTCTCTGTGTCACGCTGAATATCCCCAAGAACTACATTAAGGGTACACGTGTCTGTGGAGTGCTCAGCCACTTACACGTTAATTTCACGAGCAGGCTGTTCCGTTGATCGGATCAACCGGAACCCTCGTCGTCGTAACCGACGGAGTGCTTCCACATATACACACACACAAATATATATACAAATATATTAATGCTAAACTTTTTTTTAAAGTACCGGCATATATAATTTCTTATTCTGTTTTACTATATTTAATAAACTACATCGAGCAACAACAATAATATCGGATCTTTTCGGTTTGACCCGCAGTTTTTTCTAGCGGTGTCATATGAAATTGTCACCCATAATTATGACCCTAGTATCGATCTATTGCATTTCAATCTGTTTTAGGGTTAGGGGAGGGGGAAGGGGAAGGGTATCTTTTTTTCTTCACAAATGTAAATAAACCCAATCTGTTTCTTAAACGAAGGACATATTCATACGGCACAGAATGTTGGTTTTTTTTTTACCTCAATGGACGTCATTGATTGGTTGAAATTGCAGAAATTGATGCAAAAGAACAATAAATATCTTACAAACTATAGAATTTTCTCAATAAAGCCAAGAGAAAAAGATGTTTTATAAAACACATTCTACCAGTATACGAAGTTTAAAAGTGTTTAGTTACGTGGAAATTATTTTTAAAAAACTGCCGTTCAAACCGAAAAAATCCCGAACAACAACAACAATAAATAATAATTTATATACATTTAACATTAAATTGTATTTAACCCCGTTTCTAATTAAATCTAAATAACCCTAATTAGAGGGCAGTGCCCGATTTGCAGCGTCTGCCGTAAACCGAGTCTCAGTTTCATTTTGTTCCTTAACAGAGGTTAGTCGTTTTGTCCTTTTTGCCTTTCTAAAAAAATATCTTATGTGACATTAAAATGCTTCTTAGTTGTAAAAAAATTAATGGTAGTCATAATTTGACGGTTACGTGTATATTGATGTTTAAACATTATTTTTCTTTTGTGTTTATTTAATCCACAATCACAATAGTCACAGCGGAATGATTTGTTATATAATATGTCGCAATACAAACTATCTCTTTCTATCTCTTTCTCGCATACACACACACATATATATGAACGTATTTAATATATATATCTATAAACAAGTTTGTATATTTATAAACATATTTATATATTTGTAAACACGTTTTATATATATATACACATACACAAACACATAGATATATATATATATATATATATATACACATCTATATATATATATACATATATATTCAAATACATACATATATATATATATATACATATATATACAAATACATATATATACATATATATATACACAAATACATATATATACAAATACATATATATACATATATATATATATACAAATACATATATATACATATACATACATATATATACATATATGTACAAATACATATATATACATATATATATACAAATACATATATATATACATACATATATATATATACATATACATACATATACATATATACACACACACACACACACATATATATATATACATATATATATATACATATATACATATATATATACATTGAACATGTAAACACGCGTGTCTGTGTGGTCGCCGTGTATGTGTATATATGTAGTTTATTTGTGTAGGTATGTGGCAATTATCCCTTCCTTTCTGTCAATTAGTTTAATGTGCCTGAAATTCTAAAGTATAAACACAAAACACCATGTTTATTGATGTTTATCAAAACACCGCAGTACATGTTTAAATATCTCCTATTTATTTACATAAAAGGAGACAAATTCCAGAATACATCGACCGGACGAACAATATATAACGATAATACGACGATTAAGTTTCTTTATTGGCCACACAGGGCTGCACACAGATGGGACAAGTTACAAGGTAGAGCTTTTCTTTTGCAGGATGAAAAAAACCCAAAAGAAACAAAAAAAAAGGTGGCGTAGGTTTTCGATCAAAAGGGATCGTAAAGGGGGGTGGGGGAAGAACAAAAAAAATTTTAAAAAGACGATTAAAAAGTTCAAAGAATATTACTCGAGTTTCACATATCAGGAGTCTTAACCCTAGTTATTCTTTTCTACTCTAGGCACAAGGGCCGAAATTTTGGGGTAAGGGGCCAGTCGATTAGATCGACCCCACTATGCAGCTGATACTTAATTTATCGACCCCGAAAGGATGAAAGGCAAAGTCGACCTCGGCGGAATTTGAACCCGGCTTGCTTGCGTTATGCAAGCTCGCCACCTTCTTAACCATAGTTATTAATAATAAAATAATTATTAAATAGACACAAGCTTGAAGCTTGCTTTGCAAACATTTCGTTTCACGTTCAATCCCTCTGTGTTTCACCTCGGGCAACTTTACTATAGTTTTTGAATCGTCATGGTCTTGTATGTGGATTTGGGAGACGCTAACTGAAAGGACCCGTTATGTTCTGAGTTCAAATTCCGCCGAGGTCGACTTTGCCTTTCATCCTTCGGGGTTGTTCGGTTAATGATAAATTAAGACAGTTACGCCGGGAAAATCCCACTGGAGTAGATGTAATCGACTTAATACCTATGTCTGTCCTTGTTTGTCTCCTCTATGTTTAGCCCCTTGTGGGTAATAAAGAAATAGGTATTTCGTCTGCTATTACGTTCTGAGTTCAAATTCCGCCGAGGTCGTCTTTGCCTTTCATCCTTTCGGGGTCGATAAATTAAGTACCAGTTACACACTGGGGTAGATGTAATCGACTTTAATACCTATGTCTGTCCTTGTTTGTCCCCTCTATGTTTAGCCCCTTGTGGGTAATAAAGAAATAGGTATTTCGTCTGCTATTACGTTCTGAGTTCAAATTCCGCCGAGGTCGACTTTGTCTTTCGTCCTTTCGGGGTCGATAAATTAAGTACCAGTTACTCACTGGGGTCGATGTAATCGATTTAATACCTATGTCTGTCCTTGTTCGTCCCCTCTATGTTTAGCCCCTTGCGGGTAATAAAGAAATAGGTAACTGAAAGGACCCCATCGTCTGTGTGTGTGATCCCATCCCGCACACTGAACAACCTGTTTTCGTTTGTTTATATTTCCTTAAACTAGGAGTTTGGCAAAAAGAGGGCAACAGAGTAAGTACCAGGCTTAGAAATACTGAATACTGCGGTCGATTTGTTCGACTAAACCCTTCATTGTAGTGTCCTAGCATGGCTGAAAACAATAGTTAAAGATAACTAACTCTATGGTATCACTAGTCATGTTAGCACGTCGGGCGAAATGCTTTGCGGTATTTCGTCTGCCGTTACGTTCTGTGTTCAAATTTCGCCGAGGTCGACTGTGCCTTTCATCCTTTCGGGGTCGATTAAATAAGTACCAGTTACGCACTGGGGTCGATATAATCGACTTAATCTTGTCTGTCCTTGTTTGTCCTCTCTGTGCTTAGCCCCTTGTGGGTAGTAAAGAAATAGGTATCACTAGTCAATGAGGGAACCTGCAAGTGATTTGTTTGAAATCCTAGAAACAGCAGCCAGATCTTTCTCAAATCACAGCCCGAAATTATTATATGCCTGAATATACCGTAATGCAAAACTTTCTTTGATAACTCGTAACCGACATGGGGCTAAGCGGCAGCAACAATTTCATCATCCCAGATCTTATAGTTTTAATAGTGAAACTGTCTGCGATATCTTCACATTTGAAATTATAAACTATTTAAAATATGCTTATTTTGGTCTTTAAACCACAAAAAGTGGTTGCAATGAATCCACTCACATGGCTCTGGGTTTGCATGATACCTTGGAAATGTCTTCTATATTAGGCCTAGGTTCATATGCATGCGTGTATGTATGTGGTGGCACTCCGTCGGTTACGACGATGAGGGTTCCTGGTGATCCGATCGATAGAACATCCTGCTCGTGAAATTAACGTGCAAGTGGCTGAGCTCTCCACAGACACATGTACCCTTAACGTAGTTTTCGGGGGAGATTCAGCGTGACACAGAGTGTGATAAGGTTGGCCCTTTGAAATACAGGTACAACAGAAACAGGAAGAGAGAGAGAGAGAGAAAGTTGTGGTGAAAGAGTACAGCAGGGTTCGCCACCACCCCCTGCCGGAGCCTCGTGGAGCTTTAGGCGTTTACGCTCAATAAACACTCACAACGCCCGGTCTGGGAATCGAAACCGCGATCCAATGACCGTGAATCCGCTGCCCTAACCACTGGGTCATTGCGCCTCCACGTATGTATGTGCGTGTGTATATGTATGTGTGTGTACATATATATAGATGCAGCACGAAGTTTTGTCAGTGAACAGGTCGCGGTCTCAAAGGGGACAAACACAGACACACAAATATACACAGACCTACATACATACATATATATATATATATATATACGACGGGCTTCTTTCAGTTTCCGTCTACCAAATCTACTCAAGGCTTTGGTCGGCCCGAGGTCATAGTAGAAGACACTTGCCCAAGGTGCCACGCAGTGGGACTGAACCCAGAACTATGTGGTTCGTAAGCAAGCTACTTACCACACAGCCACTCCTGCGCCTAATGGTAATGATTTTTCTTTTTCCTTTTTGTTTTTTAGCCAAGTTCTTTCCATAACGCAGAATATCCTCCAGGAACCATGAGTAAGGTAGGTTAATAAGGAACTCTGTTTATATTTATTTATTTCCTGTTTTGGTCTAATGAAGAATTAAAGGCTACTTGAGTGCTGTTGTATGGAATGAGATGCAAACTTTGGAACTAATAGTATGGTAGACCAGAACTCAGAAAAATACTTTCGTTTCTTCCTTTTTGTTAAAGCAATTTTTTTTTTATTCCCTTTGCATCATGACAAACATACTTTCTGAGAGTCAGAGTGAATTTAAGTGGCACTCTATCGGTTACGACGATGAGTGTTCCAGTTGATCCGATCAATGGAACAGCCTGCTCATGAAATTAATGTGCAAGTGGCTGAGTATTCCACAGACACGTGTGCCCTTAATGTAGTTCTCAGGGAGATTCAGCATGACAGTGTGTGACAAGGCTGGCCCTTTGAAATACAAGTACAAGAGAAACAGGAAGGAAGAGTGTGAGAAAGTTGTGGTAAATGCGTATAGCACTGTGACCGACCAGACTATCAGATGTTGCTACACATCGCTGGTCACAATGCGCTTCGCATTGTTTTAGTCTTCAAATGACGCCACCCCGCTGGCTAAGCGAGCAGGCCAATAGAAGAAAGAGTGAAAGAAAGTTGTGGTGAAAGAGTACAGCAGGGTTCGCCATCACCCCTTGCCGGAGCCTCATGGAGCTTTAAGTGTTTTTGCTCAATAAACACTCACAACGCCCGGTCTGGGAATCAAAACCGTGATCCTAAGACCACGAGTTTGCTGCCCTAACCACTGGGCCATTGCGCATCCACAAGAGTGAATTTACTGTGTTATTATACACAGACATGGCTGTGTGATAAGAAGTTTGCTTCCTAATCACATGGCCCTGGGTTCAATTCTAGTGTGTAGAACCTTGGGCAAGTATCTTCTTCTACTGTAACCCTGGCCCAATTAAAGCCTAGTGAGTGTAGATTTGGTAGATGGAAATTGAATGAATGCTTGTAGTATTTCATCATCATCATCATTTAATCTCCATGACTTGGATGGTTTGACAGTGTCTGATGTGTTCAAGGACTGCATTGAGTTTCAATGTCTGCTTTGGCATAGTATTTTAGGGCTGGATGCCCTTCCTAATACCATGATCATTACCAGCATCGCTTTACTGGCACTCGTGCAGGTGGCACGTGAAAAAAAAACACTATTTGAGTGTGGCTGTTGCCAGTACCGCCTGACTGACCCCATGCTGGTGGCACGTAAAAGCACCCACTACACTCTCGGAGTGGTTGGCGTTAGGAAGGGCATCCAGCTGTAGAAACTCTGCCAGATCAAGATTGGAGCCTGGTGCAGCCATCTAGTTTGCCAGTCCTCAGTCAAATCCATGCTAGCATGGAAAGCAGATGTACATCAATGGAAATTGTAGTTGTGATACCAGTGCCGGTGCCACGTAAGAGAACCATCCGAACATGGCCGTTGCCAGCGCCGCCCCGACTGGCCTCCGTGCCGGTGGCACGTAAAAAGCACCATCCAATCGTGACCATTGCCAACCCCGCCTGGCCTCCATGCCGGTGGAACATAAAAAGCACCATCCGATCGTGGCCGTTGCCAGCCTCGTCTGGCACCTGTGCCGGCGGCACGTAAAAAGCACCCACTACACTTGCGGAGTGGTTGGTGTTACGAAGGGCGTCCAGCTGTAGAAACACTGCCAGATCAGACTGGAGCCTGGTGCAGCCTCCTGGCTTCCCAGACCCCGGTCGAACCGTCCAACCCATGCTAGCATGGAAAACAGACATTAAACAATGATGATGATGATGATGATGAAGGTAGGCAAAGTGTTAAGGAAGGTGATGTCTTCTGATGAGGAAAAACAACAGTGGTCAGATATTCATGTTTGAGTGAGTATGCCAGAAATTGATAATGAATAGACCCATTTTGCTAATTTTTCTTGTTTGTCATCTTTTCCAATTGTTTCCAGATGAATTTTTCTCAATTAAGGAGAACCAGGTTTGATGAACTTGTGAACCACTTCCGACAGTTTTATTATAAACCCTTGGAACAACATACAAAGACAGCTAGCTCAGGTACGTCTCTTCTTTCTTTCTTTCTTTCTTTCTTTCTTTCTTTCTTTCTTTCTTTCTCTTCTTTCTTTCTTTCTTTCTTTCTTCTCTTTCTTTCTTTCTTTCTCTTTCTTTCTTTCTTTCTCTTTCTTTCTCTTTCTTTCTCTTTCTTTCTTTCTTTCTTTCTTTCTTTATCATCATTGTTTAACATCTGTTTTCCATGCTGGCATGGGTTGGATGGTTTAGGTGTTTTCGCTCAATAAACACTCACAACGCCTAGTCTGGGAATCGAAACCGCAATCCCACAACCACGAATCCGCTGCCCTAACAACTGGGCTATTGCGCTTCAACTGAGAATTATAATGGTTAGTGATAATTGGGATGTGTGATGGTGGTGGTGGTGTTGGGGAGTGATTGATATCAACTACTCTTCAAGCCTCTTCTCCTTATCTCCTCAAAGACATACAGCACCTCGAAAGAGTCCAGAGGCTGGCTACCCGCATGGTTCATGGTCTCAAAAATTTGTCCTACGAAGAAAGGCTGAGGACGCTCGACCTTTATTCTCTTGAAAAACGCCGCCGCCGTGGTGATCTCATTCTCGCCCACAACATCATAAGCGGGAAGTGTAACCTCTCGAAAGAGCTGTTCTTCACTCCTGCTCCGGAGCGTCGGCTGCGGGGTCATTCCGAAAAGCTCTACCTGCGACGATTTCATCTCAATCGAAGGAGAGGAGCTTTCTCCGTCCAGGTTGCGGATCCGTGGAAAAAGCTGCCAGACGAGATGGTGAAGATGCCGACAACCACTTTGTTCAAAGCCTCCCTGGACCTCAAGTGGCCTGAACTCTTTACATGAACACCACCCTGTACTTAACTCCATGTCCCCCTACATGGCCTTGCTATTTGCTTTTGAGCCAAATTAACTAACTAACTAACTAACTAACTTTGAAATCATCATCATCATCATTAACGTCACCTTTCTATGCTTGCATGGGTCAGATGGTAATTGTTGAGGCAGATTTTCTAATGCCAGACAACCTTTCTGTCACCGACCTTCTGTTTCTAAGCAAAATAGTTTCCCATGACCAGACGTGTTTTCCATGAAGAACTGAAAACGGCCGACACAACTTGTATGAAGGTGGTGTTCATTTATATCAATTGCCCGGTGTCAGGACAAAAGAAACACCAACACAGACATTCATACATGTGCACTCATGCACATGCTGAGATGCATACGCTTTACTCTCTTTTACTCGTTTCAGTCATGTGATTGTGGCCATGCTGGAGCACCACCTTTAGTCGAGCAAATCGACCCCAGGACTTATTCTTTGTAATCCTAGCACTTATTCCATCAGTCTCTTTTGCCAAACCGCTAAGTTACAGGGACGTAAACATACCAGCATCGGTTGTCAAGCGATGGTGGGGGGGACAAACTCAGACACACAAACATACACACACATACATATGTATATATACATATATATGATGGGCTTCTTTCAGTTTCTGTCTACCAAATCCACTCACAAGGCTTTGGTCGGCCTGAGGCTATAGTAGAAGACACTTGCCCAAGGTGCCACATAGTGGGACTGAACCCGGAACCATGTGGTTGGTAAGCAAGCTACTTACCACACAGCCACTCTTACATATATAATATGTATGTGTGCCAGTGCCTTGTAAAAAAACACTCATGCCAGAGCCACATAAGAGCCCTCATGCTGGTGACACATTAAAAGCACACTGCACCCACTGTAAAGTGGTTGGTAGTAGGAAGTACAGTAGAAACCAAGCTAAATCAGACTAGAACTTGGGGCTGCTTCCTGGTTTGCCAGCTCTGATAAAACCGTCCAATTTATGCCAGCATGGAAAACAGACATTAAAGGAGGAGGCGACGGCGGTGGCGTTCTACTTTTGAATTCGTTATCCTAAATCCACTCATAAGGCCTTGGTTGCCCTAGGGCTATCTTAAAAAACACTAGGCCAAATCTCAACATGGTGTGGCTGAGCCTGAAATCACATATAGCGGGAAAGCAAACTTTTGAAGCACATAGATTTGCCTGTGCCCATATATATATATATATATATATATATATATGTCCGAGTCAGACGCCATGATAGATTGTTAGCCACTACACACATTTTTTTTTTCTCCCCTTGTTTCTCTCCTTGTTTTTTCTGTGTTCCTTTCTGTAGAAGAGCGTAGGCTCGAAACGTAAAAGACTTTTTCTATTCCTGAGCGTTATACTAATACATCTGTTTGTTTTGTACACCACCTGTCTTCGTCTTTTGTTTTTTTTTCGTAAACTTTCCCTATTTATATATATACATATATATATATGCATGACAGTGTTATATCCGCCTGACTGGCGTCTGTGTCGGTGACACGTAAAAAGCACCAACCGATCGTGGCCGTTTGCCAGCCTCCTCTGGCCCCTGTGCCGGTGGCACGTAAAAAGCACCCAATACACTCACTGAGTAGTTGGCATTAGGAAGGGCATTCAGTTGTAGAAACAGGGCCAGCCTTGTCACATTCTGTGTCACGCTGAATCTCCTTGCGAACTACGTTAAGGGTACACGTGTCTGTGGAATGCTCAGCCACATGCACGTTAATTTCATGGGCAAGCTGTTCCGTTGATCGTATCAGCTGTGACCCTTCTCATCGTAACCAACGGAGTGCTCTTATATATTGTTTCCTTCTTGGGACACAAAACTCTACTTGTGAAGACCTGTTGAGGCAAGTGAGAATCAGAATCAAAATCGAAATTGATCAACATCAATGGAAATTGTAGCTGTGATACCAGTGTCGGAGGCACGTAAAAAGCACCATCCAGTCGTGGCCGTTGCCAGCCTCACCTGGCCCCCATGCCAGTGACACATAAAAAGCACCATCCGATCGTGGCCGTTGCCAGTCTCGCCTGGCCCCCGTGCTGGTGGCACATAAAAAGCACCATCCGACCGTGGCCATTTGCCAGTCCCATCTGGCACGTAAAAAGCACCCACTACACTCACGGAGTGGTTGGCGTTAGGAAGGGCATCCAGCCGTAGAAACATTGCCAGATCAGACTGGGCCTGGTGCAGCCTTCTG
This sequence comes from Octopus sinensis, assembly GCF_006345805.1. NCBI lineage: Eukaryota > Metazoa > Mollusca > Cephalopoda > Octopoda > Octopodidae > Octopus > Octopus sinensis. The sequence goes on from NC_043024.1 coordinate 8,296,822, forward strand.
GCTTCCCAGACCCCAGTTGAACCGTCCAACCCATGCTAGCATGGAAAGCGGACACTAAATGATGATGATGATGCATATATGACACATGAAGGTGTGTGGCTTAGGGTATTTGTCTCGAGGTCACAAGTTTGATTCCACACACGCACACACAACAGGCTTCCACAGTTTCCCAAATTCACTCACGTGGCATTGGTCGTCCTTGTGTCATAGAAGACACTTGCCCAAGGTGCCCTGCAGTGAGACCGAATCTGGAACCACGTGGTTGGGAAGCAAACTTGTTAACCAAACGCTACGCCTGGGTCGGGGTGTGGTTTTTCTTTTGTAATTTGTTGTATTTTTTGTGTTTCAGGTTTAAAACAGTTTAACTGGACGGATCCAAATAATGGCATTTATCCAATTAATAGATCGTTTCCTTTGCCTGGTAACACTGGACTCTCGGAAAGTTATTTAAAGAAGTTTAATAATGCCGTAGCTGCCACTATTACTACTACTACTCCAGCCCCCGTGACAAATGCTTCAAGTGTCCCTCGAACAGTTATAACGGAATACAAGTATCTGGTAAGAGTTATTGTTTCTTCCCTTCTGTTCTCTTTTTACCTGGTTTTCTTTAGTGTGGCGTTTGCCAGCCTCGCCTGGCCCCCGTGCCGGTGGTACATAAAAAGCACCATCCGATCGTGGCCGTTGCCAGCGCCGCCCTGACTAGCCTCCATGCCGGTGGCACGTAAAAAGCACCATCCGATCGTGGCTGTTGCCAGCCTCGCCTGGACCCCATGCCGGTGGCGCGTAAAAAGCACCATCCGATCGTGGCTGTTGCCAGCCTCGCCTGGACCCCATGCCGGTGGCACGTAAAAAGCACCATCCGATCGTGGCTGTTGCCAGCCTCGCCTGGACCCCATGCTGGTGGCACGTAAAAAGCACCATCCGATCGTGGCCATTGCCAGCGCCGCCCTAACTAGCCTCCATGCCGGTGGCACGTAAAAAGCACCATCCGATCGTGGCTGTTGCCAGCCCCGTCTGGCAGCTGTGCCGGTGGCACATAAAAAGCACCCACTACACTCACGGAGTGGTTGGCGTTAGGAAGGGCATCCAGCCGTAGAAACATTACCAGATCAGACTGGAGCCTGGTGCAGCCTTCTGGCTTCCCAGACCCCAGTTGAACCGTCCAACCCATGCCAGCATGGAAAGCGGACACTAAACGATGATGATGATGATGATGGCTCTGGGAGTTAAGACGTTTGCTTCCTAACCACACGGTTTCATGTTCAGTCCTACTGTATGGCACCTTGGGCACATGTCTTCTACTATAGACCCAGGCTTGTGAGTGAAAGCATGTGCATAAGTGTGTAGCTCTGTGTGTGTGTGTGGCTTAATGGTTAGGGTATTAGCTCGTGATTGTAAGGCCGTGAGTTCAATTCCCAGTGACACATTGTGTCCTTGAGCAAGGGGCTTTATTTCACATTGCTCCAGTCCACTCAGCTGGAAAACGTGAGTTATACCCGTAATCCGAAGGGCCAGTCCTTTCACATTCTTATTTCTTTATTTCCCACAAGGGGCTAAACAAGGAGGGGACAAACAAGGACAGACAAAGGGATTAAGTCGATGCATGATTAATTCAAAACAATGGAAATAATTAAGCGTTGTATTTAATAAAGGAATTTAAATTTAAATCCTAAAGGATTAATGGAAGTCCATATTTATTGACTTCTATTTTCATTTTTATTCTTATTTTCTGCTTCACAGAAGGAAGACACTGGGCGTGCTGCGGGTTTCCAAGACAGCGACATTTTAGAATGTATTGTTCAGTCATGTCCGGAAACATTGAAAAAATGTAAGGAAGACATTCGTTAATTATTGGAACCCATAACTGTTTTCTTCTTTCTTGTTTTGTTTCATTGGAGCTGGCGGTGTTTTTCCTTATGTTCACAAAAAATTTCAAGTAATACAAATCATTTTCATTCTTCATTATCTTCCTCCAGCCATGCTCTCTCCCCTCTGTTGTACTCCATCCTTAGAACCACCTCCATTCCTCATTATCTTCCTCCAGCCATGCTCTCTCCCCTCTGTTGTACTCCATCCTTAGAACCACCTCCATTCCTCATTATCTTCCTTCAGCCATGCTCTCTCCCCTCTGTTGTACTCCATCCTTAGAACCACCTCCATTCCTCATTATCTTCCTGCAACCATGCTCTCTCCCCTCTGCTTTACTCCATCCTTAGAACCACCTCCATTCCTCATTATCTTCCTTCAGCCATGCTCTCTCCCCTCTGTTATACTCCATCCTTAGAACCACCTCCATTCCTCATTATCTTCCTTCAGCCATGCTCTCTTCCCCTCTGTTATACTCCATCCTTAGAACCACCTCCATTCCTCATTATCTTCCTCCAGCCATGCTCTCTCCCCTCTGTTGTACTCCATCCTTAGAACCACTCCCATTCCTTATTATCTTCCTCCAGCCATGCTCTCTCCCCTCTGTTGTACTCCATCCTTAGAACCACCTCCATTCCTCATTATCTTCCTCCAGCCATGCTCTCTCCCCTCTGTTGTACTCCATTCCTCATTATCTTCCTGCAACCATGCTCTCTCCCCTCTGTTGTACTCCATCCTTAGAACCACCTCCATTCCTCATTATCTTCCTCCAGCCATGCTCTTTCCTCTATTCTACATTATCCTCTTCCAGCCATGGCCTCTCCTCTCTGCTACACTCCATCCTTAACACCTCTTTCATTTGCTATCGCTCCCAGTCTCCTCACCACCTCCACTGAGCCTCTTCTATATCCCACATTTATTTCAGTCACCTCTATCACATCCAGGTATCTCATCTCTCCTCATAATCTAATGAAATTTTCCCCACTGTCAGCCTTGCCCGCTAATCCACTATATCACTTCACCTATATTTACCGCCCCCCACTGTACTTCGAGGGTTATGTTGTGACAGATATCCACCACCATCTCTCCCTCTCTCTCCATCTTTATCTTTCTATTTTAACCCTTTCGTTACCAACCCGGCTGAAACCACCTGGCTCTGTAGTACAAATGTTTTGTTTTCATAAGTTTTGAATTAAAATCTTCCTCCAAACCTTAGTCACAATTTATGTTCCTAACACTAGCTGAATGATAACTAAGTTATTTTACTAAATTCTTTGTTATATTTAAAATTAATTGAAAGAAACACAGAGCATCTCAACAGAAATATGTTAACAAAAGGGTTAACAAATGATTAATTTAACCCTTTTGATACCAACCTGGCTGAAACCGCCTCTGGCTCTGTAGTACAATTGTCTTGTTTTCAAAAGTTTTAAATTAAAATTTTCCACCAAACCTTAGTCACAATTTATGTTCCTAACACTAGCTGAATGGTAACTAAGTTATTTTACTAAATTCTTTGTTATATCTAAAATAATTGAGAGAAACACAGAGCATCTCAAAATAAATACAGTGAAATAAATGCTTGTCAAGTACTTTGATCAATGCAAACGACTTAGTCCCCTCTTGCGCCTCCATGGAAATAATCTGCTGTCCCTGGACTGAAATTTGCAAACATTATTTCTATTCGCAGCATTTAGTACACTTTTCCATGACCGGGACATTATGAAGGATAAATTCACCGTTATTACAATCAGCCAAAAGACAGAAAATGATATGGCAACCTTTAACATTAACGTCAAGAAGGAACGAGAGAGCCTCCATCAAAGTGTAAGTATACTAGGACCCATTGTGGGAGACACTGCTTTCTAGATGTCTCTTTAATCACCATTGTGTTTGAGTTTGAGTTTGCTTTCACACTCCACTCTCTTTCTCCTCAATTCTATCTCTCTCTCACTCAATTCTTCATTTCTCTGTCTCACTGTACACTCTCTCACTCAAATTTTTCTCTGTCACTCACACTCAATTCTCCCATTCTTTCCCTCATGCTTTCTCTCTCTCTCTCTCACTCAAATTTTTCTCTGTCACTCACACTCAATTCTCCCATTCTTTCCCTCATGCTTTCTCTCTCTCTCTCTCTCACTCAAATTTTTCTCTGTCACTCACACTCAATTCTCCCATTCTTTCCCTCATGCTTTCTCTCTCTCTCTCTCTCTCACTCAAATTTTTCTCTGTCACTCACACTCAATTCTCCCATTCTTTCCCTCATGCTTTCTCTCTCTCTCTCTCTCTCACTCAAATTTTTCTCTGTCACTCACACTCGATTCTCCTATTCTATCCCTCATGCTTTCTCTCTCTCTCTCTCACTCCAATTTTTCTCTTTCACTCACACTCGATTCTCCCATTCTTTCCCTCATGCTTTCTCTCTCTCTCTCTCACTCCAATTTTTCTCTGTCACTCACACTCGATTCTCCCATTCTTTCCCTCATGCTTTCTCTCTCTCTCTCCCTCAAATTTTTCTGTGTCACTCACACTCGATTCTCTTTTTCTCTCACTCTCGATTCTCTTTTTCTCTCACTCTCTCAACTCTCTCTCTCTCTCTCATTCAAATCTCCCTTTCTTTCCCTCTTTTCACTCAACTGTCTCTTACTATAGTAGAAGACACTTTCCCAAGGTGCCACGCAGTGGGACTGAACTCAGAGCCATGTGGCTTGTAAGCAAGCTACTTACCACACAGCCACATATATATATATATACTAGCAGTATCGCCTGGCGTTGCTCGGGTTTGTAAGGGAAATAACTATATAAGCATTTTTAGAGAGTTATAGCCAAAAAATAGCAAAAAATGCATTAAAAATGGAAAAGAAATGATGGTAAATTTTTTTTTAAATCGTTGACTCATCGTAGACATTTTTAGAGAGTTACTTCCCTTATATAATAACGAAAAAATGCATTAAAATGGAAAAAAATGATGGTAAATTTTTTTTAAAATCGTTGACTCATCGTAAACATATTTAGAGAGTTACTTCCCTTATATAATAACGAAATAAATTCATTAAAATGGAAAAAAATTATGGTAAATTTTTTTTTTAATTGTAGACTCATTGTAGACGCGCGCTAATACCCAGAAGGGCTCGATATGAATGACGACTATAAGATACCCGCTTTTGGTTAAACTGCACCGCAAAATGTGGGAGTAGTTAGGAATCTAAATCGTAGGAGACAGACACACAACTTCACTTTTATATATAAAGATATATACACATATACACGTGTGTGTGTGTGTCTTTCTGGTGCAGCCTCTCAGCTTATCAGCCCTGATCAAACTGTCCAACCCATACTAGCATGAACAACAGACATTAAATGAGATCATCATCATCATGATCTTTGTGTCTGTGTTTGTTCCCCCCCCCCCCCCACACACACACCACTTGACGACCGGTGCTGGTGTGTTTACGTCCCTGTAACTTAGCGGTTCAGCAAATGAAACCAATAGAATAAAGTACCAGGCTTTAAAAAAATAAGTGCCGGGCTCAGTACACTCAACTAAACAAGTCTTAATCCCTCTGTTTCACTCTTGCTTAACTCTCCCTCTCTCCTTCTTACTCCCTTATTTCTTTATATTTCAGTTCATGGAAGGAGCCAAAATAATTTCCGATTCTCTGAAGGAACTTGGCTTTTGGGCTGACTACCTCGATACATCAACTGGAAAACTTGTAAGTAGATTCCTCCGCCCAACCCCTCTCTCTTTTTCTGTCCCCTCCCTATTTTCAGCTCATGGGTTATGGGATTCCTCTTACCAACTATGTTCTGGTAGGGCAGCTTTATCGTTGTAATGCGTACCATCTAAGGGTCATCCCAGATGATAGAGAATGATGGTGATTATAATGGTAATGGGGGTGAGAGTGATGATAGTGGTAATGGTGAAGATGGTGGTGCTGCTAATGATGGTAATTCTCTCTCTCTTGACTCTTTTACTTGTTTCAGTCATTTGACTGCAGCCATGCTGGAGCACTGCCTTTAGTCAAGCAACTCGACCCCGGTACTTATTCTTTTTGTAAGCCCAGTACTTATTCTATTGGTCTCTTTTGCCGAACCGCTAAGTGACGGAGGAGACGTAAACACACCAGCATCGGTTGTCAAGCAATGCTAGGGGGACAAACACAGACACACAAACATACACACACACACATATATATATATATACATATATATGATTGGCTTCTTTCAGTTTCCGTCTACCAAATCCACTCACAAGGCTTTGGTCGGCCCAGGGCTATAGCAGAAGACACTTGCCCAAGGTGCCACGCAGTGGGACTGAACCCGGAACCATGTGGTTGGTAAGCAAGCTACTTACCACACAGCCACTCCTGCGCCTATGATAATGGTTGATGATTGTGGTAGTAGTGATGATGATGGTAGTGAGGACAGTGTTGGTGATGTTTATGATGATGATGGTAGTGATCTTTTATCTTTGTTTCACTCATTGGTCTGTGACCATGCTGGAGTACCACTTTGAAGGGTTTTAGTAAAAAAAATCGACCCCAGTTTGTGTTTTTTTTAAACCTGGTATTTTATTTATAAGTTTATTATGCCAAACTGTTGAGATGCAGGGATGCAAATAAACCAACTCCACTAGCACAGATGCCAGTCATCGAATTTGATTTCGATTTCACTTGCCTCAACATTTGCCTTATTCTTCATTTGTGATATGATCTCTGTATGATATTCCCAAAAGCCTCCTGAAACAGTTCATCTCTGTAGCTTGGAGTCTTCTTTCAATTTCTGCTGTTGGTGTCCAGGTTTCACAGATCAACACATTATCAAAACACACGTATAAACACACCTGTACATACCTATGTCTAATACACAGATTTCTGTTTTTTCATTTCTGTTACAGTTTGAATCCCCGCATCCACATGAGGTCATGTTGGAGACTGATGAACGGTATCGGTATCTGGGATTTGATATTGAAGACATAATCTGCTGTCATGTGATATCCCATCATAAATGGGGTACACATGCATACGTTGGGTGTCTCTTTACTAACCTCCCTCCTGATCACCCAGTGTTAAAAGACATGTGTCACAAGACAATAACAGGCAAAACTCGCTCTTAAAACAAGTTTCTACTAACAGTTACAAACTTTGTGTTTTATTATTATTATTATTATTATTATTATTATTATTATTATTATGAAGGTGGCAGGTTGACAGAATGGTCAGCATGATAGATAAGATGTTTAGTGACATTTCATCCGTCTTTACATCCTGGGTTCAAATACCACTGAGGTTGACTTTGCCTTTCATCCTTTCAGGGTAAATAAAATAAATAAGTACCAGTTGAGCACTGGGGGTCAATGTAATCAACTGCTCCCCCTTTTCAAAAATGTCTGATCTTGTGTCTCAATTCAAAAACCATAATTATTAATTATCTAAGCTATGTTTTCTTAGCGAAAACCCAACAAATCTAGCTTTGTTTGTGAAGCTACACAAATATTTTAAGGAATGTAATATTTAAAAGATATATTGTCTTTTAGTATTTGTGTGTAATAAAATAATTTAAATTGAATAAATTTGAATTTGTAGTTTTCTTCTACAGTCAATATATATATATATATATATATAATATTAGGGAGTATAACTCCAAACTTACAGGGAAAAATTCAATTTAGTATTCAATCAAATTTTACAATATAAATATATAAAATATAAATTAGAGATAAAACCACTATTATGTAATTCAAACAATGATAGACATAATCCAAAACATAAATAACAAATAAAATATATTTTTATAAAACATATAACCAGATCATAAAAAGTATAAAAATGAATAATCAATATATTATATTAAATTTAATCGAAAATCAATTTAAAATTATAGTCAATCTTCAGGTTAACAATAATAGTTAAATAAATAAGCAAATAGAGTTAAAAAATATTTATTAAAAAAATAAAATAAAATTTAATTCAAATTTAATTATAGCCATGAAGCATACATAGTTTTTTTACTTATTATATATTGATTATTCATTTTTAAACTTTTTGTGATCTAGTTATATGTTTTATAAAAATATATTTAGTTATTTATGTTTTGGTTTGTGTCTATCATTGTTTGAATTGCATAATAGTGGTTTTATCTCTAATTTATATTTTATATATATATATATATATATATATATATATGAATAAATGAAAGAATGGAGTTGAACGAAGATGTTAACAAAATTCCTTTACTCTCAACATATGTTTCGAAGACAGCATTTTTTCATTCCAAAGGAATAAAGGGTGCATTATGCAAACTTCTCATCATTGTTTGTCTTGTTGTCAAGAGAGGCTCCCTTTCTTTCCTGATGAGAAGATTGCATAATGCACCCTTTATTCCTTTGGAATGAGAACATGCTGTCTTTGAAACATATGTCGAGAGTAAAGGAATTTTGTTAACATCTTCGTTCGACTCCATTCTTTCATTTATTCATATACAACACCCAAATTTCTGCACATGAACCCGGAGTTTCTACCCTTGACAGGTCGCTTCAACCGTGTTTCTGACGTGAATTTGCTACCCAGGTTTCGGTTAAACGAATTTTCCATGCTGATGATAAACATATGATAATTCATTCACCTACTTAAATATATATATATATATATATATATATGTATTTTGGGATGGTTGTTTTAAAAAATTTTTGTCACATGAACACATGCACTATATATTTGTTCTTCACTCGTTTGTTACTCGTTTGTTACTTATTCTAACTCATGTCCATTGTCTGGAAATCTTTCATCACACATCTGTGACCTCTTCCGCAACACTTTCCATCCTCACGTGTGCTCTTGCGCTGCTTAATCCATTCGTATATATATATATATGGCCCAGTGGTTAGGGCAGCGGACTCACGGTCGCAGGATCGCGGTTTCGATTCCCAGACCGGGTGTTGTGAGTGTTTATTGAGCGAAAACACCTAAAAGCTCCACGAGGCTTCGGCAGGGGGTGGTGATCCCTGCTGTACTCTTTCGCCACTCTTTCTTCTGTTGGCCTGCTCGCTTAGCCAGTGGGGTGGCGTCATTTGAAGGCTAAAAACAATGCGAACGCATTGTGACCAGCGATGTGTAACAACATCTGATGGTCTGGTCGGTCACGAGATTTCACGATATATATATATATATATATATATATATATATAAACTGCACTGCTTAATCCATTCATAAATATATATTTATATGTACACTAGAAGTATTGCCCGGCTCGTGTGTTCTATGCACATGTGAATTAAGCTAAACTTGGATGAAGTTCAATCAAAATTCAGTTATTTTGGTTTTAAAATCAAGCATTTAATGCCCTCTACGGAGAGCTTGCTAGGGGTACTAGGTCTGTGGGTAGACCGATCTTACGTTACAAGGATGTTTGCAAAAGGGATATGAAGGCCTGCAACATCAATATTAGCGGTTGGGAGGCAGTTGCCGGCAACCGTGGAGAATGGCGACGTACAGTAAAAGAGGGAATACAAAGGAGTGACAGAGAGAGAGAGGAGAAATGGAAAGAAAGGAAGAGACGTAAACAAGAGACTATGGCACTACAACCAGCCAGGAACAGTCTTCGCTACATTTGCGGTACCTGCCAGAGGGAGTGTTTGTCCAGGATAGGACTACACAGCCACAGCAGGAAATGTATCAGGACATGAAATATAAAAGCCGGACTAGACTACTTCATGCGCAACTCCATTGTCTCCCGAGACAGAAAGGATGCCAATACAATACAATGCCCTCTATTTTTGCACTTATGTGTTCCATTTCCTCAATAGGAAGTACGTAGAAGCGTTTCATAAATTTTTGTTGATCAAATAATTGCATTGTTGAATTATTCTTTTAGATCAGTCTTTCTCATATCTCCATGGTTTCTCGTTGCCTGTTTCCCTTTGACTAAACATTTTTATATCTTACTTTCCCCTATCCCCTCACACCACTCTCACTCCCCTCGCTATCTTTTGTCATTCTATCACTCAGCCATTATTTCTTCCAAGGGAGGCTACTCCATAACATTGATAGTTTTTCTAGAGTTACCTCCTTCAATGCTCAAACTTTAATCTATGATCTATAAGGCCTAAACAAACACATTATCGATTTTTGCACTTGCGATATGAATTTTGGAACAGAAATAACGCAGTTCAATTTTCATTCGCCTAAACTTTAAGTGACCCATTTTTGGTGGTTCTACGATTTGTTAGCTAGGAGGAGATGTGCCGGGAAGTTAAACACACCGATACACACACAGACACACAAGTTGAGTTTTATATATATAGAAATATATATATATGCACACACACACACATATATATATTTATATATATATACTCTTACTTTTTACTCTTTTACTTGTTTCAGTCATTTGACTGCGGCCATGCTGGAGCACCGTCTTTAATCGAGCAACTCGACCCCGGGACTTATTCTTTTGTAAGCCCAGTACTTATTCTATCGGTCTCTTCTGCCGAACCGCTAAGTGACAGGGACATAAACACACCAGCATCGGTTGTCAAGCAATGCTAGGGGGACAAACACAGACACACATACATATATATACATATATACGACAGGCTTCTTTCAGTTTCCGTCTACCAAATTCACTCACAAGGCATTGGTCGGCCCGGGGCTATAGCAGAAGACACTTGCCCAAGATGCCACGCAGTGGGACTGAACCCGGAACCATGTGGTTGGTTAGCAAGCTACTTACCACACAGCCACTCCTGCTTACTGTATTCATTGTGTCCTCTCCCCCTCTACACCCAGATTCTCACCAGTCACAACATTTTCCACCTCCACTCTCTACTCGGGACTTCTTGGCAATACCCGCCATCATTCATCTCTCTCTCTTCCGTACTCTACCCTCCCATCTGTACTCTGATTCCTGTTCCTTGCAAGTACACCCCAGCACTAACTGCCTTCACTTTCCTGTTCTTCCTGTCTCCTTACTCTCTCTCTCTCTTTCCCTTGCTCTTCCTTCTGGCTGAGTAATCATGTATCTTCTCTACAGTAAACCTATTTCTGCCCTCATTCTAGATCACTCTCTCTTCCTCCTTCCTCTAGCTAGATAACCCTATATCTCCTTTGTGGAGGCGCAATGGCCCAGTGGTTAGGGCAGCGGACTCGCGGTCATAGGATCGCGGTTTCGATTCCCAGACCGGGCGTTGTGAGTGTTTATTGAGCGAAAACACCTAAAAGCTCCACGAGGCTCCGGCAGGGGATGGTGGTGATCCCTGCTGTACTCTTTCACCACAACTTTCTCTCACTCTTACTTCCTGTTTCTGTTGTACCTGTATTTCAAGGTGCCGGCCTTGTCACTCTCTGTGTCACGCTGAATATCCCCGAGAACTACGTTAAGGGTACACTTGTCTGTGGAGTACTCAGCCACTTACACGTTAATTTCACGAGCAGGCTGTTCCGTTGATTCGGATCAACCGAAACTCTCATCGTCATAACCAACGGAGTGCTTCCATATCTCCTTTACAGCAGCACACCTCTTTCTTGTTAACTTCTCCTCTCTCTCTAGGTAACCATGTCTCTCCTCATCAGCAGCACACCTGTTTCTGCCCTCATTCTTGTTAACCCACCCTCTTTGTCTCCCTCTCTCTACCTGGGTAACCATGTACCTCCTCTGCAACACATCTGTTTCTGTCTCACTGTCTCACTCTAACCTTTCATCTCTCTATATATAAACGGCAAAATGTCTGTCTGTCTGTGTATCTCTCTCTTTCTCTCTTTACTCTTTTTACCTGTTTCAGTCATTTGACTGTGGCCATGCTGGAGCACCACCTTTTAGTTGAGCAAATCGACCCCAGGACTTATTCTTTGTAAGCCTAGTACTTATTCTATCGGTCTCTTTTGCCGAACTGCTAAGTAACAGGGACATAAACACACCAGCATCGGTTGTCAAGCGATGTTGGGGGGACAAACACAGACACACACACACACACACACACACACACACACACATATATATATATATATATATATATATACATATATACGACAGGCTTCTTTCAGTTTCCGTCTACCAAATCCACT
>NC_043024.1:8311249-8336249 GCF_006345805.1 Octopus sinensis
TCCGGGTTGTGGATCCATGGAATAAGCTGCCGGACGAGATAGTGAAGATGCCGACGACCGCTCGGTTCAAAGTCTCTCTTGACCAGAAATGGCCTGAACTCTTTGCATGAACACCCTCCCTGTACATAACTCCATGTCCCCCTACATGGCTTTGCTTTGTGCTCTTTGAGCCAAAAAATTAACTAACTTAACAAACCCACTAGGTTATAAATCAAACTTTTTAATCATTCAGCAATGCCTCTATTTCTAAAAACAAGGTGGGTGGGGAGAGTCACAATTGGAAAGCCTTTGATCGGAGAGCTTATCTGATGCTATGCAATAACAAGAACAACAACAACAACCAATGTATTTAACATAACATTTTATATGAACAATATGGAACAATATGTTGACATGAAGCAATGGTTAGAGAGCGAGATTAATTAATTTCATTTAACAAAATCCATGATTAGTTTCTGGTTGAGTATTTCTTGTTTTCCCAAATTTTCAAATTTATAAAAATATATAAATAAATGAAAATAAAAATATAAAGGAAATGAATTTGAATCAGGGGAGCAAAAAAAAAAAAAAAAAAAAAATTTTGAGAATCACTGAATGATTTTTTTTTTTTTATTGAAATCTGAAAAGGAATTTCACAGAAATTAAATTTGGAGAACAAGAAAGAAATAAGAAAAATAAAAAAATTAAAATAAGATAAAATATATATTAAGACATATTCTGTTGTGTCTGGGGAGAGACATTTTCTTTTTGTGCCTTATAATGTAACACACTCACCGGTAAAATTTCCATGAAAATTTTAGGAAAATAATAAGAAATAAGTGGAAAATTTACCAGTGTGTGTGTGTTACATTATAAGGCACAAAAAGAAAATGACCCTCCCGACACAACAGAATATGCACTCATATAAAGAATCTTGCAAACCAAATCCAAAAATGAAATATATTAAGACATTTAACCCTTTTGTTATCAACCCGGCTCTGGCTCTGTAGTATAAATGTCTTTTTTCATAAGTTTTCAAACACCAGCTTAATAATGGACTTGTACAAAGTTTGAATTGTTTCCAAAGGAATTTTTGTCCATTCTTCAGCTAAAACAGTCTCCAGTTCTTGTAGTGATGATGGTGGAGGATATCGACTCCTTACTTGCTTTTCTAAAATGCACCATAAATGTTCAATAATATTGAGATCTGGGGACTGTGATGGCCAGATAAGATGTTCGACTTCACTAGAATGTTCCTCGTGCCATTCAGGAACAACTTTAGCTGTGTGAATTGGTGCATTATTATCCTGAAAGATTGTTTCCCTCCGGAAACAGTTCTGCAACCATAGGATGAATTTGATCAGATAAAATGCTTAAATAGCCTTGACTATTAATTCTGCCATGAAGGGAGACCATTGAGCTGGTGGATTTCCAAGATATAGACCCCCACCCCAGATCATTACAGATCCTCCTCCATGTTTAACAGTAAGAAGAAGGCAGTCTGAGACAAATGCTTCTTTTGGCTCCAGAAACAGTTCTGCAAACATAGGATGAATCTGTAAAAGTTATTTTACTAAATTCTTTATTGTTTTCAAAATGAATTTAAAGAACGGTAGAGTATTTCAACAGCTTTCCAATAACAATCTTGGGTATCTTTTTGAATTCCAAATATCAAACACCTACACACATGCAAAATCACAAAACAACACAGTATCCACGACTTTCAGAAACATTTTTTTTGCCACATTCAGAATTGCTGAAGCATGGAATAAACTACCCTGATGGCCTTTGGGACACTACATCCTTCAAAACTTCCTGAAACTCGTAAACAGTACATCTAATTCCCCATACCCATGTTATTTTTTGCAAAAAAAAACAAACAACTTTTTAACTGTTTATGTCCTGTGCATATTCTATGTACCCATCATGAAATTTTGGTTACTTTTTCTGATGAGTTTTAGAGCACCTGAGTTTGTATACAGTAAGTTCATTATTATTAGTATCATTTTATAACGAGTAAGTTATATTACTAAATTCTTCATTCTCAAAATTAACTGAAGCAGTGTATTAAACCAGAAATACTGTAGCCTATCTACTACCAACACCTTAGTCATTCAACTAAATTTTTCCCCATTTCATTAATTCTTTTTCCAAAATTAATTTTAACACATGGACATCGGTTTCCGAACACATAATCACAAATTTGTTGACTCAAGACACAGGGTGTGACTTAAAAAGTATTTAGTCATCGTAATAGTCTATATGGTCTCCGCTGGTGTATGTATCCTTCTCTAGAAGGTCTATCAACTTCTCAACACTCTCTTCACAGGTGACCAGTTTTGATGAATTGAACAGTTCTGAAAATAATAAATGGAACATGTTAGAAGAATTCAAGAAACTCTTTGACAGAAATCATCAACATCATTATTTAATGTCAACTTTTTCATGTTTGTAGTTTTTTCTGAACACATGGAGGACATAAAGACAGGGCACACATTTGAATAAATAAACTGAAAACCTGGCAAGACATTATTTGAGATTTTAACCATTCAACCACCCTCGCCTTCTCTGGAGCAATAATTATTTCTAGGCGGCGAGCTGGCAGAAATGTCTTGTAGCTTCGAGATTTCAACCCCTAGTGGTCCACATAAGAGGGCACATAAAAGGGCACCATTCGAGTGTATTGATTGGCTGATATTTTCAGATGACATGGTGCTACTTGGCTTGTCAGATGGTGATCCCCAGCAGAAAGGGTTTTCTGCTAAAGTGCTACAAAGCATGCATGGGAATTAGAGTTGCAAAGACCAAGACATTCCCAGTACATTCTGCATGTTAGTGGAACATCTCTCGGGAAAGTGGAAAAGTTTAAGGATCTCAGGGGCTGCATTTACGAGGCTTGGGAAGCAGGAAGCTGAATTGTATAAACGTCACCTTTATAAATCTCACCTATAAATTAGCGTATAAGCTCTCACCTGTAAATTGTTGTCTGATTGTATCATCGACTGCATTTCCGCGAATATTCTTTTGCATGTCTGTATCAAGTGGCCCAGGAGCATAATTTAATATACGAAGATCTTTCTCTTCTCCAGCCAACACTTTGAAAAACATGTCCCGAGCTGCTTTATCTGGAAGAGATGATGGATAATAATAATAATAATGAAATTATTGTATACAGTGCTCAGGTGCACCACAACTTGTCAGAAAGTGTGTATAAAGTATATGCAGTAATGTATAAATGTCTGGAAAGTGAACAGTGTATGAGTCAGATACATGCTTGCGTGTGTATGGAGGAGAGAAAATCCTGGTGTAGTGTGGCCGATACATGCGCGCACACAGTCACACATGGAAGAACCTTTCACCATCCTCTCGTATATATACGAACATGCAGCCATGCTGGAGCACACGCACAGACAAACTTATATACACACACAATTTCCCGCGCGCTTATATATTTTCTGCACAGTGATCTCCCTTGTCATACAAACGTCAGGAAGCATGGAAGTTTTGAAGGATGCAGTGCTCCGACAACTAACAACAGATGCCGGCAGTTTGTTCCATGCTTCAGCAACTCTCAGCATGAAAAAATGTTTCCTGAAGTCATGGGAGCTGTGCTGTTTTCTGACTTTGTAAACATACCCATGGGTGTTAGACGGGTGGAGTTTGAAAAGGTGCTCAGAGTTATTGTTTGTAAGATGGTTAATAATTTTATGGGTGTCTGCCAAGTCAGCTGCCAGACGTCGGAGTTTCAATGTGTCTATGCCCAGGGAAGTAAGGCATTCAGAATATGGCAAATGGATGAAATGGATTTGGGAGATTTGGAAATGGACAAGTGGAAAATTTAATGTGAATGTGTGTGTATGAATATATATATATATATATATATATATATATATATATATATATATTTCTAATGATAGGAATGGTAAGACAACAAAAGAATGAAAGAGACCTCAATATTATATAAATAGAGGAATTCATCTGTAAATATAATATGTGACAATTAATTGAGAATAACTCACATTGCACAACCCGAGAATTGGCAGAAAGCCTCAACCTATCAAAATCCATCGTTCATGAGCACCTGGTAAAGCTTGGGTACACAAATCGCTATGATGTTTGGGTACCACATGAGTTGAGTGAGAAGAACCTTTTGGATCGCATTTCCATCTGTGATTCGCTTTATAAACAGAATGAAAACACACCTTTTTTAAAGAAAAATGGTGACAGGTGATGAGAAATGGATTATCTACTGAAATGTTCAGAGAAAGCGATCCTGGAGTAAGCGACATGAGCCACCCTTAGCCACCCCAAAAGCGGGTCTTCACTCTAAAAAAGTCTTGCTTTGTGTCTGGTGGGATTGGAAAGGAATTCTGTACTATGAGCTTCTCCCAAATAACCAGTCAATTAATTCTGAGAAATACTGCACACAACTGGATGAGTTAAAAGCTGCATGGGTGACTGCTGGTCTTCCATAAACAACCTTGCCCAGACATGTGCCTCGGAGGGTAACTTTCTAGGTGCAATCCCATGGCCTGTGTCAAGACCGAAGGGGGTCACAACAATATTATCATATATGGATAACATTGTCTTTGGAATGCAGATTTCGAAAATCAAATTCATTTTTCTCGAAGATGCACCGTTTCCGAGCTTTGGGGCTAAGCCCACATATATTTGCATTTATAAAGGAGATACGCTTCATTATGCACGTGAGACCCACGTTTGTGGAGCAAAAAATTTTGGGGACCGCTGCTATAAATCATTCTAGTTTTGAAAAAAAATTTCCGTAACGCTTTTTCTTCTTGACTTAGAAATATTTTAGTCAAACTGAGCCAAGAAGAGTTATCTCCCTTCTACCACAGTAGCGCTGATACCCAGAATTTTATACAAACATTTTTCGACCAACAGCTGACTCTCACACACACAAAAATAGCTTTGAATAGGAAAACTAATGGTATTTTAAAATTGCCTCAGATATAGCAGAAGACAATTGCCAAGGTGCCACGCAGTGGGACTGAATCCGGAACCATGTGGTTGGTAAACAAGCTACTTACCACACAGCCACTCCTGCGCCTATATATATATTTCTTTAAAGGGGACAAACAAGGACAGACAAACGGATTAAGTCGTTTTACATCAATCCCAGTGCGTAACTTGTACTTTATTTATCGACCTCGGCGGAATTTGAACTCAGAACGTAACGGCAGACGAAATACGGCTACGCATTTCGCCCGGCGTGCTAACGATTCTGAGTAAACACATAAATGTGAAACAAGGTGGAAAAAAAGAGTACTCAAATACCAGTGGTAGAGTAATATACTTTATTTAAAGCAGCAGAAAATTCAACAAAATCTGTTACTCTGAGTTTCCCGTTGCCGGGAACGTGAAACTCAGAGTAACAGGTTTTGTTGAATTTTCTGCTGCCTTTAAATAAAGTATATATATATATATATATATATATATATATATATATATATATATATATATGTATGTATATATATATATATAAAGTATATATAATATATATAAATAAAGTATATATAATATATATAAATAAAGTATATATATATATATATATATATATATATATACATACATACACACACACACAGTAATCCATCTCGAAGAAGAAACAGTACTCTTTTACTGCAGTCATTTGACTGTGGCCATGCTGGAGTGCCGCCTTTAGTCGAGCAAATCGACCCCAGGACTTATTCTTTGGAAGCCTACTACATATTCTATTGGTCTCTTTTTTGCTGAACCGCTAAGTTACGGAGACGTAAACACACCAGCATCGGTTGTCAAGCAATGCTAGGGGGACAAACATAGACAACAAACATACACGCACACACATATATATATACATATATACGACGGGCTTCTTTCAGTTTCCGTCTACCAAATCCACTCACAAGTCTTTGGTCAGCCCAAAGCTATAGTAGAAAACACTTGGCCAAGGTGCCACGCAGTGGGACTGAACCCGGAACCATGTGGTTGGTAAGCTTATTATTTTTATAATTTGTATATATGGGAAAACAATACCACGGAGAAATCAACGTAAGCTTAAATAATAAACAGCGATATGGCGAGGAATTACTGTATATACACACACACGCACATACAGACACAAAATCTATATGCACGTATGCGTAGATACATGCGCACACACATACATATACACACACGTAATCGCGCGCGCGCACATATTTCCTACACAGTGATCTCCCTTGTAATACAAACGTTTATAAGCGCCAAAAAGTGCTTCTTTTAAACAACCAGCGGTGTAGCCCGGCGTTGCTCGGGTTTGTTTGAACCCTTTAGAATTGGAATTTTTGAAAAGTAAAAATTTTGCATTATGTAGCTTGTTATTCTATTAAAGTGAACATTTTTCTGGTTGAAATACACCGAAAAATGGCGACACAGCAGTAAAAATTAGGGATTTTCATAGAAAAAAAGCACCTTTTTCATGTAAATAATTTTTGGTCTTAACATGGTCCTATTTGAATTTTTTCTTGTACGGAATGAAGAGCAAGCTTTCTTCTATCATACTCTCAATTTTGGTCAACTGCACTGCAGGGTCTCAGAGGAGATAGTGTTAGTTGAATGCTACCAAACCTGCCACACACATACACAGACAACTTCCGCTTTATATGTATAGACACACACACACGAAGTCTGATTAATAAGTATCCGGACTGTTGATATAGCAACGAGGTTTAAAGCACGTAGAGTGAAACTGCTGGGCAAAGATTGACGTTGGACTCTGCTGTGCATGGGCACTAAGTTTTAATGTTCTATCTCACTTCTGCTGTTTACAGCAGTGCTTGGAAGGAAGGTGTGTAGCGTGTGATCGTCGCATTGACCATGACAGAGAAAGTTGTCGTGGCGATACCTGCTCAGAGGTTTACTCAAAATAGCAGAAAATGTATGGGGAGGAGTGTATGAGCCATACACAAGTGTACAAGTAGTTCAAACGTTTCCAAGATAGCCCAAAAAATGTCGATATTAACGGACGTTCTGGTGGACCTACAACTAGCAGAACTGAGAAGAACATCGGAGATTTGCCTGCAGTTTTGAGGGGAAATTGTCAAATCACCATCCGTGAGTTATCAGAGGACGTGCAGATTAGTTACGGTTCAGTTCAGTCCATTATCACTTAAGATTTGGATAGGAGACCCGTGTCTACCAAGTTTGTGCTAAAACTAAAAAGGCGGCGAGCTGGCAGAAGCGTTAGCACACCGGGCGAAATGCATAGCCGTATTTCGTCTGCCGTTACGTTCTGAGTTCAAATTCCGCCGAGGTCTACTTTGCCTTTCACCCTTCGGGGTCGATAAATTAAGTACCAGTTACGCACTGGGGTCGATGTAATCGACTTAATCCGTTTGTCTGTCCTTTTTTGTCCTCTCTGTGTTTAGCCCCTTGTGGGTAGTAAAGAAATAAGTTTGTGCTAAAACTGCTTTCAGTTGACTAAATAGTCACTCGGGTTTCAGTTTCACAAGACCGCAACTGTGTCGAGAACGTCGAAAAACTTAGTGAAAACCTTGCATAGGCGCCTGAGCAGGTATCGCCAAGCTTTCAGTAATATTTGATGCAGATTCTCTGCTCAACTTACTCTGTTACGGTCAATGCGACGATCACAGGCTACACATGTTCCAAACAACCATAATGGTAACACGCACACAGGAACTAAAATATAAACTTGTGTTTATCTTCTTTTCTCCTATATTTGTATAATATTTTTACTCTCTTTTACTTGTTTCAGTCATTTGACTGCGGCCATGCTGGAGCACCGCCTTTAGTCGAGCAACTCGACCCCGGGACTTATTCTTTTTGTAAGCCCAGTACTTATTCTATCGGTCTCTTTTTGCCGAACCGCTAAGTGACGGGGACGTAAACACACCAGCATCGGTTGTCAAGCAATGTTAGGGGGACACACACAAACACACACACATACATATATATCATATATACGACGGGCTTCTTTCAGTTTCCGTCTACCAAATCCACTCACAAGGCATTGGTCGGCCCGGGGCTATAGCAGAAGACACTTGCCCAAGATGCCACGCAGTGGGACTGAACCCGGAACCATGTGGTTGGTTAGCAAGCTACTTACCACACAGCCACTCCTGCGCCTATAATTTATGTATAAGTACTTCGTAACAAATCTGTTTTACTTTTGTATGTGAGTCTCTCTCTCTCTCTCTCTTTCTGTCTGTCTGTAAGTAAAACAGGCCTTAAAAGTCAACAAAGCCACACACACACAGGAAAGTTGTTAATAATGTACAGAGTGTTCAAAAAGTCTCTCCGTGGTGAATTTTCTGACTCTCCAATATGTATTTGAAAACATGTGTTGAAGAGTCAACTTATGTATTGATGGACCGTGAAGTCTGGCGTAGCATGGTAAATTTCATTGTCTCGACCACGGTCGAACAATGATGATGATGTATTGAAAATGAAAGACGACACTTTCAACACCTCTTATAAAGTTCTTTTAAAGTCTTGTGAAGTTTAATATATTCTTTTGTAGTCTTATACCATCTCATAAATATCTATTTTGCAGTAAAACATTTACTGCGGAGGGACATTTTGAACACAACCTGTATTATACGGCATTTCTACTTGCAAGAAATGTGCAAAAGAATGCGACTCGGTAGGCGGGCTGAAATAACATATGAAGGTTCACAAAAGACAATATCGTAACACATACTGCACGGGGCGCTCATCGGGGCCAGATCTGTACAAAAGTTGGATCTTTTTCGGTTTGAACGGCAGTTTTTAACATAATTTCTTGGTAACTAAAAAATTTTAAACTTCGTATACTGGTAGAATGTGTTTATAAAACATCTTTTTCTCTTGGCTTTATTGAGAAAATTCTAGGGTTTGTAAGATATTTGTTGGGTTTTTTTTCTTCAATTTCTGCAATTTCAACCAATCAGTGACGTCTATTGAGGTGTTTTAAACTTCGTATACTGGTAGAATGTGTTTATAAAACATCTTTTTCTCTTGGCTTTATTGAGAAAATTCTAGTTTGTAAGATATTTGTTGTTTTTTTTCCTTCAATTTCTGCAATTTCAACCAATCAGTGACGTCTATTGAGGTAAAAAACATTCTGTGCCATATGAATATGTCCCTCGTTTAAGAAACAGATTGGGTTTATTTACATTTGTGAAGAAAGAAAGAAACCCTTCCCCCCACCCCTAAAACAGATTGAAATGCAATAGATCGATACTAGGGTCATAATTATGGGTGACAATTTCATATGACACCGCTAGAAAAAACTGCCGTTCAAACCGAAAAGATCTGTTATCTGGGTTTCACGTTTAAGAAACAGATTGGGTTTATTTACATTTGTGAAGAAAAAAAGATACCCTTCCCCCACCCTAACCCTAAAACAGATTGAAATGCAATAAATCGATACTAGGGTCATAATTATGGGTGACAATTTCATATGACATCGCTAGAAAAAATTGCCGTTCAAACCGAAAAGATCCAAAAAGTTTGTAAGTCCTTAGCAGAAGTGAAAAGCCACATCTGGGCTGTTTGCGTTTAAGAGAACAATTAAGCGAGGTCCATTACTTGAAATCGTTTTGCAGCCGCCATACGTATGTACAGAATAGTAAAAAATAAAGTAGATCACTTAAAAAATAGGACTAGTGCAAATAAGAAAGAAATCTAGTACAGCCTGTCTTGTACAAATGGTTTGGGAAATTTTTTCACGGGTGTTTCGCTAGAAGTCATTGAACAGCAACCGTGCTGGGCAACTGTCTTGGAATTTTCAGTGAGTCGAACAAATCGACACCAGTATTTTTTTTTAAATCCTATTCATCTCTTTTTATCAGACGACTAAATAACGAGGTCGTAAACAAACCAACGTCAGCTGTCAAGCGTTAGTATGGGACAAACAAGGAGATACCCACAATATATATATATATATATATATATGTAAATGTAAAAAAATACAAACTGAGACAAGAACGTGAAACATTTAGAAGACGATACAAAAAACACGGACGGGACATTCGAAGCCTTCAATCTTCAGTCAAGAACCGGATCATCTTCGCAATTTCGGCTGATTAATCTTGAGATTGCTCCGATCTGGCCAGCCCCAAAGGAAAATCTAAGCCAAGCGCATTAGATTCCTTGGAAGAAAGCCTCGAATGTATACAAAACAAGGACGGAAAAACGGACGATGTTACACGAGTAAATATATATATATATATATATATACACCCACACCCACAATATATATATATACACCTCTAATATATATATATATATATATATATATATATATATATATAATATATATATATATTCTTTTATTTGTATCAGTCATTTGACTCCGGCCATGCTGGATCACTGCATTTCGTCGAGCAAATCGACCCCAGGACTTATTCTTTTGTAAGCCCAGTACTTATTCTATCGGTCTCTTTTGCCGAACTGCTATGTTTCGGGGACGTAAACACATCAACATCGGTTGTCAAGCGATGGACGGGGAGGACAAACACACAAATATATACACAAATTATATATATATATATATATACTTTATTTAAAGCAGCAGAAAATTCAACAAAATCTGTTACTCTGAGTTTCTCGTTGCCGTTCATCAGACAGTTTTTGCTATAATATATATATATATATATATATACGACAGGCTTCTCTCAGTTTCCGTCTACCAGATCCTCTCACAAGGCTTTGGTAGGCCCGAGGCTATAGTAGGAGACACTTATCGAAGACGAAACGCAATGGGACTGAACCCGAAACCGTGTGGTTAGGAAGCAACCGTTTTATCACACATCCACGTCTGCGCCTCTTTGTGTCAAACGGTAAGTTTTAAAACTTATCGTTCGACACAAACGATGTTTGTGTGTTTGTGATAGTGTGACGCAAGCAAACACTAATTGTTTCAAAAGCTATTGATTAAAGGAGAAGAAAAAAAAAGGGGGGAAGATAACAGAATAGGCGCAGGAGTGGCTGTGTGGTAAGTAGCTTGCTAACCAACCACATGGTTCCGGGTTCAGTCCCACTGCATGGCATCTTGGGCAAGTGTCTTCTGCTATAGCCCCGGGCCGACCAATGCCTTGTGAGTGGATTTGGTAGACGGAAACTGAAAGAAGCCTGTCGTATATATGTATATATATATGTATGTGTGTGTATATGTTTGTGTGTCTGTGTTTGTCCC
Organism: Octopus sinensis; assembly: GCF_006345805.1. Taxonomy (NCBI): domain Eukaryota; kingdom Metazoa; phylum Mollusca; class Cephalopoda; order Octopoda; family Octopodidae; genus Octopus; species Octopus sinensis. The sequence continues at coordinate 8,322,411 of NC_043024.1, forward strand.
CCTAGGATTGCTTGACAACCGATGCTGGTGTGTTTACGTCCCCCGTTACTTAGCGGTTCGGCAAAAGTGACCGATAGAATAAGTACTAGGCTTACTAAGAATATGTCCTGGGGTCGATTTGATCGACTAAAGGCGGTGCTCCAGCATGGCCACAGTCAAATGACTGAAACAAGTAAAAGAGTAAAGAGAATATTTAGAATTACTTGTTTTGGTGGTAAAGTGACAGAATCCGCAAAATGTTTTAGCACAATTAAGAACATTTGTGTTCGTGCCTGCCAATTTTTTCTTTCTCATATTAAACTCCATATATAATCGTAATCTACATCATCTGAAAGGTATACTCTTTGCTCTCTTTTTTACTCTTTTACTTGTTTCAGTCATTTGACTGCGGCCATGCTGGAGCACCGCCTTTTAGTCGAGCAACTCGACCCCGGGACTTATTCTTTTGTAAGCCCAGTACTTATTCTATCGGTCTCTTTCTGCTGAACCGCTAAGTAACGGGGACATAAACACACCAGCATCGGTTGTCAAGCAATGCTAGGGGGACAAACACAGACACACAAACACGCATACACACACATACACACACACATATATATATATACATATATACGACGGGCTTTTTTTTCAGTTTCCGTCTACCAAATCCACTCACAAGGCTTTGGTGGGCCCGAGGCTATAGTAGAAGACACTTGCCCAAGGTGCCACGCAGTGGGACTGAACCCGGAACCATGTGGTTGGTAGGCAAGCTACTTACCACACAGCCACTCGAAAATTTCATTAAAATTTACCCATCTTTCTAAAAGTTACGAGGAAACAAAGTCAAAGAGGCACACTTTTGTAAGTATAAGCAAACCTACACAAATGTGTCACACTGAATTTGTTTCTTCATAACGTAAGAAAAAAAAAAAAACGGGTGGGTGTTCGGGTATTTTTTAATGAAATCTACAAACACGCTAGTGTAGATTTTAACTGTATCGGAATTTGTAATGAAATAAGTTTTTCGAAGGCGGGGAGAGAAGGTTTCGAAAAATTCACACGAGTTGGCTTTGACTCTTCGTAACTTTCAGGAAAACAGATATTTTTTGATGAAATTTTCTACAAATGTCTTTCCTAGGGTGTGAATTATGATGGTATCAGAATTTGATTTCAAAATTAAAAATTAAAAAATTGGTAGGCTCGCACACATACATACATACTGACACACATCACAACAATCTAGCATAGCTATTAAAGATACGACAGGTGCGTTATTAATAATCTGGATTAAGAACAATTATCAGGTATTCAACTTACTGGTGCAGTATAAGGAGAAGGAATTCACAGGTTGGATAGCTGCTAGTGATGAAATGTTGACTATTATACATTTGCTGTTGTCGTCAAAGAGTTCCAGACATTTGGTATTCAAAGCAATCATTCCACTTACGTTGACGTTGAAATGAGAACTGATTTCATCGAAGTCCCCGAACTGTGAAGATTTCTTGGAGATATCGCCCAGGGTACCACTGTTGTGAATCAGTAAATACTTGTGGAAATGTTGTTGGAGTTTATTTAGCTGTGCTCGAATATCTTCGAATAGTTTCGTTGCGACATCTGCAGAGAATTGGCCCTGGTCGAAGTAAAACGGAAGTATGTGATCGGGGGAAAGATTGGAGATCTGTAGCATTTCTTCTTTGACAGCTTCTAAATCGTCCATCGATCGAGCTAGGAGGATGAAAACCGAGTTGGATTTGAACGTTTGACTCAATGCCACGGCCAAACACTGTCCCAAACCACGACTGGCTCCAGTCAACACACAAAGCACCGACGTATCTTTCGCGGGGGGATTTCCAGACATCTTTTGTTAATGGTTTGTTACGGGAAATCGAAGAATAAATCTATCTAGACAAAAATTTGCGTGTGTGTGTGTGTGTACGATCCTATTGAATAAAATGCAAGGCAGTGATTCAGTAGCGACTGAAGAAAGAGATTACACGGAACCACGACAGAGAAGCGAGTTCACACAAACTAATGTGGGAGAATAGAACATACAGAAAATCCAAGGGGGGATAACTGCAATTGACTATTTTTTTTTTATTTCTTTAATTATGAAAATTCATTTACGTTTCCATGACTACACATTATAATATTATCATGTGATGGACGAAAATGCTTGGGAGTAGAGTTCAAATTCTAATGTGGGCGTAACTTCGGTATAGGTACCGGATACATTTCAAGAAAGTGTTTATATATATATATATATATATATATATATATGGGGAGGGGTTAGGGTTAAGGTTTGTGTTAGGGTTAGGGTTGGGGTTAGGGTTTGTGTTAGGGTTAGGGTTAAGGTTTGGGTTAGGGTTAGGGTTAGGGGTGGGTGAAAAGGGTTTCTGTTATCTTCAGAAATGTAAAAAGCCACTTACGGTACCTATACCGAAGGATCGCCTCCACCAAAGTTCAAAATCTGTTATATTCCAAACTTCCTCCATTTTCTGGTTTTTGCATATTAACAACATACTTACACAGGTGCCCGCCCCCCTCATCTCAAATTTGTTTCCTCATAACTTTCTGAAAAATGGATATTTTTCTTTTCATGAAAATTTCCTATAAATACCTTTCAGAGGGTGTAGATTATTATAATATCAGAATTTAGCACGCCGGGCGAAATGCGTAGCCGTATTTCGTCTGCCGTTACGTTCTGAGTTCTAATTCCGCCGAGGTCGACTTTGTTTTTCATCCTTTCGGGGGTCGATAAATAAAGTACCAGTTACGCACTGGGGTCGATATAATCGGCTTAATCCGTTTGTCTGTCTTTGTTTGTCTTCTCTGTGTTTAACCCCTTGTGGGTAGTAAAGAAATAGGTATTTCGTCTGCCGCTACGTTCTGAGTTCAAAATCCGCCGAGGTCGACTTTGTCTTTCATCCTTTCGGGGTCGATTAAATAAGTACCAGTTACGCACTGGGGTCGATCGATATAATCGACTTAATCCGTTTGTCTGTCCTTGTTTGTCCCCTCTAAGTTTAGCCCCTTGTGGGTACTAAAGAAATAGGTATTTCGTCTGCCGTTACGTTGTGAGTTCAAATTCCGCCGAGGTCGACTTTGCCTTTCATCCTTTCGGGGGTCGATAAATAAAGTACCAGTTGCGCACTGGGGTCGATGTGATCGACTTAATCCGTTTGTCTGTCTTTTTTTGTCCCCTCTATGTTTAGCCCCTTGTGGGCAATAAAGAAATATATTATAATATCGGAATTTAATGGGGGGGGAAAAAATAGTTGGGCGCGCACACATACATTCTGAACCGCATCACAATTTTTTTTTTTAATTTCAAGTTCCATTTTGTGTGTATACATATATATATATATATATATATATATATATATATATAATATATATATATATATGTAACGTGTGTCAGTATGTAATGTATGCACAACCACCATTCCGTTTTCAACATTCAATTCCAATTTAATAATAATCTACACCATCTGAAAGATATTTGTAGAAGATTTTATTAAAAATCATCAATTTTTCTGAAAGATATGAGGAAACAAAGTCAGCACTCCCAACTCTACGAAAACAATTTTTCCAGCAAATTAAGATACAATCGTAATGTAATGTGCATCGCGTGAAAACATTTGTAGAAAATTTCATTAAAAAAGTATACATCTTATTTATTTATATCATCATCATCATCATCACCATCACCATCATCATCATCATCATCATCATTATTATTATCATCACCGTTCTTCTTCTTTTCTTCTTCTTCTTCTTCTTCTTCTTATTATTATTATTATTATTATTATTATTATTATTATTATTATTATTATTATTATTGAGTGAGAGAGCAGTTCATGCCATCAAAGTGACACTGGGGTAAAATATTATTATTATCATTATCATTATTATTATTATTATTATTATTATTATTATTATTATTATTATCATCATCATTATTATAATTATTATCATCATTATTATTATTATTATTATCATCATCCTTATCATCATCATCATCATCATCATTATTATTATTATTATTATTATTATTATCATCATTATTATAATTATCATCATCATCATCATCATCATCATCATCATCATCATCATCATCATTATTATTATTATAACTTTCGTCCTGTGTTTTAACTGATTTTTGTTAGCCCTTGTGGCCAATAAACGAATTAATCATTATTATTATTATTTGTTTCTGAAATTATGAGGAAGCTAATTTGGGTGGGTAGACACTGTGGCGTAGATAAACTTGAGCTAACACCAACGATCTAGTTGCTTTCACATCTAGCTGTTCACACAAACACACAAACACGTACGCGCGCACATTTACATGCATTCACACGTTCACACGTACACACTCTTACACACGCACATATTCCTCTACGCGGTTAGTACCTACCATCTTCCTTCATTCCTTCTTAACCTGTCACATGAAGATGTGGCAATCTTTCGTCTCTAGTAGACCTTTCCGTCGATTTCCGTAAAAATTTTTTTTTTTTTTTACATATGGGCTTGCGGGAACGTTTGAAGTAATGAGAGCGAAAGAGACTAAGAGAAAGCGATTGTATGACGAGGGAAGTTCTTTTGAAGTTACCGTGCATGGGAAGCATTGATGTACATGTGTGTGTATGTGTGTGTGTGTGTTTGATGGGGTGTGGGAGACAGACAGTATGTTGTGTAAGTGAAGTGCTTCTGTTAGTGTGTGCGAAGAGACAGAGAGAGTAATGTGTGAAAGAAAGAGATAACTGAAATTTTTTACTCGGTGTATGTGTATATGTATGTATATTACTTCAAAAGTTCCCGCAAGCCCATATGTAAAAAAAAAAAAAAATTTTTTACGGAAATCGACGGAAAGGTCTACTAGAGACGAAAGATCGCCGTCACATGTAGATGTCATCATCTAGAAGCAACTTCAAAAAAAAAAAAAACTCTCACTTATGACATACGCTATACAGAGATGTTGAGACGCATTCTTCGCCGAGAACATGATAACCTAAGCGTTTTCGTTCCGTCGCTACACATGGCAAAGAACTAGTTCTTTTCTCTTTCTTTTTCGTTTCTGTTTTGTTTTGTTTTTAACCCTCTTACGAAAAAAACCTCATGCATTTCGTAAGTTTCAAAGGCGCTACGGCTCACGTGGCGAAGATGTAAACGGAACAACCCTTCCCCACTTAGGCGGCGAGCTGGCAGAAACGTTAGCACGCCGGGCGAAATGCGTAGCCGTATTTCGTCTGTCGTTACGTTCTGAGTTCTAATTCCGCCGAGGTCGACTTTCTCTTTCATCCTTTCGGGGTCGATTAAATAAGTACCAGTTACGCACTGGAGTCGATATAATCGACTTAATCCGTTTGTCTGTCCTTGTTTGTCCCCTCTGTGTTTAGCCCCTTGTGGGTAGTAAAGAAATAGGTATTTCGGCTGCCGCTACGTTCTGAGTTCAAATTCCTCTGAGGTCAACTTTGCCTTTCATCCTTTCGGGATCGATTAAGTAAGTACCAGTTACGCACTGGGGTCGATGTAATCGACTTAATCCATTTGTCTGTCCTTGTTTGTCCCCTCTGTGTGTGGCCCCTTGTGGGTAGTAAAGAAATATACTTTAATTTTTTTTTTTTTTCACGTTTTAAGCAATGTAGATTCCGATTCTGAAAAAAAAAATTTCAAAAATCGCAACTTCAAACTTTCGATTCCCCCACCACCACCATCATTTCTTCATTTTTCACGTTTTCTGGATATTTTTTTTTTTTTTTTTTTTGCGAAATACGTACAAAAATACGGAGATTGTGATTCTGAAAAAAATTTGTTTGTAAAATTTCAATTTTTCAAAAAACAAAAGAAAATGGTTTAGGAGTGGCTGTGTGGTAAGTAGCTTGCTTACGAACCACATGATTCCGGGTTCAGTCCCATTGCGTGGCACCTTGGGCAAGTGGGATTTTTTCTGTTTGAACGGCAGTTTTTTCTAGCGGTGTCATATGAAATTGTCACCCATAATTATGACCCTGTACTGCCACGTCACTGACTGCACACATTCTGGCACACAAAGCGACACCGCTATTCAGACTCACTTGAATAAATATCTGTCCCGCATACACTTCAATGATCCTCTCTCCTGATATGCTAAATCTTTCCTCAGCCACGCATTTCTTTCTCTTCCTTGATCGTTCGTTTCCTTTCCTCGGAACCCCTCAGGATGGGGAGTGATGTAGTGGCTTCATGCAGGCATAATGTGAATTCAATCCTCAATCGCCAAATTTCACTCAACAGTTCAACACCACTTTTCTCACGGTAAAACAATAGTTTTTCTGTGAGTGACAGCAGTTACATTTGCCAGATGACTTCTCTAAGCCCGGAATAATGTTTTTGCCACTTGACCCTTCAAACTTCTAGGCCACCAAAAGTTACAATTGTGATAACAAGTACCACCACCAACGAAATCTATTGTTCTCAACAATATGTCTCTCTTTCTCGCTATCTTGTGATAGTTATATACACGGAAAATTCAGCTGGTCAGAACGGAAAAGAAGGAAAAAACGAAAATTATGCGGAAAAAAGCTATCTATAAAAAAAGGTGGGGGAGGAAAAAGAAACCCATCGGGTTGAACACAAACCCGGAAAAACTTTATATCATCATTAAGTTTTAACCAATTTTAATTCTTTCGATTTCATTGTGTTCGGTTTTTCATTCCGATTTAATCATTATATAACCCCAGTTCTTAAATGTTTTTGTTTTGTCCTTGTGTTGTCCCCTCTATGTTATAGCCCTTTTTGGCAATAAAAGAAATTAGTGAGAGCGACTATCAGATAGTGTACAGAGACCATCGAGAGTCATGGCCACAAGTAGGCAGTCCTTAAAGACAAATGGCCAGAGAGAGAAAGAAGGTTTACAACCAGCCAACTATGAGATAGAAATTCCCTCAACTCTATAACTTTCACTGGCTCAATTTCTTTTGACATGTGCCAGCGCCACCCCGACGGGCCTCCGTGCCGGTGGCACATAAAAAGCACCATCTGATCGTGGCCGTTTGCCAGCCCCATCTGGCACCTGTGCCGGTGGCACGTAAAAAGCACCATCCGATCATGGCCGTTTGCCAGCCCCGCCTGGCCCCCATGCCGGTGGCATGTAAAAAGCACCATCCGATCGTGGCCGTCTGCCAGCCTCGTCTGGCACGTAAAAAGCACCCACTACACTCACGGAGTGGTTGGCATTAGGAAGGGCATCCAGCCATAGAAACATTGCCAGATCAGACTAGGCCTGGTGCAGCCTTCTGGCTTCCCAGACGCCAGTTGAACCGTCCAACCCATGCCAGCATGGAAAGCGGACGCTAAATGATGATGATGATGATGATGATGATGATGATCTAACTACCATTATCTATGGTTTACTACTACAATAAGAACATGTCCACACATACAGGTTGAAGTTAACTTTCTTAACCGCGAATGCTCTTTCAATTATTTCACACCTGCCCGTCAAGACATGGCATATTAATTTAACGGTAAATACATATTTCTTTACAACTTCGACCACTGTTCTTCTATCATCTTGCACATCTGCAACAGCAACACCCGTTACAATCTCTAACTGCCAACTCCAACACATATAATATCATACTGCTACAATTGGAGACCCTCAGTATTTTCTACTGATCATTCATTCATTGTTTGACTGTAGTCGAGACAATGGAATTTACTATGTTACGCCAGACTTCACGGTCCATCATAGCATTACGGAGGTCCCGTTGCTGGATGCCTGTATCCCTGGATATTACATCAGGGTAGGAGAGTGTGCGCCCTCTGGTATCGCGAGCAGATGGCTTCCAAAGGAGAAGAGTAGAAATTACCTCGTTTTCAGCTCTACAACAATGTCCAGCAAACTGGACTCTCCTACCTTTCACAAGAGATGACACAGGTGGTAGTTTCCCATATATTTGCATTTTGGTTGGATGAGGCTTTCATGAGAGATTTTGAGCTCTCATAAGGAGGTGAGTGTAAGTTCCATCCAACCGCCTCTCAAGCTTCTTTGATAACGTCCAGGTTTCTGAGCCATATAGTAGAATTGGTTCGACTGTGTATATATATATATATACGATTGGATGGTGTTTGGCACATGACAAACACCATCCGATCGTGGCCGTTCGCCAGCCTCATCTAGCACCTGTGTCGGTGGCACATAAAAACACCATCCGAAGACCCGGCAAGACTAGTCAGGCCATAACCCATGACCCCTACCTGGGACGTAGTCAGTCCACCTGTGCATACCTTCCTTCTTGTGACACTTGTGAAGACCTGTTGAGGCAAGTGAAAATCAAAATCAAAATCAAAACAAATCAAAATAGATGAACATCAATGGAATCTGTATCTTTGTGGTACCAGTGCCGGTGGCACACAAGAGAACCATCCGAACGTGGCCGTAGCCAGTTCCGCATCGACCGGCCTCCGTGCTGTGGGCACGTAACAAACACCATCCGATCATGGCCGTTCGCCAGCCTCATCTGGCACCTGTGTCGGTGGCACATAAAAACACCTTCCGAAGACCCGGCAAGACTAGTCAGTCCACCTGTGCATACCTTCCTCTTGTGACACCTGTGAAGACCGGTTGAGGCAAGTGAAAATCAAATCAAATCAAATCAAATCAAAATAGACAAAATAGATGAACATCAATGGAATTTGTATCTTGTGGTACCAGTGCCTGTGGCACACAAGAAATCCATCAGTGCTGTAGTCAGTGCGGTGGGCACATGACAAACCCCATCCGATCGTGGCCGTTCGCCAGCCTCATCTAGCACCTGTGTCGGTGGCACATAAAAACACCATCCGAAGACCCGGCAAGACTAGTCAGGCCATAACCCATGGCCCCTACCTGGGACGTAGTCAGTCCACCTGTGCATACCTTCCTTCTTGTGACACTTGTGAAGACCTGTTGAGGCAAGTGAAAATCAAATCAAATCAAAACAAATCAAAATAGATGAACATCAATGGAATTTGTATCTTTGTGGTACCAGTGCCGGTGGCACGTGGCACATAAGAAAACCATCCGAACGTGGCCGTCTGCCAGCCTCGTCTGGCACCTGTGTCGGTGGCACATAAAAACACCATCCGATCGTGGCCATTTTGCCAGCCTCATCTGGCACCTGTGTCGGTGGCACATAAAAACACCATCCGAGCGTGGCCGTCTGCCAGCCTCGTCTGGCACCTGTGTCGGTGGCACATAAAAAACACCATCCGAGCGTGGCCGTTTGCCAGCCTCGTCTGGCACCTGTGTCGGTGGCACATAAAATCACCCACTACACTCTCGGAGTGGTTGGCGTTAGGAAGGGCATCCAGCTGTAGAAACACTGCCAGATCTGACTGGACTGGTGCAGCTTTCGGGCTCCCCAGACCCCAGTTGAACCGTCCAGCCCATGCTAGCATGGAAAGCGGACGTTAAATGATGATGATGATGATGATGATATATATATACAATCACCATCATTGTTCGACCATGGTCGAGACAACGGAATTTACTATGTTACGCCAGACTTCACGGTCCATCATAGCATTACGGAGGTCCCCTTGCTGGATGCCTGTATCCCTGGAGATTACATCAGGGTAGGAGAGTGTGTGCCCTCTGGTATCACGAGCAGATGGCTTCCAGAGGAGAAGAGTAGAAATTGCCTTGTTTTGAGCTCTACAACAATGTCCAGCATACTGGACTCTCCTACCTTTCACAAGAGATGATACAGGTGATATTTGTACTTTGGATGGATGACGCTTCCACGAGAGATTTTGAGCTCTCATAAGGAGGCGAGTGTAGGTTCCATCCAACTGCCTCTCAAGCTTCTTTGATAATGTCCAGGTTTCTGAGCCATATAGTAGAATTGGTTCTACAATTCTACTGATCTCTTATTATAAAAGGCAGATTTTATCTGCCTCCCTTTGGGAGTTATAGAAATCTACAATATAGGATTTCTTCAATTACAATTTACCTAGCATTTTTAAGAGTACAATGCATCGCGTCATGCCAGGTCCAGTTTTTAAAATTTAAACTCCAATTAAGCAAAATTTACAGAAAACTCACATTCTGGTGTGTGTGTCAAATGCTTTTCTTAGTCTGGTTTACACCACACGCAAACGCACACACACAGTGGGCAACGAATAAAATGAAAGTAATTCACTTACTGTAGTGAGTGATTCTTTCACTCTGCCTCCCACTTCCTCTTTCCACACATAGACACGCAAATATATAAATAAAATTGTAAGCTAACGTGCGTGTGTGTGAGTGTGTGTGCGCGTGTGTGTGTGTGTGTGTGAGGGTGCGTGTGCGTGTGCGTGAGTGTGTGACAGGAAAGTTTTTTACGACGAATATAAAACCTATATCCAAGTAGCAGAAAGATAAGACAGTAAGGTGTGATTTGAGGGAGATTTGGCTGCTATTTCTACCATGTCTAGCTGCCATGTAGGGGTCTCCCTCATAGGCTCATACATACATATATACATAGATAAGACAGTAAGGTGTGATTTGGGGGAAATTTGGCTGCTATTTCTACCAGGTCTAGCTACCATGTAGAGGTCCCCTCATCGGCTCATATATATATACATACATAAGACAGTAAGGTGTGATTTGAGGGAGATTTGGCTGCTGTTTCTACCAGGTCTGTTAGGCCTTCTCATGTAAACTCAAGCTTTCTCATGCCTTGAACATAAGACCAAAGCAGAGAATGTATTCTTTTATTCTTCTGCTTTTTCCAGCCATTGGTCTGTGGCTATGCTGGGGCAATGCCTTGAAGAATTGTAGTTTAATGAATCAACTCCAGTTTTATTTTTGTAAGCATTGTACTTATTCTATCTGTTTCCTTTGTCAAACCACTAGGTGACAGGGATGTAAACAAACCAACATTCGTTGTCAAGCAGTGGTGGAGGACAATCACAAGCACAGACACGCACACACACACACATACATGCATACACATATACACACATACATACATACATACATATATATATATGTGTGTATATATATATTGCAGCGTGGAAGGTGTTTGTAAGCCATTTAAGAAACACACAAAAACCGTTACATTCACTTCAACATTTAAATTTAATTTGCCAAAATATTTTCGTCGCTTTGAGACTGCGACCTGTTCACTGACAAAAATATCGTGCTAACAGGTCGCGGTCTCAAAGCGACGAAAATATTTTGACAAATTAAATTTAAATGTTGAAGTGAATCTAAACACCTTCAACGCTGCAACTGTTTTCGTTCCAGCACACGATCTCAGATCAAGTCACTTGCTATGCAAGTACATCTCTGTAACTATATATATATTTATATATATATATATATATGTATATTGGTAAAAACAGTAAGATAACAAAAGAAAGAAAGAGACCTCAATATTATGTAAATAGAGGAAATCTTTATATATAAAAGTGAGGTTGTGTGTCTGTCTCCTACGATTTAGATTCCTAACTACTCCCACATTTTGCGGTGCAGTTTAACCAAAACCGGGTATCTTATAGTCGTGATTCATATTGAGACCGTCTGGGTATTAGCGCGCGTCTACGATGAGTCTACGATTTAAAAAAAAATTTACCATCAATTTTTCATATTTTTAATCCATTTTTGACATATATAAGGGAAGTAACTCTCTAAAATTTATTATTAAATCTCAGAACGTAAAAAGCTACAGTAACACCCCTCCCCCTTTGTGGTTAGCCATATTGAGATGGCTATTATACTTTACATCTCTAAAAATGCTTATATAATTATTTCCCTTACAAACCCGAGCAACGCCGGGCAATACTGCTAGTATTTACTAAGACCCGGCAACACCGGGTCATAGTGCTAGTGCATGCATATACAGCTGCATGCATGTACACATGCATGCAAGTACTGTCCAAATCTCCGACCAATCACATACAGCTAGCTGACATTCAATTGGCGTATCAAGTTTCAGGCATTTTGATTGGGTTTTGGATAGAAAATTTACAAAAAAGTCACTTCTATTGATTTTTTAATGGCTTTGTGGGGTGACTGGGGAAATGTAAAGATGTGCACGACCACTCTTGGACGGTTTTGAATGACCATAGAAAGTGTGATCCCTCTAACTGAAAAATTGTGGATTTGTATAAAGGACACGCACTCAGACATTTTGCCGTTTATATATAGAGAGATTGTATTAAAGTAACAGCACAGCAAACTTAGCGGACAGACACTAGTCACCATTTGCAACAGCTGATGAACACAAAATGTAAACAATCAGCCCGTTCAGCGGGTCCCAGGGTCCATGCTGTTTACACTGCCTCATTTGAGCTCTCTCTTACACAGCACTCACCCAGCCAAGGGCTTTGAGGATAAGTGTAGTTTTAGTTTACAGTAACTAACCTACCTATTACGGCAGATTAGCATCATGTGCCGGTACATTCTGTGACTGACCAGTTTGTGTCAGGCAGACCAATCACAATAAACTTTATAGTTACCGGTTACTTTTTTTAACATTTACAGACTATGATTCTTGGAAAGGCTCAAGTTGTCACTCTTTTATAAGCAGTAGTTTATAAACAGGTGCAGGAGTGGCTGTGTGGTAAGTAGCTTGCTAACCAACCACATGGTTCCGGGTTTACAAAGAATAAACCCCGGGGTCGAGTTGCTCGACTAAAGGTGGTGCTCCAGCATGGCCGCAGTCAAATAACTGAAACAAGTAAAAGAGTAAAAGAGTAGTACTCTCTCGCTGGGTGAAGATTAATTTCCAGCAACTGTAAAAAACCCCTCAAGTGATAACAGAAGGAAATATGAAGTGGTCTTAAGCTGAAAGTGGTTGCAAGTCCTACAACAACTGTTGTTCCTTCTCAAGTCATGCCTGGCTCATTAGGGCCGGTTTCCCGGTTTCTTGGCGTATAGGTTCCCCACCTTAACGGGATGCTGGTACGTCGCAGTTGAGCTGCAAGATGCAGGAAGAAAGAGTGAGAGAAAGTTGTGGCGAAAGAGTCAGCAGAAGTTTCGCCGTTACCTTCTGCCGGAGCCGCGTGGAGCTTAGGTGTTTTGCTCGTAAACACACACATTGTCCGGTCTGAGATTCGAACCCGCGACCCCTCGACTGCGAGTCCGCTGCTCTAACCACTAGGCTATGTGCCTCCACCTACAACAAATAACTGTGCTGCTGAGAAAGGATATGTGTAATCAAGAAGAGTTTGATGTGTATCACAGGAGGTAATTTACAATATTTGGACACTTTTTGAAAAGAACTGGATAAATTTTAAACAACCAAACTGCAAAATTGTTGTGTACAACATTTACTGACTGAAACAGTTCAAATGCTATTGAAACACAAGAAAAGCAGAACCTTCAGGGGTCGCTGGGGAAGCTGCAGTTCACCCAACTCCTTTAGCTATGAACCTCGTGCCATCGGCGCTGAAGCTATTTTTCCACAATAGTTCTGGGTAGTCTTATATAGCAAATATAACTCAAGAGCCACTTTTTATGTGGAAATCCTGGGTGTCGTCTTGTACACCCAATCGTATTATATGCTGGCATATACAGTATGTGTATATATGTATATGTGTGAGCCACTAAAGCTTTTTTTATTCTCTCTCTGTTCATTTTCTCATGTTCCTTTCAGCTGAAGAGCATAGGCTCGAAATATAAAAGACTTTCTTACCTTCCTGAGCATTAAACTAATACACCTGTTTGTTGTTTATACACCTGTCTTCATCTTTTTTTTAAAATTCCATATATATGTACATCTATATATATATATATGTCTGTATATATGTATACATGTTTATATATATGTGTGTGTAGGTGTAATATCTTGTTGTTTGTTCCTTCTCGAGCCATGCCTGGCTCATAAGGCCCGTTTCCTGGTTTCTTGG
>NC_043024.1:8341249-8348749 GCF_006345805.1 Octopus sinensis
CATAAGAATCTCAGATGGGAATTTTTGGAATGTCTATGACTGACATAACATATACCGTGTGGTACTTTAGGCGAGTGCCTTTCGCTATAGCCCTGGGACAACCAATACCTTGTGAGTCAATTTATGAGAGAAAAACTGTAGCTTAGTGGGATAGGGTGTTGCACTTGTGATCGCAAGATCATGGTTCTGATTCACTGACAGGCGGTGCATTGTGCCATTGTGCTCTTGAACAAAACACTTTAGTTCACTCAGCTGTAAATGGTTAACGCTGTGACTGATTGCAATTCCGTTTAGGAAGAATGTTGGTCTGTCCGTATAGCCAGTGGAATGGCATCATCCGAAAGCTGAAACAATACTAGGAAGTCTGATCATTACAGTGGTACAGCGATGTGTGAGTGTGTGTGTGTGTGTGTGTGTGGTGTGTGTGTGTGGTAAATAGCTTGCTTACCAACCACAATAGTTCTGGATTCAGTCCCACTGTGTGGAACCTTGGGCAAACTTCAAACTTCCCAAAGAAAATACTGTCCTTTGCATGTGTAACGTTCGCATTCTATATACCTGTAGAAGGATGAAGAAACTTGCACACGAACTTGACAGGTACACCCGGGATATGCTCGGGCTGGATGAAGTCAGGTGGATTGGATTTGGTGAAATAACAACAGATGAAAGCCTCGAGCTGAGGTACAGCTGAGATGTTACCAATCATGAACATGGAGTAGGCTTCGTTGTTAACAAAGCCAAAGTAAGTTCAGCCATCAGCTGTTCACCAGTGCCTCCCACAGGCTCATCACCATACTTGTGACTGCAAGACCACAGAATAATCTGGCCTCCATGCTGGTGGCACGTAAAAGACACCATTCGAGCAGGATCGTTACCAGCATCACCTTACTGGCACCTGTGCCGGTGGCATGTGTAAAAGATTCGAGTCGTTGCCAGTACCGCCTGACTGGCACTTGTGCCCCATGCTCGTAGGGTGCTAAGAGCACCATCCGAGTGTGATCGTTGCCAGAGCAGCCAACTGGCTTCCGTGCCGGTGGCATGTAGGAGGCACCATTCGAGCAGGATCATTACCACCATTGCCTTACTGGCACCTGTGCCGGTGGCATGTGTAAGAAGATTCGAGCGAGGTCGTTGCCAGTACCGCCTGACTGGCCCTGTGCCGGTGGCATGTAAAAGCATCCCCTACACTCTCGGAGTGGTTGGCGTTAGGAAGGGCATCCAGCTGTAGAAACTCTGTCAAATCAAGATTGGAGCCTGGTGCAGCCATCTGGTACACCAGCCCTCAGTCATTCATCCAACCCATGCCAGCATGGAAAGCGGACATTTAACGATGATGATGATGATGATGAAGTCTATGCACTAGGGTTTGATATAATGATGATGTCATGGAAGAATTCTATGGGGACCTGGAGAAAATAACAAAGACAGCTCCTAAAAATGTTCTCATCATTCTAGGAAACTGGAATGCCAAAATAGGCCTGGGTGCATTTGACCAATGGGCTGGGACAGTGGGATGATTTTTGGTCGGAGAAATCAGTTATCGTAGAATGTGATTTCTAGCCAAAATACTGTTCCCACACAAGACCTCGTGCAGAACACCTTATTGCAGTAAATTTGGCTAACAGTTGTTTCCTGTATTCATTATAGGTTCGTTATTGATAGGTTTATTCAATCTGTCTATTGATCGGTTGGGAAAAATAGAACGACCTAAAAAATTAATGCTACTTTTGTGTGTCAGGATTGATAATCCTACACAAATAACTCTTTATATATGTGTATATATACAGGGGTTGGACAAAATAATGGAAACATCTAGAATCACAGCATCATAATTTTGAAATATCTATAAAACCGTCAAAAGCTTGTTTCATCGTTTAGCGTCCGCTTTCCATGCTGGCATGGGTTGGACGGTGCAACTGGGGTCTGGGAAGCCAGGAGGCTGCACCAGGCCCAGTCTGATCTGGCAATGTTTCTATGGCTGGATGTCCTTCCTAACGCCAACCACTCCGTGAGTGTAGTGGATGCTTTTTACGTGCCAGACGAGGCTGGCAAACGGCCACTATTGGATGGTGCTTTTTACGTGCCACCGGCACAGAGGCCAGGCGAGGCTGGCAATATTTTTTGATTTATTATGAGTGTTGCTTATTATGTTATGCTAAAATTGTAGTTTCTTTTCAGATATCATCAGAAAAAGTTAATTAAAATTCATTAAAATGACAGATTTATCGGACTTTCAAAGAGGTCAAATTGTTGGTGCTCGTATGGCAAGCACTAGCGTAACGAAAACAGCCAAAATGTTTGGTGTATCAAGAAGTACTGTCTTGAAAGTAATGTCAGCTTTTGAGAAAGAGGGAAAAAACCTCCTTGTTGAAACAAAACTCCGGAAGAAAACCAAAACTTTCAGATAGGGACTGTTGGACTTCTATGCGAATTGTTAGAAAGGATTTTGTACAGCTCCCAAAATTGCTGCAGAGCTTAATGACAACCTCAAGAACCCAGTTTCCACAAAAAGTGTTTGCCGGGAGCTGCACAAAGCCGGATTTCACGGGAGGGCTGCAATCAGAAAAGCACTACTTTCAAAAACAAACATCACAAAGCATTTAGAGTGGAGTAAAATCCTATGGGATTGGTCCCCAGAGCAGTGGAAGGATGTTATTTTCTCAGAAGAGTCATCCTTTACCTTTTTTCCAACCACCAATTGAGTATACGTGTGGTGATAGCCAAATGAAGTATTTAACCTAGACTGCCTTCTTCCAACTGTTAAACATGGAGGAGGATCTGTGATGATCTGGGCAGGGGGCTATATCTTGGAAATCTGCCAGCCCAATGGTTTCCCTTCATGGCAGAAATAATAGTAAAGACTATTTAAGCATTTAATCTGATCAAATTCATCCTATGGTTGCGGAATTGTTTCTGGAGGGAAACTCAATCCTTCAGGATGATAATGCACCGGAATGGCACGAGGAACATTCTAGTGAAGTTGAACATCTTATCTGGCCACCACAATCCCCAGATCTCAATATCATTGAACATTTATGGTGCATTTTAGAAAAGCAAGTAAGGAGTCAATATCCTCCACCATCGTCACTACGAGAACTGAAAACTATTTTAGCTGAAGAATGGAGAAAAATACCTTTGGAAACAGTTCAAACTTTGTACGAGTCCATACCTCATAGAATTCAAGCTGTAACTACTGACAAATGTGGTTCTACCCTGTATTCAAATAAATTTGCTTGAAATTTTAAGGTGTTTCCATTATTTTGTCCAACCCATATATATATTTATATTTAAAATTAAATAAGGGTAGAAATTGATATTAATCAATTAAAACCAGTGGCCTAGCATATTTAAAAAAATCTGAAGATTAAAAATTTTTTTACATACAAAATTTAGAGGACTGACCACTAAAAGTGGACAGCCTGTATGCTAGATATAGATGTCAAACTCACCATTTTCCATGAAGAATGTGTTCTCAAGAAAAAATTCATCAAAAAATTTATATATATATATATATATACACACATACATACATACATATATATATATATATATATATATATATATATATATATAATATATTATATATATATATATATATATATATATATATCTAATCATGCACTTAAAGCTATAGATAATAACATGCAAAATATAAGGTTGAAAAAACTATTCGGATAGAAACAGTCAAAGGCTGCTCTTAGGAAATGAACCTGCATCTTCTGTAGTCATGATGAGATGTGTGTTTTACCATTGGACCAAAGCAATCCTTCGGGTCCCATGGTCACCCATCAACTTTATCAACCTTAAATTGTTTTCCAACCTAATATTTACATGGTATTATTTATAACTTATACATGTGGGATTCGAGATATTCTCCAAAAGAATTATTTCACCCCCACCCATCTTTTATCCTTCATCAGATGCAATCTTTGGATGGTGGCCATGCTACAGCACCACCAAGTGTTTAGTGGAACAAATTCGGTGCCAGCGCTTGTTTTATAAGCCTGGCATTTACTCTATCAATCTCTTTTGCCGAACTGCTATAATAAGGGGACGTAAACAAACCAAGACCGGTTGTCGAGTGATTGTGGAGTACAAACGGACATACAGATACATATGTTCAGTTTCTGTCAAACAAATCCACTCATAAGGTTTTGGCTGGGCTGGGCCTATAACAGAATACACTTGCACTGGAGTGCCACACAGTGGGACTGAACCCAGAACTATGTGGTTGAGAAGAGAACTTCTTACCACACAGCCACGCCTGTGCCTATATGTATGTATGTATGTATGTATGTGTGTATGTGTGTATGTGTGTATGTAGGTGCAGTGGTTGCTGTGTGGCAAAAGTGCAGGAATGGCTATGTGGTAAGACACTTGCTTTCCAACCACATGGTTCCGGGTTCAGTCCCACTATGTGGCATCTTGGGCAAGTGTCTTCTACTATAGCCTCGGGCCCACCAAAGCCTTGTGAGTGGATTTGGTAGACGGAAACTGAAAGAAGCACGTATATATATACATATATATATTTATGTATGTATGTAGTTGTGTATGTATGTATTTGTCTGTGTTTGTTCCCCCACCATTGCTTGACAACTGATGTTGGTGTGTTTACATCCCTGTAACCTAGCAGTTCATCAAAAGAGAGCAATAGAATAAGTACCAGGCTTACAAAGAATAAGACCTGGGGTCGATTTCCATGACTAAAGGTGGTGCTCCAGCATGGCCACAGTCAAATGACTGAAACAAGTAAAAGAATATATATGTGTGTCGCTGTGTGGTAAGAACCTAATCCCATGGTTCCAGGTTCAGTCCCACTGCGTGGCACCTTGGGCAAGTGTCTTCTGTAGTCTCGGGCCGGCCAAAGCCTTGTGAGTGGATTTGGTAGACGGAAACTGAAAGAAGCCCGTCATACATTTGTATATATATATATGTGTGTGTGTGCGTGTTTGTGTCTGTGTGTGTTTGTGTGTGCGTATGTGTGTGTGTGTCCTCCACCATCACTTGACAACCGGTTTTGGTGTGTTTACGTCCCCATAACATAGCGGTTCGGCAAAAATGATCGACAGAATAAATACCAGATTAAAAAATGTACCTGGGTCGGTTTATTCTACTGAAAATTCAAGGCTGTGCTCCAGCATGACCGCCGTCAAATGACTGAAACAAGTAAAAAAATGAAAGACAAATTGTGTGTATATGTGTGAGTGTTTGTGTGTGTACGCGTGAGTGTATAAAACGTGTGTATATTTGAAATACGCATGTATGTATGCATATACATACATACATACATGCATGTTTGCACTCATACATATATATATATATATATATATTTGTATACACACATAAAATTGCACAAGTATATACATGCATACATACTCCTATATATACAAGCACGTGTACACACATATACCATATATATCTATATATACGAATATATATATGTATATATAAGAAAAGAAGGCGGGTCTCCTTTCCTTGTCGATTCTTTTTTTATTTCTTTTTTAAAATTTTGTTTTTTTTTTCGGGTTAAATTTTCGGTGTCCCTTTCTACGCATGCTCTGTGGCGGCGCGCCAGTGTCGTCAGCGAGCGATTCACGTGACTCAATCCTCCTTCCTCCTTCTCCTCCTCCAGCTCCTCGTTTACCTCCTCCTCCTCCAGCTCCTCATTTACCTTCTCCTCCTCCTCCCCAACAGGCGCTGCTGCTGTTACAGTTTCTGCAGTTCTTACTCCTACTGCTGTCACACTAGCTTTCCTTCACCTCCTCCTCCTTCTCCTCCTCCTTCTTCTCCTCCTCCTCCTTCTCCGCTAGTCATCTTTCTCTATCTCTCTTACTCTTCCTCATTATCCTTCTCTCACTATCACTACATATCTTTTACCTTTCCCACACCCCGTCTCACTTCTTGTCTTTCTTTCGCTCTTTCTCACTCCTTCACTTTTCCTTGCTTCCCTCTCCCTTTATTCTCTTTCTCTCGCTTTCTTTCTTTTTCTTTTCTCTTTTCCCCATCATTTCTTTTTTTCTCTCTCTAATTTTCTTTTTCCTCCTTCTCCCTCCTTTTTATTGCTTTCCCTCGCTCTAGATTTCAATCTCTCGCGCACTCTCTCACTCTCTGTCTTTCATTGTCGCCGCTTTTCTCCTCGTTTCCCTCCCTGTATTTCTCTTCCTTTCACTCCTCCCTCATCCTTCTCACTCTTCCTACCCGGTTTTGTCTCTCTTCCTCTTTCTTTTACTCTATCTTTACTCTATCTAATTCTCTCTTTCCCTCGTTCTAGATTTCAATCTGTCTCTCAAACTCTCTCTCCCTCTCCCACTCTCTCTCTTTAACTGTCGCCGCTTTTCTCCTCGCTTCCCTCCCTGTATCTCTTTCCCTTTCACTCCTCCCTCATACTTCCTACTCTTCCTACCCGGTTTTTTCTCTCTGCCTCTTTCTTTCACTCTATCTAATTCTCTCTTTCCCTCGTTCTAGATTTCAATCTGTCTCTCAAACTCTCTCTCCCTCTCCCACTCTCTCTCTTTCACTGTCGTCGCTTCCCTCCCTGTATCTCTTTCCCTCACTCCTCCCTCATCCTTCCTACTCTTCCTACCCGGTTTTTTCTCTCTGCCTCTTTCTTTCACTCTATCTAATTCTCTCTTTCCCTCGTTCTAGATTTCAATCTGTCTCTCAAACTCTCTCTCCCTCTCCCACTCTCTCTCTTTCACTGTCGTCGCTTCCCTCCCTGTATTTCTCTTCCTTTCACTCCTCCCTCATACTTCCTACTCTTCCTACCCGGTTTTTTCCTCTCACTCTCTTTCTCTCACTCTATCTAATTCTCCCTCCCTCTCCCTCTAATTCTCTCTATCTGTCTCTCTCTCCTTTACCGGTTAGTCCTGCTGCTGCTGCTGTTTACTCCAGCTTTCTCGCCATCTTGGAGAGAGTGTGTGTTGTTGTTGTCAGCTTGAGACAAGAAGACGAAGCACTGACTTCTGTCTACACAATATATATATATAACAACATATATATATACACATATAGATTCGATATACACTGGCTTAAACAAAAAAGAATAATTCGCTTCAACCCCTCCCAAGATTTCCCCCCGTACACATAACCACACACACATTTCTACACAGATATATACACATACATACATACATACATAGATATACACACATTCATACATATATACACACATAAATATATATATATATATATACACATACAATCACGTATATATATATATATATATATATATATAGGCACACATACTTTCGTCTGTAAATACAGAATCATATCTATATATTTATCTACATACATACACTTGTATCTACACATATCTATCTACACCTCTCTGTTTCCATATATATATATATACACTCATATATACACATACGTATAATAACAAGGAACATCATCAGATCTTCAGCTGCTGCCACTGCAATCAAAGAAACAAGACAGATTTCCATGTTCTGGTCTCCTTCTACATATATTTGCCAAGGTGGACATACACCACCCACCTCAGAC
>NC_043024.1:8351249-8356249 GCF_006345805.1 Octopus sinensis
TGAACATATATATATATTGTGTGTATATGTTTGTGTGTGTGTAAGCAAATATGCGAAGGCTGCGAGCAGTTCTGCCCTTGTGGCTAATTAAGAATCCATCGTCATTAATTACCCTATTAATAGTATCAATTATTATTGTTGTTATTTGATTCCGAAGCAATCATGGTCATAATTGATTGATGATGGGCATCTTGTCATCCGTTACCCCGTGGCAAATAAAACGGTTATTATTATTATTAATTATTATTGGTAAAATGCTAAGCGGCATTTCGTCCGTCTTTACGTTCTGAGTTCAAACTCCGCCGACGTCGATTTTGCCTTTCATCTGTTTGGGGGTCGATGTAATCGACTAGCTGCTCCCTCCCACCAAATTCCAGGCTTCCTGCCTACAGTAGAAAGGATTATTATTATTATTATTAATCAGGTGTAAACTCCCTTCTCACGACCCCCAGTTGATTTCCTTTAACAATCTTCTCCTGTCACCTTATAAATTCTTGTCCTTGTGGCAAATATGATTCCACCCTCCCCTCCTCATCTTTCTGTCATCGTTATCTCATTTCACCCTTCTTTCATTTTCCGCATCTTTTTATGTACCCCCTCCTCTCACAAATTCTAAACTGTCCTTGTGATGTCCCCTTCTCTCGTCTGATACCCTTGTGACAAATAGTAAAAAAAAAAAAAAAAAACCGTATCGATATTATTAACAATAACGAAACCAAACCTTCCTTGGATTTTGCTCAGATATCTCTGTGTTTATGATATGTCTGATGCCTTGGCTAATGATATGTTTTAATATGATGTGATGTCTTAGTAGTGTTAATACTAAGTGTGTCTGTGTGTGTGCATGTGTGTGTCCTTATTGCGGCCTCATCTTTCTTGGAGATTTTCTAGACATCAAGTGATATCATTATGAAATAGAATGATATCATTATGATTATTGACGCTGGCTGGATTCGTGTTCGCCATTTGCAGCAACTTTTTGTGTGCCCCTCCCTCTTCTGTCACCCTTGTGGCAAATAAATCCTTAAATCCTTAAAAAAATCCTTTAAAAATGTTTTAGCCCGAAGGCCGCGGCCATGCTGGGGCACCACCGCTGAAAGGTATTTTTCGATGTTATTATTATTATTATTATTATTATTATTATTGAATCGAACTCGGAATCTTGGGGTCAGTAGCCCGCGCTTTTAACCACTACGCCATGTGCCCAGGCACAGGGCCTGAAATTTTGTTGGGGGGGGGTGGGGTGGGGGTAGTTGATTATATTGACCTCCAATGTTTAACTGGTATTTGTTTTATTGAAAATATGGAAGGCAAATTTGGCCTCTGTAGAATCTCAACTGAGAACATAACAATCCAAAAGAAATGCTGCTAAGAATTTTGTCTTATTCGTAAATGATTGTACCAGGCTAATTAATACATTATTATCATTTAAGGTGGTTAGCTGGCAGAATTGTTACTGCACCAGACAAAATGCTTAATGCCATTTCATTTGGTTTGAGTTCTAATACCACCGAAGTCATCTTTGCCTCTCATCCTTCTGGGGCCGTTAAAATAAGTACCAGCTGAGCACTGGTGTCAAGGTAATCACTTTGTCCCCTTCCACGAACTTGCTGGTCTTGTGCCAAAATTTAAAACCATTTTTATTATTTAAGGTGGTGAAAGGCGATGGTTTGAGTTCTAATGCCACCAAAGTCATCTTTGCCCTTCATCCTTTTGGGGTCATTAAAATAAGTCCCAGCTGAGCACTGGTGTCAAGGTAATCACTTTGCCCCCTTCCGTGAACTTGCTGGTCTTGTGCCAAAATTTAAAACCATTTTTATTATTTAAGGTGGTGAAAGGCGATGGTTTGAGTTCTAATGCCACTGAGGTCATCTTTGCCTCTCATCCTTTTGGGGCCGTTAAAATAAGTACCAGCTGAGCACTGGTGTCGAGGTAATCACTTTGTCCCCTTCCGCGAACTTGCTGGTCTTGTTCCAAAATTTAAAACCATTTTTATTATTTAAGGTGGTGAAAGGTGACGAGCTGGCAGAATCATTAGCACGCCGGGCAAAATGCATAGGGGTATTTCGCCCGTTGCTATGTTTGGAGTTCAAATTCCGTCGAGGTCGACTTTGCTTTTCATCCTTTCAGGGTCGATAAACTTAGTACCAATTGAGCACTGGTGTCAATGTAATTGATTTGTCTCCTCCCCCGAACTCGCTGGTCTTGTTC
Source organism: Octopus sinensis (assembly GCF_006345805.1). Lineage (NCBI taxonomy): Eukaryota > Metazoa > Mollusca > Cephalopoda > Octopoda > Octopodidae > Octopus > Octopus sinensis. The sequence continues at coordinate 8,353,461 of NC_043024.1, forward strand.
CAAAATTTAAAACCATTTTTATTATTTAAGGTGGTGAGCTGGTAGAATCGTTACTGCACCAGACAAAATGCTCAATAACTTTTCTACTGGCTTTACATCCTGAGTTTCAATGCCACCGTGGTTGACTTTGTCTTTCATCATTTTGTGGTCAATAAAATTAAGTACCAGGGGTCCATGTAATTGACTTGTCCCTTCTACCAAAATTTCTGGCCTCATGCCTATAGTAGAAATGATTATTATTGTTGCATGATATTGTCAAAAGTGATTTGTATTTTGGCATAAATCCTTCACAATTGTTATAGAGAATAGAACAGAGAGAGCATTGTGTGTTGTCTTTGAGTTGAACCCTTGGTTCATGACTTGCCATGTTAAATATTCTGGGATGATTTTCCCCACCTACATGCACTTAGAGGCCAACAAAAGTTTCCCAAGATGGTCATCCCTCAGAATAATAGCCAAATCTCCTTCAAATCACATACTGTTGTTTTAGGCAGAAAGCTAGCTATTCTGAGGACAGGGGTTTAATTTATATCATTGATTCAAATATGGGACTGGTACTTCATTTTATCATCCCGAGAAGGAATCAAAAGTGGTATTGGCCTTAATGTGGATTTGTGCTTCAAATGTAAAGAACTAGAAAGGATGCTATTAAACATTAGTTTTCCCAAATCTCTAACAATTTTACCTGTTTAGATTGCACAGGGTCAGAAATTTGGTGAGAAGGGAACAACTCATTATATTGACTCCCCAGAAAGATGAAAGGACAATGTTAACCTTGAAATTTGAACTAGTGCTGCAAAGAATTTAAAAAATTTTTTCTAAACATTCTAATGTGACTACAGTGTATAATGTAGACCAGGACATGACAAAATGTGGGTTGGTCACAGCTAAAGTGCTTTTGACCATGTATCTGCTCAGGGTGTGACCTATAGCAAGACATTTTATGTCAATGACTTCTTGTTTAAGGATGAGGCCTGAACAATTGCTGATATAGATCTTGGTACATAGTTGGTATTTTACTATATTGTTCTCCCTCCAAAAATAGGAAAGGTCAAGAAGTGCTGATCTCAGCAAGATTTGAACTCAGGACATAAGAGGCCAGCTGCCCCACACTTCAATGCTTCTGCTAATCCACCAGAATAAAAATCAAATCCGTTAGGAATTAATATCCTTTCCGATTTTGACGCAGGGCTGGCAATTTTGAGGGGAGTGGGGAAGTTGATTACATTAATCCTATTTCTTTATTGCCCACAAGGGGCTAAACACAGAGGGGACAAACAAGGACAGACAGACGGATTAAGTCGATTATATCGATCCCAGTATGTAACTGGTACTTATTTAATCGACCCCGAGAGGATGAAAGGTAAAGTCAACCTCGGCGGAATTTGAACTCAGAATGTAACGGCGGACGAAATACCTATTTCTTTACTACCCACAAGGGGCTAAACACAGAGGGGACAAACAAGGACAGACACGGATTAAGTTGATTACATCGACCCCAGTGCGTAACTGGTACTTATTTAATCAACCCCGAAAGGATGAAAGACAAAGTCGACCTCGGCGGAATTTGAACTCAGAACGTAACGACGGATGAAATACTGCTAAGCATTTCGCCCGGCGTGCTAACGTTTCTGCCAGCTCACCGCCTTAATCCTGGTGTAACCCTGAAAGGATAAAAGGCAGAGTTGACCTCAGTAGGATTTGAACCCACAATGTAAAGCTGAAAGAAATACTATCAGGCATTTTGTCTGGCATGTTAATGCTTCTACCAACTCACTGTCTTGCACTACGAATTAATATTATTATCCTTCTTACCACATTCCATCAGGGATTGAAATTCCATTAATGGTCAAGTTTGCCTTCCAACTAGCCATCCTGCCCTTCTAAACCCTTTAGTAACACTAACACTAGTACCTATTTCTTTATTACCCACAAGGGGCTAAACATAGAGGAGACAGACATAGGTATTAAGTCGATTACATCGACCCCAATGCTTAACTGGTACTTAATTTATCGACCCCCGAAAGGACGCGAAAGGCAAAGTCGACCTCACTAGTACCAGTAATAGACGTGGGTTTAAAAGTGGGTGGGTTCATCCGAATGACTATACACACACCCTTGTTCCACAGCACTTGAAGAAACCCTTGAAATTAGAGACCACGACGGACAGAAACCGACATTGTGTGTGTGTGTGTGTGTTATTTCGAATTAGTCTCAAGTCTAATTAATGACCGCTACTGAGCATGATGACAAACTGATGACGACAAATTAATTAGTTCCTCGTGTTGTATGTCTTATATTTCACTCTTTGGAACAGTTTTTTTTTTGAGAAAATATCTTCGTTTAAACTGTTTCTGTTTGGTGTCAAAGAATTGCTTTATTTGTGCGCGCCTGCCTGTTTCATATCAGTATTATATATATACATACATACATACATATATATATATATATATATATATACATGTATGTATGTGTGTCTTTCATATAAATATTTATATATGTGTGTGATTCATGTATGTATGTATATCTATCTGTTTCATGAATTAGCGACCGAGTGATTCATTAGCTTTTCACGAGTGTATAAATTCTACATGCATTGCGTTCACTTCCTCTCGCTTGTGCACTCCAGCAGTGTATATGTGTATAATACACATCATCTGTATGTACACACACACACGTATGTACCTATGTATGTATATAAACCGCTTACCCTACATAACGAATACACCCCTCAATCTTTCACTGCTAAAACCAACGTGTATACGTCTGTGTGTAAAATATATATATAT
>NC_043024.1:8361249-8383749 GCF_006345805.1 Octopus sinensis
CACAAGGGGCTAAACATAGAGGGGACAAACAAGGACAGACAAATGGATTAAGTCGATTACATCGACCCCCAGTGCGTAACTGGTACTTAATTTATTGACCCCGAAAGGATGAAAGGTAAAGACGGCGGAATTTGAACTCAGAACGTAACGGCAGACGAAATACATAATAATAATAATAATTTGTTTCTATATTACCCATAAGGGGCTAAACATAGAGGGGACAAACAAGGACAGACAATCGGATTAAGTCGATTACATCGATCCCCAGTGCGTAACTGGTACTTAATTTATTGACCCCGAAGGATGAAGGTAAAGACGGCGGAATTTGAACTCAGAACGTAACGGCAGACGAAATACATAATAATAATAATAATTGTTTCTATATTACCCATAAGGGGCTAAACATAGAGGGGACAAACAAGGACAGACAAATGGATTAAGTCGATTACATCGATCCCCAGTGCGTAACTGGTACTTAATTTATTGACCCCGAAAGGATGAAAGGTAAAGACGGCGGAATTTGAACTCAGAACGTAACGGCAGACGAAATAAATAATAATAATAATAGTAATAATAATGGTTTCAAATTTTGCCACAAGGGCAGCAATTTTGGGGAAGGGTTAAGTCGATTACATCGACCCCATCGTATATCTGGTACTTATTTTGTCGACCCCCGAAAGGGTGAAAGGCAAAGTCGACCTCAGCGGAATTAGTAATAGTAATAATAATGGTTTCAAATTTTGGGCAAACAGTTTTTGAGGAGAGGGGAAGATGATGATATCGACCTAGAAAGGATGACAGGCAAAGGCAACGTGAGTGGAATTTGAACTCAGTACGTAAAAACAGATGAAATGCCGCTAAGCATTTTTCTCGGCGTGCTAACGATTCTGCCAGCTTGCTACCTTTGCCAGTGTTAATGATGAGGATGATTACTATTTCTTACATAAGTACAGGGTCAGAAATGTAGGGGGGAGGGGTTAGTCGATTATTATAGATCCCATCGGTACAGAGAATGAATATTATATATATTATTAGATTATTGGCGAAGGTAAAGAATACGCACACTCGGTGTTACGCCCAAAACGGGTGGTGTGCATATTCTTTACCTCTGCCAAATTATTTGTCCCAGCACTGGCAGCGAACCCTTACCTACTCCATGTGTATCATTAATTACCCCAAGACTCGATTGGTATGTATTTCATCGACCCTGGGGCGGTGAAAGGCAAAGTTGACCTTGGCAGCGTTTGAACTCAAAACGTGAACGTCCCAAGAGATTCTGCTGGTCATTTTGTCCAGTGCTGTAACTTTCTGTCAGTTGATAGTCATCATCATGATTTAACGCCCATTTTTTCATGCTTGCTAGGATTAGACGGAATTTACTGAGGTGTGACTGGACGCCCTTCCTGTTGCCAGCTCCGACCTGTTCCTTAGCCAAATAATATTTCCCGATGTCCAAACATGATTTTCAAAGAAGACTGGATATGAACAACACTGCTTGTGAAACCTGGACGTTATCAAAAAAGCTTGAGAGGTGGTTGGATGGAACCTACACTCGCCTCCTTATGAGAGCTCAAAATCTCTCGTGGAAGCCTCATCCAACCAAAATGCAAATATATGGGAAACTACCACCTGTGTCATCTCTTGTGAAAGGTAGGAGAGTCCAGTTTGCTGGACATTGTTGTAGAGCTGAAAACGAGGCAATTTCTACTCTTCTCCTCTGGAAGCCATCTACTCGCAATACCAGAGGGCGCACACTCTCCTACCCTGATGTAATCTCCAGGGATACAGGCATCCAGCAACAGGACCTCTGTAATGCTATGATGGACTGTGAAGTCTGGCGTAGCATTGTAAATTCCATTGTCTCGACCACGGTCGAACAATGATGATGATGTTTGACGTGATGTCTAGGCAAGGGTACATACATACACACACACATAACCAACAAGTTTCAATTTCCTTCTACCGATTCACTCACGGGGCTTTGGTTGGCCTGGGGCTATAACAGAGCACTTGCCCAACGCGCAGTGCAGTGGAACTGAACCTATGAACTCATAGTTAGGAAGCAAACTTCTTAACTATATAGCCACGCCTGCACACACACACATACACACACATGCACATATGTATTCATGCATACACACACTTCTAGGAGGCACATGGCCTAGTGGTTAGAGCAGCAGACTCGCGGTCGAGGGGTCACGGGTTCGAATCTCAGACTGGGCGATGTGTGTGTTTATGAGCAAAACACCTAAGCTCCACGCGGGTCCGGCAGAAGGTAATGGCAAAACTTCTGCTGACTCCTTCGCCACAACCTTCTTTCACTCTTTCCTCCTGCATCTTGCAGCTCACCTGTGACAGACTGGTGTCCTGTCCAGGTGGGGAACTTATACGCCAAGAAACCGGGAAACCGGCCCTTATGAGCCAGGCATGGCTCGAGACGGAACAAGCAATAAATGGCTCAGTGGTTAGAGCAGTGGACTCGCGGTCGTAGGATCGTGGTTTCGATTGGGCGTAGTGAGTGTACATTGAGCGAAAACACCTAAGCTCCACGCGGGTCCGGCAGAAGGTAATGGCGAACTTCTGCTGACTCTTTCGCCATAACTTTCTCTCACTTTTCCCTCCTGCATCTTGCAGTTCACCTGCAACTGACTGGCATCCCGTCCAGGTGGGGAACCTATACGCCAAGGAAACCGGGAAACCGGCTCTATGAACCAGGCATGGCTCGAGAAGGAACAAACATCATTATTATTTTTATCATTATCAAATATGGCAAGCTGGCAGAATTGTTAAAATGCATAGCAGTATCTCATCTGTTCTTACGTTCTGAGTTCTAATTCCACTGAGGTCAGCTTTGCCTTTCATCCTTTTGCGGTCAATAAAATAAGTATCAGTGGTGCACTGGGGTCGATGAAACTTTCTCTCACTCTTTCTTCCTGCATCTTGCAGCCCACCTGCGACGGACCGGCGTCCCGTCCAGGTGGGGAACCTATACGCCAAGGAAACCGGGAAACCGGCCCTATGAGCCAAACATGGCTCGAGAAGGAACAAAAACAAAATACACACACTCCTCAAGGCGTGTGGCTTAGTGGTTACGATGATGCACTTTGGATTACGGAATTGTGGTTTCAATTCCCAGACTGGTAGTTCATTGTGTCTTTGAGCCAAATGCTTTGTTTCATGTTCCTCCAGTTCACAGAGCTGTAAACAGGTAAGCCCTGTGACAGACTAACGACTAATCCCCTCCTGTTCAGAGGGAATATTGGTCTGCCTACCTAAGCCAGTGGGATGGCATCATTTAAAAGCTGCAACAACGTAAGGAAGTGCACTGTGACAGGCAGTGTATAACAACATCCGGTAGTTTGGTCGAAATAGTGATATACTCTTTATTCTCTCTTTTACTCTTTTACTTGTTTCAGTCATTTGACTGCGGCCATGCTGGAGCACCGCCTTTTAATCGAGCAACTCGACCCCGGGACTTATTCTTTTGTAAGCCCAGTACTTATTCTATCGGTCTCTTTTTGCCGAACCGCTAAGTAACGGGGACATAAACACACCAGCATTGGTTGTCAAGCAATGCTAGGGGGACAAACACAGACACACAAACACACACACCCATATATATATATACATATATATACATATATACGACAAACTTCTTTCAGTTTCCGTCTACCAAATCCACTCACAAGGCTTTGGTTGGCTCGAGGCTATAGTAGAAGACACTTGCCCAAGATGCTACGCAGTCGGACTGAACCCGGGACCATGTGGTTGGTAAACAAGCTACTTACCACACAGCCACTCCTACGCTATTTTTTTCTTCTTGTATTGTCACAAGGGGTGGCTGGTTTGGGGACAATACTGGAACAGGCTACGAAAGGGGGTTGACACTGAAATCAAACAAATGAGAAGAAAAAATTGCCATACACACGGTTGCCTTAGAGAGACAGAAAAATGGATGACCAGCCCCTAAAATCACATAGCCAAGTTAAGTGCCCTTTCTCAGCTCTAATTTCTCATACTGGGAGTTAACTTATTCCCTCATGTGATCCTCAACGCTCTCGTTCACCTTTCAATACCTTCCTCTCTCTGTTCACCTTCCTTTCTCTGTTCACCTTCCTTTTTCTGTTCACCTTCATTCCCCTGTTCACTTTCATTTCCATGTTCACCTTCCTCTCTCTGTTCACCTTCTTCTCCCAGTTCACTTCCCTTTCCCAGTTCACCTTTCCTTCCCGCTTCACCTTCTTCTCTGTCTCTCTTCATCTTCCTCTCTCTCTGTTCACATTCCTCTCTTTCTGTTCACCTTTTTCTCCCAGTTCACCTTCCTCTCCCCATTCGCTCTCCTTTCCCAAGCATCCCTTCCCACTTCAGCTTCCTCTTCATGTTCACCTTCTCTCTGTTCACCTTCCTCTCTCTCTCTTCACCTTCCTCTGTCTCTGTTCATTTTCCTCTCTCTCTGTTCATTTTTCTCTCTCTGTATTCACATTCCTCTCTCTCTGTTCACATTCCTCTCTCTCTGTTCACATTCCTCTCTCTCTGTTCACATTCCTCTCTTTCTGTTCACATTCCTGTCTCTCTGTTTACCTTCCTCTCCTGGTTCACCTTCCTCTCCAATTGGGATCTGCAAATGTTGATGGTAAACTTGGCTATGTGGTTAAGAAGCTCACTTTGCAACCATGCAACCTTTTGGTTCAGTCCTACTGCTTGGCATCTCGAGCATATGTCTACTCCTATAACCCCTGGCCAACCAATGCCTTGTGAGTGGATTTGGCAGATGGACACAGTGTGGAAACCCACTTTGTGCACACATGTATATATATGTGTGTGTGACCAGGAATAGCAGATGGCTGTAGTAAAAGTGTTTGTGAGGTGGTCAGAGCTGAAAGGACTGAGAACAGACATCTTTCCCCTCAGTCAATCTCCTTTTATTTTATTTTACTTATTTCAGTTTTTGCACTATGGCCCATGCTGGAGTACCACCTTGAAGGGTTTAGTTGAAGAAATCAACTACAGTACTAACTTTTTTTTTCTAAGTTTGGTATTTTTTTCTGTTGGTCTCTTTTGCTGAACCGCTAAGTTATGGGTAAGTAAACAAACCAACATTGGGAAGGGGACAAACACAAACACACACATAGCTATCTGCTATTCTACTCAAAATTTCAACACCCTTAACTATGGAAAGCAGTTTTATACACCAATCTGTCTTTCACTGTGGAATGTCGTGTTTGGAACTATTTTTCTGTTGCGATATGTCAAGTTTATTGATTGAAGCAATGTAACTTGCAGAAAATGCTGATTCTAGATTTATCTAACAAAAAATAGAATTGGTGTCTATCAGTCATGTTATTCCATCATTGCACGAATCATCATCATTGTTTAAGGTCCGTTTTCTGTGCTAGCATGGGTTGGACGGTTTGACCGGCACGGAGGCCAGTTGAGGCGGCGCTGGCAATGGCCACATTTGGATGGTGCTTTTTACGTGCCACCGGCACAGGGATCCCAACTACAATTTCCATTTGATATTTATTTTGATGTTGATGTACTTGATTCAATAAGTCTCCTCAAGCACAGCAGGTCATGTGCCACCGGCACATGGTTCTAGGTTCAGTTCCACCATGTGGTCTTGGGCAAGTGTCTTCTACTGTGTAGCCCCAGCCTGACCAAAGCCTTGTGAGCGGATTTGATAGATGGAAACTGAAAGAAGCCTATTATGTGTGTGTGAATGTATATATATGTGTGTGTGTGTTTGTTTGTCTTTGTCCTTCACCACTGCTTGATAGTCGGTGTTGGTTTGTTTCTGTCCCTGTAAATTAGCAGTCCCACATAAGAGACCAACAGAATAAACACCAGGCTTAAAATATATATATAAAAAAAAGGTATGGGGTTGATTTCTTTGTCTCTCAGAATCAGCTGACCTTCATTTGGTTATCATTCGAATGGTGAAGTTACCCAGACTCAAATCCAGGTAAAAGAGCGGAGTTAAGTTAGGGGCAGCAGCCGCTTACGACAACATCTGAAGAAACTGAAGAAAATCTATTAATTAAACCCTTCAAGGCAATGCTCCAGCATGGCTGCAGTCCAATGATTGAAACCAGTAAAAGATAAAAGATATTGTATACCTCAAAGAACATTATCTACTGTTCTTTTCCTTATTCAGGACAGCTGGTTTGAGAAGGATTTCACTGCTATTTTTAGCATGCCATGTGACCATGTGTAAGCTTCGTTACTTTCTCATATTTCCCTCCAAATGCGGGTGTCTTAATGAGTCTCTTTATTAGCAATCCTGGCCTAATTATAAAATACTTTAATTACCAAAGGATTTGGATTATACTTGTTTAGCCGTAGCTCAGCTGTGATTAAGCAACACAGCAATCAAAGAGAATCCAACCATGACCTCCCTATCATTTTTTAAACATTCAGCCATTGTTTTTCAAGAGCTAATATCTAATGTGTCCTTCCTTTTCTTTTTTTTTCTCTAAAACAACGAGGGATGATTTTGAGGGAGATTTAGCTACTATTTCTAGCAAACCAAAAGAGGTACATTTGTTACCTTGTGATTTTTCTTTTTTAGTGGAGGATAATCTGGGATTGAACTGTAAATATATATGGGGTTGATTCATATAGGCGCAGGAGTGGCTGTGTGGTAAGCAGCTTGCTAACCAACCACATGGTTCCGGGTTCAGTCCCACTGTGTGGCATCTTGGTCAAGTGTCTTCTGCTATAGCTTCGGGTCGACCAAAGCCTTGTGAATGGATTTGGTAGACGGAAACTGAAAGAAGCCTGTCGTATATATGTATATATATATATGTTCTACTTGCCTAGAACCTGTCCTCTGAACCACCCCTCCCACTGGTGCTCCCCTATATTTCTGCACCCCCCCCACCACCATTATAGGTGTCTACTCTTTGAACCCCCCTCTTCAATACGCTATTTCACCATGCATTACCCCTCTCTCGATATCCTACGTTCTACTTGCCTATTACCTGTCCTCTGAACCACCCCTCCCACTGGTGCTCCCCTATATTTCTGCACCCCCCCCACCACCATTATAGGTGTCTACTCTTTGAACCCCCCTCTTCAATACGCTATTTCACCATGCATTACCCCTCTCTCGATATCCTACGTTCTACTTGCCTATTACCTGTCCTCTGAACCACCCCTCCCACTGGTGCTCCCCTATATTTCTGCACCCCCCCCCATAAAAAAAAGCACCATCCGAACGTGGCCGATGCCAGACCCCTCTGGCACCTGTGCAGGTGGCACGTAAAAAACACCCACTACACTCGCGGAGTGGTTGGCGTTAGGAAGGGCATCCAGCTGTAGAAACACTGCCAGACTAGACTGGAGCCTGGGGCAGTCCCGAGCTCTCCAGACCCCGGTCGAAACCGTCCAACCCGTGCTAGCGCGGAAAACGGACGTTAAACGATGATGATGATGTATATGTTTGCGTGTCTGTGTTTGTCCCTCTAGCATTGCTTGACAACCAATGCTGGTTGTCATGAATGACCTTAGGATTGTATTTAGAAAATCCAGGCAAGGTTGTTTGTGGAAAACCAACAGATGCACATGCATACCAGCTTCCTCTCTCTCTCTATGCCACCGATGTTATCTGAGGGAAAGGCAAAGGCTGATACAGCTTGGTACCAGTGACGTCGCATCTCATTTCAACAGCTGAGTGAACTGAAGTAACATGAAATAACGTGTCTTGTTCAAGAACACAACACGTAGCCCGGTTCGGGATTCAAACTCACTACATCATGACTGAGCCCATTGCTCTAACTACTGAGCCATGCACCTTCACTGTTTCCAAGGTAATGTTTCCCAATGGTTGAACATATTTTTCACAGAAGACCGCAAACGAATGACACTGCTTAAATGATAGTGACGTCCATTTTATAACTATTGTACTATATCAAGACAAGGAGACACAAAACATTCACACACATATCATCATCACTTAGCGTTCACTTTTACAAAAGTTCTTGAAGCAAATTTTCTACAGTCGGATGCTCTTCCTGTCACTAACCCATACCTGTCTCTAAACAATGTAATAATTTCTCATAGCAAGATATGTTTTTCATTGGAGAATAGAAACGAATAAGGGAGACTTGATTGCTATTTCTGGCACATCAAACAGCTGTTTAGAGGATCTTTCATTGATTTAGATAGACTTAGAAGTAATGTGGACATAATAATAATGTTTGTCTGTTGTTGATCATGACCAAGGACATTACATGGGAGAAGATGATGGGTCGTGGTGTGTCCAGTTGTGGCCAATCAGTCCAATGAATGCTTGGAAGGCTCTGCCACAGGTCAGATGCTGGTGGTCTGCTGGGAATGAAGGCAAAAAGTTGGCCCTGGACTTGCGCAGTTCACGTTTTCTTTGTTCTTGCAATCCCGTTCTGTTTGTAGGAGGCGGCACCTCTGTTGGTGCAGCTATGCCAGGCAGGGCGGTCCTGTGCTTATGGGTACAGAATGTAAGTGAATATATAAATGTCTGGGGTTGCCACTGTATTTGGTGTTCTAACAAAACATCAAGTTGAATATACATGTTGCCTGTAGGTTTTAGTCCTGCTTCTGTTGCTAATAATTATTTTTTAACCCTTTAGTGTTTAAACCGGTCATACCCCCCCCCCCCAAATAATCTACCTGTTTTCTGTTAAAACTGCCCAGATTTGGTATCTCAAAAACAGGTGATAACATCATGGAAATCTTAAAGCTACGAAATAATGCATGATTAGCTCAAAACAATATGGATGAATAAATATTATATTTGACAGAATAATCTGAATGCTAAAGGGTTAAATTGGGGTCTGGTTTTTGTTTAGTCTATGTCTACCATGATCAAAGGTGTTTCATCCTTGACCATCCGTCAAATGTATTTTGCTTGGGATTAACTATTTTATCCACTGTATCTTATATTTTTAAAGTGGTATGGTGTGATTTGAAAGAGATTTGACTGCTGTTTCTAGCAGGTCAACTACGTAGAAAGGCATGGGCAACCTTTCTGGATAAGTGGGCCACACAGACCATGGTTCATCATCAGGAGGGTTGCACTAGTAAAAAAAGAAGATTCCAGGTCATTTTCCAATAGACATGTCATTCAGAAAGTTCCATGGGCTGCCAGTTGTCCATGACTGACGTGGAAGCACCTTGCATTTGTGTTTGTACCAGGGACAGAACAGTTCTCACTCTCTTCCTCCTGCTCCACCACTGTCATCACCTAGTCCTGAGAGAACCTCTATGTGGTAGCTCAACCTGCTATAAATAGCAACAAAATCTCTTTTGAATCACAACCCATACTCTTACATTCAAAGAAGAACATTGATGTAGTCCAAGTTATCTCTAAGAAAAATAGAAAAAAAGGCAGGGTGGCCACTGCTGAATGTCTTTGATCATAGGTCAGTTCTTAAGGAGCAGAATAATGATCAATACAGTTCCAGCGATAACCATTCCTTTTAGAATACCAGGAATTACATTTTATGAAGCATCCCTTCTTTTTCTGAAATTACAAGAGTGTGATGTAATTTGAGAGGTATTTGGCTGCTATTTCTAGCAGGCTGAATGACCACTAAGAGAGATAATTGATGTGGCTTCTAGTGTTAAGTTCAATCTTTGTTACAGAAAAGGGCAGTGGTCTGTGATTGACCAGTGTCTTGTCTAATATAATCCATATTTTTGTTGAAATATTCAAGACGCAGGAGTGGATGTGTGGTAAGTAGCTTGCTTACGAACCACATGGTTCCGGGTTCAGTCCCACTGCGTGGCATCTTGGGCAAGTATTTTCTACTATAGCCTCAGGCTGACCAAAGCCTTGTGAGTGGATTTGGTAGACAGAAACTGAAAGAAGCCTATTGTATATATGTATGTGTGTGTATATGTTTGTGTGTCTGTGTTTGTCACCCCAACATTGCTTGACAACCGATGCTGGTGTGTTTATGTCCCCGTAACTTAACGGTCCGGCAAAAGTGACCGATAAAATAAGTACTAGGCTTACAAAGAATAAGTCCTGGAGTCAATTTACTCGACTAAAGGCGGTGCTCCAGCATGGCCACAGTCAAATGACTGAAACAAGTAAAAGGGTAAAGAGAGACTTTGAGTTAATTTTGGAAATTATGAAGAATTTCTTAAAATAAGTTTGTCATTTTTAAGCTGGTGTTTGGAACATAGGCATGGCTATATGGTAAGAAGTTTGCTTCCCAACCACATGGTTCTGGGTTCAGTCCTACTGTATGGCACTTTGGGCAAATATCTTCTATAATACCCTCATGCCTTGTGATTGGATTTGGTAGATGGAAATTGAAAGAAGCCTTTTCTGTGTATGTGTATATATGGAGGCACACCCATGACAATTTCCATTGAAACTGTGCAGTCCTGTGTTCTTGCTTCACTCATGGGGCAGTTATCTACCCTGTCATTATATATAAGTGTGCTTTTTCATAGCTATAAGTGGTTTATCTGTTATTTCTAGCAATATATATATACTTGTAGCATATACTATCACAATTAGTGACAACTAAATTTTGCCTATACAATTTATATTGTGCCCAGCTGCCCCAGATGAAATACCGGTAAGTATTTCGCCTGGCGTGCTCACATTTCTGCCAACCACAGTACCTTTTCGCATTTGGTCCTCAAGCAACAAGTGACCATTCCTACCCTGTGACCATTCACACACTCTCCTACCCTGATGTAATCTCCAGGGATACAGGCATCCAGCTACCGGACCTCCGTAATGCTATGATGGACCGTGAAGTCTGGCGTAGCATGGTAAATTCCATTGTCTCGACCACGGTTGAACAATGATGATGATGATGACCGTTCCTAAAGCATGAAAACCACTCATAAGCTTGTGTTTTGCTCAGGGCAGTGTCCTTGTAAGCTCTTTGAAGCATGACAAATGTTTCAGCAGCAGAAAACCGAATTTCATGGAAGATTGCTGTTCCTTTGTTTCAGCCCCCTTCAAAAATCGATGAACAGGGGAGAAGCACTGCAAAACAATGACGTACCACATGACAGTATCACTACATGCAACGATGCCAGTTGGCAGACTGATGCCTGAGGGTTGCATCAAGTGGCTTCTAGTGGTGGAAGTCTGAAATACAACTGGCTTGCCCCACAGAGAACATTGCCGATTACTTTTCAGTACCCCCTCGTATGTTCCAATTTTGGTGTGGTTTCTGCACTTAGATGGCCTTCCTGTTGTGAACTACTTTCTTGTGTATACATGTCATATTGTGTATAATGTGGGTGTCATCATCATCATCTTCGTTTAGCATCCGCTTTCCATGCTAGCATGGGTTGGACGGTTCAACTGGGGTCTGGGAAGCCAGGAGGCTGCACCAGGCCCAGTCTGATCTGGCAGTGTTTCTACGGCTGGATGCCCTTCCTAACGCCAACCACTCTGTGAGTGTAGTGGGTGCTTTTTACGTGCCAGACGAGGCTGGCAAACGGCCACGATCGGACGGTGCTTTTTACGTGCCACAGGGATAATATTATCCAGGTGTATACTTTGGTAGTTCTCAGGTATATTCCAGATTACAGCAAACTGCATCAAGTAGTACTAAGCACCACTGATCACTAAGTATTAGCATCCTTGCTGTAATTCTTCTGATAGAAAACCCAGAGTTTGCTTCCCTGGATTAATAATATTATCAAGTGTATGTTTCGTTTTTGGATTTGGTTTGCAAGATTCTTCATATGAGTTCATGTTTTGAAACATACTCTGTTGTGTCTGGAGAGAGTTATCTTCTTCTTGTGCCTTATAATGTAACACACTCACCGGTAAAATTTCCACAAGGAAATAAAAATAAGAAATAAGTATAAATTTTACCGGTGAGTGTGTTACATTATAAGGCACAAAAAGACAATGGCTCTCCCGACACAACAGAATTAAGTGTATGGATTTCGAACAATCAAAGAATATGGAGACAGGTACATCAAAGTTTTTTCTTTTAATTTTGTGGTTGGTCATACACAATAATTATCTGGTTATATTATTATGGCTGCCCCCTCGTTATCGAGTATGGCCATTGCACGAAGCTTAACTGTTACTGGTACTGTGATCGAATGTGACTTCTTAGCCAAGCCAAAGATCTACAATGTCTTGTACAGAATTGGCAACTAAAACCTTTACCGCCAATAGCCGGCTGTAGTTGTAACTGGGCTTCATGTACCTTTGCATGTCGTTTAAGTCCTCCTGCTGAATTACACTCTCTTCCACATGCCCGACAGATATGATTAGTATGGTGTGTTACACCACCACCAGTGGCAAGGTTGTCACTCGTCTGTCTCGCTTTATGACTACGAAGATGAGTCTTGAGTCCAGCTTTACTGAGGCAGGGTCTTGCACAAACATTGCATGTCAGCATCATAGGAAGACCCTTCCCTTCTGGAAGTGTAACAGCGATGCCCTTCCTGACATCCCTCCTTACTTTCTCATGTGCAACTCGAGATTTCTCATACATGCATGCATACATACATACATACATGCATACATACATACATACATTTATACATACACATACATACATACATACATGCATGCATGCATACATACATACACACATACATACATACATGCATGCATACATACATGCATACATACATACGTACATACATGCATACATGCATACATGCATACATACATACATACATACATACATACATACATACATACATTTATACATACACATACGTACATACGTATATACATATATACATACATACATGCATACATACATACATACATACATATACAAGGTGGTGCTGAAAAGTTCATAGCTTTAAGGGTATCATGAAGGGCCTTGTTGGATGCCCAACTTTCCAAGTTCTTTTGCAGGGTTTTGAAAAACTGAAGGACTGCTACAACAAGTGTGTGAATCTGAGAGGGGAATATGTTGAATAAAATCATAATTAACTGATCCTCTCGTATATATACATACACCTGCACGTTTATATATACATGTATAATGCCAGCTGCTTTTTTCTTATTCTGGATAATGTTATCAAACTTATTGTTATCAGAATTAGTGGGTCCCTGACATAGCCTGGATATCATTATAGTGTAATGTTATCAGCTTGTCATTCATCATCATCATCATACGTCCGTTTTCCATGCTAGCATGGGTTGGGCGGTTCAACTGGGGTCTGGGAAGCCAGAAGGCTGCACCAGGCCCAGTCTGATCTGGCAGTGTTTCTACAGCTGGATGCCCTTCCTTATGCCAACCACAGTGTAGTGGGTGCTTTTTACGTGCCACCTGCACAGGTGCCAGACGAGGCTGGCAAACGGCCACGATCGGATGGTGCACTTTACGTGCCACCGGCATGGAGGCCAGTCAGGGCGGCGCTGGCAACGGCCACATTTGGATGGTTCTCTTACGTGCCGTCGGCACTAGTATCACAGCTACAATTTCCATTGATGTTGATTGATTTCGATTTTGATTTTCATTTTCACTTGCCCCAACAGGTCTTCAAAAGTAGGGTTTGTGTCACATTGAAAATCTCTTTCTCAGCATGATCACAATAAGTGGCTTCCACTCTCTGCATAGATGTGTGTACATGGTATCTGTGTACCTGGGTGTGATTGTATTTCCATGGCCTTGCATGTTCTTGTCTTCACTTGTGTTTGCTGATTGTAAACCGTGACTCCTGGGAGGGTTACTTGCTTGCAGTCCACTGTGAAAGCAATGTCCAGGCTTTTTGACACGTATGGTGTTTGTAAATAATGTTTGTTTGTGATAGACTGGGTTGGCAAGAGGAAAGGCATCTGGCAATGGAAAACTCTTCCTCAACGTCCTCTCATCTGACTGATGCAAGTGTGTGTATAAGAAGAGGTGTTTATGAATGTTTGTGTGTGTGAGAATGTGTTCATATCATCATCATCATCATCGTTTAACGTCCGTTTTCCATGCTAGCATGGGTTGGACGGTTCAACTGGGGTCTGGGAAGCCAGGAGGCTGTGCCAGGCCCAGTCTGATCTGGCAGTGTTTCTACAGCTGGATGCCCTTCCTAACGCCAACCACTCCGTGAGTGTAGTGGGTGCTTTTTACGTGCCACCGGCACAGGTGCCAGATGAGGCTGGCAATATATATATATATATAAATACATTCTCACACACACAAGCATATATTCTTTTACCTGTTTCAGTCATTTGATTGTAGCCATGCTGGAGCACCGCCTTAAAGGGTTTTAGTAATCGAAGAAATCAACTCTGGGACTTATTCTTTGTAAGTCCAGTACTTATTCTATTGGTCACTTTAGCTGAACCAATAAGTTATGGGGACATAAACACACCAGCATCAGTTGTGAAGTGATGGTGGGGGGACAGACAGACAGACACACATATATATATATACATACCAAATCCACTTGCAAGGCTTTGGTCAGTCCAAAGCTATAGTAGAAGACACTTGCTCAAGGTGCCATGCAGCAGAACTGAACCTGGAACCATGTGGCCGAGAAACAAGCTTCTTACATCACAGCCATGCCTGCGCCTAATGATATATATGTACACACATTTTTTTTTCTCTCGTTTCTTTTCTGTGTCCCTTTCTGTAGAAGAGCGTAGGCTCGAAACGTAAAAGACTTTTTCTATTTCTATTCCTGAGCGCTATACTAATACATTTGTTTGTTTGTACTCCACCTGCCTTCGTCTTTTGTTTATTTTCATAAACCTTCCGTTATATATATGATAGATTGTTAGCCACTACACACTTTTTTTTCTCTCCTCTCTTTTTCCTTTCTGTTTTTTCTGTGTCCCCTTCTGTAGAAGCGTAGGCTCGAAACGTAAAAGACTTTTCTATTTCTATCCTGAGCGCTATACTAATACATTTGTTGTTGTACTCCACCTGCCTTCGTCTTTTGTTTTTTTCATAAACCTTCCCGTTATATATATGTAGATTGTTAGCCACTACACACATTTTTTTCTCTCCTTGTTTCTCTCTCTTGTTTTTCTGTGTCCCCTTCTGTAGAAGAGCGTAGGCTCGAAACGTAAAAGACTTTTTCTATTTCTATTCCTGAGCGCTATACTAATACATTTGTTTGTTTGTACTCCACCTGCCTTCGTCTTTTGTTTATTTTCATAAACCTTCCCGTTATATATATGATAGATTGTTAGCCACTACACACATTTTTTTCTCTCCTTGTTTCTCTCCTTGTTTTTTCTGTGTCCCCTTCTGTAGAAGAGCGTAGGCTCGAAACATAAAAGACTTTTTCTATTCCTGAGCGTTTTACTAATACATCTGCTTGTTTTGTACACCACCTGTCTTCGTCTTTTGTTTTTTTCGTAAACCCTCCCTATATATATATATATATAATGTTTATGAGGGGGTGTTGATAAGTTTGTGTAGGCATGTGTACATGTTTGTTCAGATGTATGTGTATATGGATTGGTGTTAACAGCTGTTTGTATATAGATGGGTGTTTGCAAGTATTTGTGTGGGTGCATGTGTATACACACCCATACAAGTACTCGAAAACGCCCACTCACTCTGGGTGGATGTTTATGAGTGCTTGTATGGGTGGATGCTTACTAACATTTGTGTGGGTATACATCTTCCATATATATATCTTTCACTTGTTTCAGTCTTTGGACTGTGGCCATGCTGGAGCACCACCATGCCATGTTTAGTCAAACAGCGACCCCAGGACTTATTTTTCAGCCTGTTGTTCTATCAGTCTATTTTTGCCCGTCCATTAACATGCTGGGACATAAACAAACCATCAGATGTCAAGTGGTGGTGGAGGACAAAGATAAACTCAGACACACACACACACACATATGTACAGACAACAGGCTTCTTTCAGTTTCTGTCTAGCAAACCCACTTTGGTCATTTCAGATCTATAGTGGAGAACATTTTCCCCAGGTACCACACTGTGGGACTGAACCCAAGACTACATAGCTGGGAAACAGCTTTGTATATATTTGGTAGACAGAAACTGAAAGAAGCCCATTGTATATTTATGTGCATGTTTGTCAGTCTGTGTTTGTCCCCCAGCCATCGCTTAACAACCGATGCTGGTGCATTTACGTAGTGGTTCGGCAGGAGACCGACAGAATAAGTACTAAGCTTACAAAGAATAAATTCTGGGGTCAATTTGTTTCCGCCTACCAAATCCACTCACAAGGCTTTGGTCAGACTGGGGCTATAGTAGAAGACACTTACCCAAGGTGCCACGCAGTGGGGCTGAACCTGAAGCCATGTGATTGGCCTGCACTTGTATGTATGTATATATTTATGTATATATGTACATATGTATATATTTCTATATATGTATATCTATATATATGTATATACATATATATATATCTATATGTGTGTATACAGGGTGTGTAAGATATTTGAGGACAGATTTATGTTGTTTTTGTTTGAGAGAAACCAAATCAACTCTTCTTCTGTTGGATTTTTCAGTTTGTTTAAGAGCCTTTTAGATCTGATGTAATGATTTTCTTTTGCTTTTTCTGACAAATTGATTTTTCCTCATCGTATAAGTCTTATATGATATCTTCGTTGACAACATTTCTGACTATTCCTTCTGACAGATGGAGATCTTCTGCAATTGACCTCTCGGACTTTCTGGGATTGTAATCAATGCTTTGTTGAACTTGCTGGAGGAATTCAGGTTTTCTGATGATGATTTCAGAGCATTTAGAATGCTTTTTATGCTTTGACTAGCAGTATCGCCCGGCGTTGCTCGGGTTTGTAAGGGAAATAACTATAAAGCATTTTTAGAGAGTTATAGCCAAAAAATGGAAAAAAAATGATGGTAAATTTTTTTTTAGTTAAAAAGGTCGAGTTGCGTCCGCTAGACAGTCTGTGGTTTGTGTTTCTGATTCTCGACCCCATGTCGAATTTATCGATTTTTTTCAGAACTGGGGGAACTTTTCAAAATTTTCGCTGCGTTAGTTTTGAATTATGACATTGGGCTATGTGTGTGTCAAGTTTCATCAGAATCAGTTGAAAGCCGTGGTCGGGGTGAGGGTACAACCTAACAGACACACAGAAACACACACAGACAAACTGCCGTTTATATATAGAGAAATACTGGTGATACATTTCCATCTTCAGTCTCTAGCTCCTTACAAACTTTGTAGATGAAAGATCTGGCAACTTTTAAAAATCAAGATATTTCTAAATCACTATGCTCAGCCTTTATAACCAAAATAACAGCATGCCTCTTCATTTCTTGAGTAAGTTGAGGGTCTGCTTTTATTATTTTCTGAAACAAAGATTATACAGAGTTAGCAAAAATGCAGCAATGACCCCAAAATGGTATGTCCTTAAATACCTTACACACCCTGTACATGTATGTATGTATGTATGTATGTCTATATATATGTATGTGTCTGTATGCATGTATTTATGTATGTGTGTATGTGTGTGTGTGTGTGCCAATATATATATGTTCGTATTTCGTCTGCCGTTACGTTCTGAGTTCAAATTCCACCGAGGTTGACTTTACCCTTCATCCTTTCGGGGTCGATAAATTAAGTACCAGTTATGTACTGGAGTCAATATAATCGACTTAATCCGTTTGTCTGTCCTTGTTTGTCCCCTCTGTGTTTAGCCCCTTGGGGGCAGTAAAGAAATATATATATATATATATATATTATGTGTGTGTGTGTATGAATGTATATTTATATACATATAGATATCGAGAGATTTTAGAACTAGCATTTATGCTTGTTGCAAAATTGACTGTGTTCTCGCTTGAAATGTATATATTGCATGCAGAAGCGAGCTGCTATCATCTCTAGCAGACGAGGTGTCCAGTACCGAGGAGTGGCAGAAATAGCCGGAAGCCATGACTGGTCTACTGGTTCCGTCGCCTGGAGATGGTAGGGGTTTGTTCCTCTCCTCGCAATTTTATTGGCTACAGCTGTGCTTGGTTAACCAGCTAGAGATGTTCTCTTGAGGTTATAAAATCGCAGTAGAGTCCGCTGGAACAGACAGCCATGTTAAAGTGGCTACGAATATTATATACTAGCAGTATCGCCTGGCGTTGCTCGGGTTTGTTTCGACCTTTTAGAATTGGAATTTTTGAAAAGTAAAAATTTTGCATTATGTAGCTTGTTATACTCTTTAAGTTAACATTTTTCTGGTTGAAATACACCGAAAAATGGCGACACAGTAGTCAATAAATCATAAAAAATAGGGATTTTCATAGAAAAAAAGCACCTTTTTGATGTAAATAATTTTTGGTGTTAACATGGTCCGATTTGAATTTTTTCTTCTACAGAAGGAAGAGCAAGCCTTCTTCTATCATACTCTCAATTTTGGTCAACTTGTGCCGCAGGGTAGTTGAAGGCTACCAAACCTGCCATACACAGACAACTTCAGCTTTATATATATATATATATATATATATATATATATATATATATATACTTTATTTAAAGCAGCAGAAAATTCAACAAAACCTGTTACTCTGAGTTTCCTGTTGCCGTTCATCGGACAGTTTTTGCTAGCAACATTCTAGCAAATACTGTCCGATGAACGGCAACAGGAAACTCAGAGTACCAGGTTTTGTTGAATTTTCTGCTGCTTAAATAAATACTCTACCACTGGTATTTGAGTACTCTTTTTTCCATCTTGTTTCACATTTATGTGTTTACTCCGGTATATATATATATATATATATATATATATATATATCTCACTATCAATCAAACTATACTATGTTCTACACTTCTGATCACATTGTGCTCCCACGTTTTGTAGCTTTTGAATGAGGCTACCCCACTGTTGGGGCAAGCAGACCAACCCTTCCCCTTTGAACAGAATACCAATCCCTTGCAAGCATTATCCATTTACAGCTGTGTGGATTTGAGCAACATGAAGTGAAGTATTTGGGATGTTTTCGGTTTGAACGGCAGTTTTTTCTAGCGGTGTCATATGAAATTGTCACCCATAATTATGACCCTAGTATCGATCTATTGCATTTCAATCTGTTTTAGGGTCAAGGGTGGTGGGAAGGGTATCTTTTTTTCTTCACAAATGTAAATAAACCCAATCTGTTTCTTAAACGAGGGACATATTCATACGGCACAGAATGTTTTTTACCTCACTAGACGTAATTGATTGGTTGAAATTGCAGAAATTGAAGAAAAAAACCCACAAATATCTTACAAACTATAGAATTTTCTCAATAAAGCCAAGAGAAAAAGATGTTTTATAAACACATTCTACCAGTATACGAAGTTTTAAAGTGTTTACTTACGTGGAAATTATTAAAAAAACTGCTGGTCAAACCGAAAAGATCCTCAAAGGGTAGTAGTCTTGGATTTTTTCGGAAAAAAGAAAAGAAAATTAAAGAAATGCATTTTTTGTTCAAAATAATAAAAATTAAAGAATTACGGATAAGTAGTCGGACCAAAAAGTACTTTTATCTCATTTTGTACTTTTTTTTAAAGTACGCGTGCATCTAGGTCAAGTGACCAAATGCCTTGCAATTAGAGCGGTTCTCAACTATCTTTTTATTACGGGCCCCTTTGATCCCTATTTTACATTACTGGACCTCCATTGTCATTCAGTGTGTGTGTGTGTGTATATATATAATATATAAACTTATTCTATTTTCATTATTAGGCACAGGAGTGGCTGTGTAGTAAGTAGCTTGCTTACCAACCCCATTGTTCTGGGTTCAGTCCCACTGTGTGGCACCTTGGGCAAGTGTCTTCTACTATAGCCTCGGGCCGACCAAAATCTTGTGAGTGGATTTGGTAGACGGAAACTGAAGGAAGCCCGTTGTATATATGTATATATATGTGTGTGAGTTTGTTCCCCTAACATCGTTTGATAACTGATGCTGGTGTGTTTACGTCCCTGTAACCTAGCGGTTCGGCAAAAGAGACCGATAGAATAAGTACTAGGCTTGCAAAGAATAAGTCCTGGGGTCGATTTGCTCGACTAATGGCGGTGCTCCAGCATGGCCACAGTCACATGACTTGAAACAAGTAAAAGAGTATATATATCGTTTGTGCCTCCACCATTATTATATATTATTATATTATTATTATTATTATTATTATTATATATATATATATATATAATATAATATATATATAATATAATAGTATAATATAATATGTATCCTGTGTGTGTGTGTGTGCTTGTCTCTCGGCACCGCTTGCATTTACGTCCCTGAAACATAGCGGTTCGGCAAAGTGGTCGATAGAACAGGTACCAGACACAAAAATTAGTACTGTTGTCGATTTGTTCGACTAACCCCCCCCCTTTTTTTTTTAGCAGTACCCCAGCTTGGCCGCTGCCCAATGGCTGAAACAAGCAAATAATATATACGTCACACAAAATTTCGCCGAGGTCGACTTTGCCTTTCATCCTTTCGGGGGTCGATTAGATAAGTACCAGTTATGCACTGGGGTCGATGTAATCGACTTAATCCCTTTGTCTGTCCTTGTTTGTTCCCTCTGTGTTTAGCCCCTGTGGGGTAAGTAAAGAAACAGGTATTTCGTCTGCCGTACGTTTCTGAGTTCAAATTCCGCGAGGTCGACTTTGCCTTTCATCCTTTCGGGATCGATTAGATAAGTTACCAGTTACGCACTGGGGTCGATTAATCGACTTAATCCCTTTGTCTGTCCTTGTTTGTTCCTTTGTGTTTAGCCCTGTGGGTAGTAAAGAAACAGGTATTTCGTCTGCCGTTACGTTTGAGTTCAAATTCCGCCGAGGTCGACTTTGCCTTTCATCCTTTCGGGATCGATTGATAAGTCAGTTAGCACTGGGGTCGATGTAATCGACTTAATCCCTTTGTCTGTCCTTTTGGTTCCCTCTGTGTTTAGCCCCTGTGGGTAGTAAAGAAACAGGTATTTCGTCTGCCGTTACGTTCTGAGTTCAAATTCCGCCGAGGTCGACTTTGCCTTTCATCCTTTCGGGATCGATTAGATAAGTACCAGTTATGCACTGGGGTCGATGTAATCGACTTAATCCTTTGTTTGTCCTTGTTTGTTCCCTCTGTGTTTAGCCCCTTGTGGGCAGTAAAGAAATACATATATATACGTCACACGTACACACACGCACGCACACAGCATCCACGCCTACGTAAATGTATGCGTGTGTGCACACACCTGTCTAAATATGATTTATTATAACATGTTGGTCACACGTTTTTAGAACTGTTTTTCCTGTGAGCAGAGGCGTTGGTCGTAGAAATGATGCGAGCCTAATAAGCTGTTTGACCGCGGAGGATGGCAAACTGAGTAGGCTTGGGTAGAATTTGAACCCAGAACCTAACAGGAACATTAATTAATGTGTGTGTGTGTGTGTGTGTGTGTGTGTGTGTGTGTGTGTAAATGAAATAAGGCGACCGCTTAAATACACTTTTAGTTATTCGTCCGTCTCTGTCTCATGCCTTCCTTTGCACGTGTCGAGAACACACGAGCCTCTGCTACTACGTTGCCGTTTGACCTGGCTAGAAATAGCAGCCAAACCTAGTATCGTAAGCAGGCAAGGACATGTGTAGTATAAGACCTAAATACGCATTATGTATGTATGTGATTGTATGTATGTATGTATGTATGTATGATTGTATGTATGTATGTGTGTGTGTGTGTGGTGTGTGTGTGTGTGTGTATGAGGTCGACTTTGCCTTTCATCCTTTCGGGGTCGATTAAATAAGTACCAGTAACGCACTGGGGTCGATATAATCGACTTAATCCGTCTGTCTGTCCCCTGTGTTTAACCCCTTGTGGGTAGTAAAGAAATATATATATATATATATATATATATATAATGGGGAATGCGGGTTTATGGGATTATCTTAGGTTTCCATAAAGGTCCATAAAGGGTTTAGCCTTATGGCATAGCGTCAGATCCCGAAAACCTGTTGGCCCATGGCCTCTTAAAAATAAGGTAGTCCCATAAACCGGCCCTCCCCATTTTTAATATATACTGCTTTATTTCACAGAGTGTGCTTCGTTCCGATTTATATATATTTTTTGCAAACGTTATATATATATATATATATGTCGATTCACCAGAAGCGATAAATTGCATGACTCAAATCAAATGTAGAGTATTTTTTAAAGTATATTATAACTGCGAAAGGCTCCGATTTTCAGTACTCATATTTTCATGCTTCAAAAAAAATATTCAGACAATGGATATTCAGAAGAAAACCAGTCTTGGTCTACCAGATAATGGTCAGAAACGAATAACTCTGAATACTGGAAACCAGAACCTTACAGTTTATCATATATATATATATATATATATATATATGCGTTTATGAATTTGTGTTGCAAGATTCCTGATGTGAAGACGTGTGTTGAAACAGATATTGTATTTCTGGATGGTCATTTGGGAAAAAAAAAACTATACACACACACACACACACACACACACACACACACCACACATATATATATGTATATGTATGTGCAGCACAGAATTTTGTCAGTGAACAGGTCGCCGACTCAAAGCGACGAAAATATTTTGACAATTTAAATTTAAAATGCTGAAGTGAATCTAACGGTTTATGTGTG
>NC_043024.1:8393749-8438749 GCF_006345805.1 Octopus sinensis
GTGCAAATCCACTCCCAAACACACAAGAATCTCCGGTTCCCACAGACATGCTGTCTCTCCTTTCTCCTTAGTATTTTTATTGCTATTCCAATGACCTCTGCTTCTCAGAATTTTTATTGGTTTTTTACCACCTCTACTCAATTACTCTTGGAGGCACATGGCCTAGTGGTTAGAGCAGTGGACTCGCCGTCAAGGGATTGCGGGTTCAAATCTCAGACTGGGCGATGTGAGTTTGTTTATGAGCGAAAACACCTAAGCTCCAAGTGGCTCTGGCAGAAGGTAATGGCGAAACTTCTGCTGACTCTTTCACCACAACTTTCTCTCACTCTTTCCTCCTGCATCTTGCAGCCCACTTATATATATGTGTGTATGTATTTGTCCCCCTAGCATTGCTTGACAACCGAAGCCCGTCGTATATATGTATATATATGTGTGTGTGTATGTTTGTGTGTCTGTGTTTGTCCCCCTAGCATTGCTTGACAACCAATGCTGGTGTATTTACGTCCCCGTCACTTAGCAGTTCGGCAAAAGAGACCGATAGAATAAGTACTGGGCTTACAAAGAATAAGTCCCGGGGTCGAGTTGCTCGATTAAAGGCGGTGCTCCAGCATGGCCACAGTCAAATGACTGAAACAAGTAAAAGAGAAAGTCTGGTACTTATTCTATTGGCCCCTTTTGCTGAACTCATGGGTTGTCGGGACACAAACACACCAACACTAGTTGTCAAGTGGTGGGGTGTAGACACACAAACACACACACACATGGCAGGCTTCTTTCAGTCTCTGTCTATCAGATCCACTCACAGGGTTTTGGTCGGCCTGAGGTTATTGCAAAAGTCACTTGCAGGTAAGAAGATTCTTGTGGCTGCCAAACTCCTTTACCTGTACTTTACACGGTACAACATTAAAAAACTTATATCAATTATACTAATGTACAGCTACCTGTATTTCATTTACTTGCTGAAGTAAATTTAGTATTAGTTTAATTTAAAGTGTGTTGTCCATGATGACCATCCCTGCTTTGGAAAAACCAGTAATCTGGAAAGCTTTTGGAACCAAAGGTTACCGAAAATTAATGTTGTACATGTACCATCATCATTGATTAACATCTATAGGCATAGGAGTGGCTGTGTGGTAAGTAGCTTGCTTACGAACCACATGGTTCCGGGTTCAGTCCCACTTTATAGCACTGGTCCTCAAACAACCTTTTATACTTATTTTATCAACCACAAATGTGTGTGTATGGAGGGTGGGAGGGCAGAGATATTAGAGGTCAAGTTGACCCTGGCAAAAATGGAAAATCTGTTATGAACTAATGACTAAACAAAAATAGATTTATTTATTTATCATTATACATTAGGAAGGGCATCCAGCCATAGAAACCATGCCAAAACAGACAATTGAAATCTGGACAGCTCTCCAGCCTTGCCAGCTCCTGTCAAACCAAGCTACCCTGCCAGCATGGAAAACAGATACTCTTTTACTTGTTTCAGTCATTTGACTGCGGCCATGCTGGAGCACTGCCTTTAGTCGAGCAAATCGACCCCAGGACTTATTCTTTGTAAGCCTAGCACTTATTCTATTGGTCTCTTTTGCCGAACCGCTAAGTTATGGGGACGTAAACACACCAGCATTGGTTGTCAAGAGACGTGTGTGTGTGTGTGTGTTGGGGGGAAACGCAGACACACAAATATACATATATACATATATACGACGGGCTTCTTTCAGTTTCCGTCTACCAAATCCACTCACAAGGCTTCGGTCGGCCAAAGGCTATAGCAGAATACACTTGCCCAAGGTGCCACGCAGTGGTACTGAACCCGGAACCATGTGGTTGGTAAGCAGGCTACTTACCACACAGCCACTCCTATGCCTATAGATGTTAATCAATGATGATGGTACATGTACAACATTAATTTTATGTGACTTTCAGTTCTAAAAGCTTTCCAGATTACTGGTTTTTCCAAAGCAGGGATGGTCATCATGGACAACACACTTTAAATTAAACTAATATTGGGTAAGTGTCTTCTGCTATAGTCTTGGGCTGAGCAAAGCTTTGTGAGTGGATTTGGTAGGCAGAAACTGAAAGAAGCCTGTAATATATATAATCTGTGTGTGTGTGTCTTTGGGTCTATGTTTGTCTCCCCCCCCCCCATTGCTTGACAACTGGTGTTGGTGTGTTTATGTCCCTGTAACTTAGCAGTTTGTCAAAAGTGACTGAGAGAATCGGTACCAGTCTTAAAAAGAAAGAAAAAAGTTCTGGGGTTGATTCATTTTACTAAAAATTCTTCTTCAGCACGGCTGCAGTGTAATGACTGAAACAAAACAATACAGACACACTCCACACCAGGGGTGGTCACTATAGTCAACACCCTCCAAATTAAACAAATATTAAATTTACTTGAATAATTAAGTGAAATATCGGTAGCTATTCGTTAGTGTAAATGATACTGGTTTGTTAATATTGTACAGTGCAGGAAGGCAGGTGAGTCGGTAGAATTGTTAGCAGTGTTTCATCCATCATCATGTTCTGAGTTCAAATTCCATGAAGGTTGACTTTACCTTTCGTATCTTCAGGGTCTATAAAGTTAGTACCAGTTGAATACTGTGGATCAATGTACCTGACTTACCCCTCCTCTAAAATTGCTGGCCCTGTTCCATGCAGTGCTTCGGTGCTTCTACAACGGAGCTTAAGGTGGTTCGGTCATGCGGCTCGGTGTCCAGAGGGTGAGCTGATTCGCAATGTTCTCCTCCCACCTCCACATCCCAGCTGGTGCAAATGCACAGGTGGGCAGCTGAAGACCTGGTCAATGACGATGAAGGAGGACCTCTGAACTCTCGGGTTCGCAGGTGGTCGGTCTGCGCAGATGGAACCTATTTCTTTATTACCCACAAGGGGCTAAACACAGAGGGGACAAACGGACAGACATAGGTATTAAGTCAATTGCATTGACCTCAGTGTGTAACTGGTACTTAATTTATCGACCCCAAAGGATGAAAGGCAAAGTCGACCTTGGCGGAATTTGAACTCACAACGTAATGGCAGACGAAATACTGCTAAGCATTTCGCCCGGCGTGCTAATGATTCTGCCAGCTCGCCGCCTTGCCAGCTCTGCGCAGATGGAATCGCGAATGGCTCGCTATCTCCAGTGACCTCGCACAGGACCGTTGAGTGTGGGCCGCCATGGTTCGTGATGCCGTTAGGACCAGAGAAGAAGCTGGCTCAACCCGCCCTGGGTGAACGCCGCCATAAGTATAAGTACAAGTGACCTTGTTCCAAAATTGAAACTGATATTGTACAGTGCAAGGGACTAGTCTCTGCAAGGTAAACTAATCTGGGAGCCACAGGAATTTGAAGTTTCTGCTTGTAAGAGGTTCCAAACCATCAGCATCTGGAAAGTCCATATTGTACCTGTAGCTTGTTGCAAGGGTTTTGAGGAAACTGGTAGTGGTCTCTGTGTTGGCTGAAAATTATGCTGTGAAATTCTTGAGTTTTTTTCCTTCACCTTTTACTTGTTTCATTCATTAGACTGTGGCCATGTTGGGACATTGCCTTGAAGAATTTTTTGTTGAACAAATTAACCCCAGTACTTTTTTTTGTTTTTGCCTGTTCGAAATTGATCAACATCAATGGAAATTGCAGCTGTGATACCAGTGCCGATGGCATGTAAGCAGACCATCCGAACGTGGCCGTTGCCAGCGCCGCCCCGACGGGCCCTCCATACCGGTGGCATGTAAAAAGCACCATCCGATCGTGGCCGTTGCCAGCCTCGCCTGGCACGTAAAAAGCACCCACTACACTCACAGAGTGGTTGGCGTTAAGAAGGGCATCCAGCCGTAGAAACATTGCCAGATCAGACTGGGCCTGGTGTGGACTTCTGGCTTCCCAGACCCCAGTTGAACCGTCCAACCCATGCTAGCATGGAAAGCGGACGCTAAATGATGATGATGATGATGATTCTATCAGTCACTTTTGCTAAATTGCTAAGTTACATGAACATAAACACACCAACACCGGTGTCAAGTGGTGGTAGGGGACAAACACAGACACACACACGCCCGCATTATGGGCTTCTTTCAGTTTCTATCTACCAAGTTCACTGATAAGGCTTTGCTCAGCCCAAGGCTATAGGAGAAGAGACTTGCCCAAGGTGTCACACAGTGGGACTGAACCTGGAACCATGTGGTTGAGAAACAAACTTCTTACCAGACAGTCATGCCTACACTTATGGACGAGATTATGTCACATGGAAAGAAGCTTGGTTTGTAATCACATGGCTTCAGGTTCAGTCCCACTGCATGGCACCTCTGGCAAGTGTCTTTTACAATAATTCCAGGCTGATTAAAACCTTTGTGGTGATTTGGCAGATGGAAACATAGATAAGCCTGTGTGTGTGTGTGTGTGTGTGAGTGGGTGGGTGCACCCATGTCTTGACATCATGTGATAGTTGTGAGTGAGTGTCACTGTTATACATGTCATGTTACAGGTTGGTAACCAGACATGTTAGAAATAGCAGCCAAATCTCACTTAAAATCTCATGCCTTCTGTCTTTTGTTTTATACTATACTTAAGCATCATTGTGTATGTGTATGATGCATGTTCGGTTTAATATGTATGTATGTATATGATGTGTGGTGTGTGTGTGTGTTTGTTTAATATGTATGTGATATGTGTGTTTCTGTGTAATATCTACGAGATAATGATGTGTGTATGTGTCTATGCATGTGTGTAGGTGTGTGTCTATGCATGTGTGTATGTGTGTGTCTATGCATGTGTGTATGTGTGTGTCTATGCATGTGTGTATGTGTGTGTGTGTCTATGCATGTGTGTGTCTATACGCGTGTGTGTGTGTGTCTATGCATGTGTATGTGTGTGTCTATGCATGTGTGTAGGTGTGTGCCTATGCATGTGTGTAGGTGTGTGGCCATACATATACGTATGTGTGTGTCTATGCATGTGTGTATGTGTGTGTCTATGCATGTGTGTATGTGTGTGTCTATGCATGTGTGTAGGTGTGTGTGTCTATGCATGTGTGTATGTGTGTGTCTATGCATGTGTGTATGTGTGTGTGGCCATACATATACATAAATCATATTCGCTGAAAAAATATCATTTTTGGTTTTACTGCTATTACTACTATGTATATAAATGCATGTGTGTGTATGTATGTGTGTGTGTGTATATCCCTGTGTATGTATGTGTGTTTGTGCCTGTGTTCGTCTGTATGCGTCTGTTTGTGTATTCAAGGTCATTCTGTCCAGATTCTTTCAATCTCCACACCATCTCCCCTCACATCACCATCACACTCTCGTCTTAGCTTAATTTCCTCTTCATCTTCCTCCGCCTCTCTCTCTCTCTCTCCCTCTTCATCTCTTTCTCTCTCTTCCTTTATCTCTTTGATTCCTATCTCTTTCTCTCTCCTCTCACCTACACCCACTGCCAGTGACCACCTCATCGCCACCACATTGTCTGCAACACTTGGCATCATACGAAAGCTATTCTTGCATATAGCTAGCTACTAAGTGATATTGTGGTTTTTGCCATTGCAACATTTCAGATAAATATATACAGGCGCAGGAGTGGCTGTGTGGTAAGCAGCTTGCTAACCAACCACATGGTTCCGGGTTCAGTCCCACTGCGTGGCATCTTGGGCAAGTGTCTTCACGCTATAGCCCCGGGCCGACCAAAGCCTTGTGAGTGGATTTGGTAGACGGAAACTGAAAGAAGCCTGTCGTATATATGTATATATATATATATATATAGGTGCAGGAGTGGCTGTGTGGTAAGTAGCTTGCTTACCAACCACATGGTTCCGGGTTCAGTCCCACTGCGTGGCATCTTGGGCAAGTGTCTTCTGACCAAAGCCTTGTGAGTGGATTTGGTAGACGGAAACTGAAAGAAGCCTGTCGTATATATGTATATATATATATATATATATTTATATATATATATGTGTGTGTATCTGTGTTTGGCCCCTAGCATTGCTTGACAACCGATGCTGGTGTGTGTACGTCCCCGTCACTTAGCGGTTCGGCAAAAGAGACCAATAGAATAAGTACTGGGCTTACAAAGAATAAGCCCCGGGGTCGAGTTGCTCGACTAAAGGCGGTGCTCCAGCATGGCCGCAGTCGAATGACTGAAACAAGTAAAAGAGTAAAAGAGGCACGAGTGTGGCTGTGTGGTAAGAATTTTGCTTCCTGGCCACATGGTTCTGGGTTCAGTCTCACCGCATGGCCCCTTGGGCAAAGTGTCTTCTGCTGTAATCCTGGGTCAACCAAAGTCTCGTGAGTGGAGTTGACAGACGGAAACTGAAAGAAGCTCATATGCACACACACATGCACACACACATGCACGAGTGTGTGTGTTTCTGTTTGTGCTCTATGACCACTTGATAAATAGTGTAGGTTTGTTTACATTCCTTGTAACATTAGCAATTTTGCAAAAGAAATGGAAAGAAATGTGGTTCACCTGAGCACTGTATACAATAATTTCATTATTATATTATTATTATTATTATATATATATGTATATACACACACAATATATATATATATATATGTATATACACACACAATATATATATATATATATGTATATACACACACAATATATATATATATATGTATATACACACACAATATATATATATATATATGTATATACACACACAATATATATATATATATATGTATATACACACACAATATATATATTATATATGTATATACACACACAATATATATATATATATATGTATATACACAAACAAATATATATATATATATGTATATACACACACATATATATATATATATATGTATATACACAACATATATATATATATATATGTATATACACACACAATATATTATATATATATGTATATACACACACAATATATATATATATATATGTATATACACACACAATATATATTATAATATGTATATACACACACAATATATATATATATATATGTATATACACACACACAATATATATATATATATGTACACACACACAAATATATATATATATAATGTATATACACACAAAATATATATATATATATATATGTATATACACACACATATATATTATATATATATGTAATACACACACAATATATAATATATATATGTATATACACACACAATATATATATATATATATGTAATACACACACAATATATATATATATATATATATGTATATACACACACAATATATATATATATATATGTATATACACACACAATATATATATATATATATGTATATAGTCACACAATATCTATAAAATAATATATTACATTGCTTGATAGTCAAGATAAAACTCTGAGTTTCAGATGCCGAAGTGGGAATCCACAACGCCATCTCTTCGGGTTATCTGGCTATTTGAAAACGCTGTCTTTTGAAAGCCTATCCTAAAATTTGTTCATAAGCTTCAGTAGGTCCGCTTCGAAGTCTATCCTAAAAGATAGCGTTTTCAAATAGCCAGATAACCAAAGAGATGGCGTTGTGGATTCCCACTTCGGCATCCGAAACTCAGAGTTTTATCTTGACTATTGAGTAATTGTAACATACTATTTTATAGATAAATTTCCTCTACTTACATAATATTGAGGTCTCTTTCTTTCTTTTGTTATCTTACCGTTTTACCAATATATACACACAATATATATTTACATATATATATATATACAATATATATACACACATATATATATACAATATATATATATATGTATACACATGTAATAAACATCCGGTTTAGACCATAACAACTACAAACAATTATATTGTTAGTGTTTTTTCAATCATTTGTGCCATAACTACCAAAATGACTACCACCACTACCAAGGGATTTGAAATATAATCTCTTCCTATTACCGCTCTTCCTCTCCTCTTCCCTTTGTCTTAATTACTCTCCACATAAAACACATTTGACTACACTATCTATCCTTCATATCTTTAGATCCTGCTCTGACCTTGCCATAGCCCAAGAATGCTATAGTACTTACTTGTACTTGTGGCAACATTCACCCTGGGCGGGTTGAGTCAGTTTCTTCTACTCATGGAAGAAGTTTTGTGAGAATATGTGGATTTCACAAGTGGTCCCCAACAATCCTGCATGTAGAGACATCCTGTTTGCCGCACATTGTCCGCAGACGCAGGGACAGAACGACCGAGGAGCCGCCGGTTGCCGAAGCAGACACTCCGAGGATTTTCACCAGAGCCCGTCTGCCGGGTTTTGGCCCTAATACCACTCGGTGTCAGACCAATCCGCCTTGGGTGGCCCTACCAGGAACCGAAGTTCCCGACGGCATAGCTCTGACACTACCCGTTGCCAGCGTCCTCACCACGGTGAGGAGGGGATGGACTTTGGGGACGCTATAGAACACACATACACACACATATCCAGGAATGAAAGGTTGCTCAATGTGGAGTGCTTGTCTTGCTAGAAATAGCTGAAGTTCCCTTACATTGTATCTTACACTCTTAACAAAGGAAGGACATTTGGCAATTTAATCCTAGATATGTAAAAGGATGGATTAAATCTGTGGTTCTCAATGGGGGTCATATAACCCGTGTGGTAGGGTGGGAGTATATGAACCTCATGGGTCCATATGAGATTTTGCCGTTAAAATTAATGTGCAATCAACTAATTATATTTTTACAATACACAAAAAATATTTTAACATGTTTTTTATAAAATTCCCCAAAATATCTAATTATAAAAATATAAAAGGATTTTTTTAAAATGGCAAATGGCTATGAGGGTCCACCCAAATAAAATAGGAATCAAAGGGGTCCATAGGTAAAAAAAAGGGTCCAGAAACTTCGGTTTAAATGGTATAAGGATGATGTAGTTGTTACTGGAACACATTTAGCCATGGGGTTCTTGGTCAGTGCTGATTTTGTGGTGGGGTCCCTGGCAAGCAGAAGATTTGTGGGCTCAGATCATATCAGTAGGCCTGTTTCTCTGTTCTCACTCAAAATATTTCCTCTAATGTCATACACACACACACACACATATATATCACGTGATCACGTGACTGACCAGACCATCAGATGTTGCTACACATCGCTGGTCACAATGCACTTCGCATTGTTTTAGCCTTCGAATGGCGCCACCCCACTGGCTAAGCGAGCAGGGCAACAGAAGAAAGAGTGGTGAAAGAGTACAGCAAGGATCACGACCCCCTGCCAGAGCCTCGTGGAGCTTTTAGGTGTTTTCGCTCAATAAACATACACAATGCCCGGTCTGGGAATCGAAACCGCAATCCTACGACTGCGAGACCACTGGCCCATTGTACCTCCCATAATATATATAATATATATATATATATATAGATATATATATATATTATATATATATATATATATATATATATATATATATATGTATATATATATATATATATATATATATATATATATATATCCAGTCAGTGGAAGAACTTCACTACCTCATATGTTCTTAAAATTTAAATCCACATCTTTGCCTATATACCTACCGTCTCTATAATGTTGCCACTTGATTTGAAAACTTTTATATTAATGGAAAACCTCTATAACTGGCTGATGAGTACTCAACATTTTAAAACTGTTGTAATACTTACAACATTTAATAAAATGATGTAGTACGAAACGATCGTACCAAATTACCGGAGTCATTCTTGTTGCTTATTTTGATTATAATCATCCCACAAATTTTTATGGATAACACCATACAAAATTCTGGTGCATCTAAATTAAGTACCATATTCATTCGAATCTAAATTTTTGCTCTCTCTCTCTCTCTCTCTCTCTCTTCTCTCTCTCTCTCTCTATATATATATATTATATATATATATATATATATATATATATATATATATATATATATATATATATATATATATATACACACACACACACCACACACACACACACACGTTCTCTGTGACAGGTCGTAAGTCAATCTGGTCGTATGTCAGATTTATATTTATTTGCATTCATGCAACTGATGTTTGAGAGCAACTGAGTGAGAGACAGTAGCAAGCAGTGGGATGTCTGGGTCTGAGGGAGGTCTTGCATTGCCAGATGCTGCCATAGTTATCCTATGTGCAGCTGCCCAACGTCTGATGATTGGATTTTTTTCTTTATTTATTTTTTCACTTTCGTGGTCATAAGTTGAGGAGGTGTGCCTTCGTTTTGGAAGTCATTTGACCCTGTTATCTCCCCTACTGTCCCTCTAGCGTCTGACCACTGTCCGAAGTCAGGACGCCATGATAGATCGTTAGCCACAACACACATTTTTTTCTCTCCTTGTTTCTTCTGTGTATCTTTCTGACGAAGAGCGTATGCTCGAAACGTAAGACTTTTTCTATTTCTATTTCTGAGCGCCATATTGATACATTTGTTTGTTTGTACACCACCTGCCTTCGTCTTTTGCTTATTTTCATAAACCTTCCTGTTATATATATATATATATCATCATCATTGTTTAGCGTTGATGATGATATATATATATATATAACAGGAAGGTTTATGAAAATAAGCAAAAGACGAAGCAGGTGGAGTACAAACAAACAAATGTATTAGTATAACGCTCAGGAATAGAAAAAGTCTTTTACATTTCAAGCCTACGCTCTATATATATATATATATATATATATATATATATCATCATCATTTAACGTCCGTTTTCCATGCTAGCATGGGTTGGGCGGTTCGACCGGGTCTGGTAGGCCATGAAGGCTGCACCAGGCTCCAGTCTGGTTTGGCAGTGTTTCTACGGCTGGATGCCCTTCCTAACGCCAACCACTCCATGAGTGTAGTGGGTGTTTTTTATGTGCTACCGGCAAAGAGCCAGAGGAGGCTGGCAAACGGCCACGGTTTGATGGTGCTTTTTACGTGCCACCGGCACAGGTGTCTTAACTACAATTTCCATATATATATATGAGGTGGAGGTGTGGTTGTGCAGTCGAGAAGTTTGTCTTGGCTTCAGTTCCACTGTGTGACACCTTGGGCAAGAGTTTTCTGCTGTAGCCCTCAGCCAATCAAAGGCTTCTGAGTGGATATGGTAGATAGAAACTGAAAGACTTCTCTTACACACACATACACACACACGTGTGTGATTCTTTGTATTCTGTAGCATCTTTGCATGAAACCACTTGAGCTAAGGCTGTGATGTTGAAATTCCTTATTTACAAAGCAT
The DNA here is from genome assembly GCF_006345805.1 of Octopus sinensis. Classification (NCBI taxonomy): domain Eukaryota; kingdom Metazoa; phylum Mollusca; class Cephalopoda; order Octopoda; family Octopodidae; genus Octopus; species Octopus sinensis. Next base: position 8,404,956 of record NC_043024.1, read on the forward strand.
GCTGTAGCTGCTCTAAGGTTTCGGAGAAAATGGAATTTAAATTCCTTTACTAGAAAAACTGGTAAGAGCTAGGAAAGGAATCTGACTGAGATAATAATAATAATAATAATGATAATAATGATAATATATATGAGAATGATCCCTGGCTTACTATCCCTGCAAGAAGTGCAAAAGATTGTCTTAACTGGTACATCACACGTATTGAGAAGAGCATTGTCGATGTGAGAACTATTACTACCCATGTATTTTAATTTAACTTTATTTCTATCAAAAAAAAAAAAATGAACGAACTAGTGAGTTTAGTTTAATGGCCTACCAATGTATACTATGAGTTTCTTTGCCCTAGGAGTCGGGAAGACACTCGGCAAGAAATGGAAGCAAATTTGAAAGAAGAAGAAAAAATAATAATAATAATAATGATAATAATAATGTCTTTGCCCAACTTACTCAACCATGGAAAACTGTATTAAACAAATGATATACAGATGGCATGTTTGGCGTTGAGACTGGATTTTGATTATGATGGTCAATTTGTATATGTTCTTGTGTGTTATCTCATCATTCATCATCATCATTTAATGTCCACTTTTCCATGCTTGCATGGGTCAGATGGAATTTGGGGAGGCAGATTTTCTACTGTTGGTTGCTCTTACTTTCACCAATCGGTTGAAGACCAATGCCACCTAAGTATCATCATCATCATCATTATCAAAATCTGCTTTCCATGCTGGCATGAGTTGGTTGGTTTTATTGAAGCTGATGAATTAGAGGACTGCATTGTCATTTAACACCCGTTTTCCATGCTGGCATGGGTAAGACAGTTTGACTGAGGACTGGCAAGCCAGAAGGCTGTAACAGGCTCCAATCTGATCTGGCAAGGTTTCTACAGCTGGATGTCCTTCCTAACACCAATCACTCTGAGAGAGTGTAGTGGGTGCTTTTTATGTGCCACCAGCATGAGGGCCAATCAGGTAGTACTTGCATCAACCATGCTTGAATGGTGCTTCTTATGTGCCACCGGTATGGGTGCCAGTCAGGCAGCACTGGCAACAACCATGCTTGAATGGTGCTTCTTATGTGCCACCGGTATGGGTGCCAGTCAGGCAGCACTGGCAACAACCATGCTTGAATGGTGCTTCTTATATGCCACCGGTATGGGTGCCAGTCAGGCGGCACTGGCAACAACCATGCTTGAATGGTGCTTCTTATGTGCCACCGGTATGGGTGCCAGTCAGGCGGTACTGGCACCGTGTGTGTGTATGTGTATGTGTGTGTCACCCCACTGCTTTGACAGTTGGTGTTGGTTTATTTGCATCTCTGTAACTTAGCAGTTTGGCAAAAGGAGACTGATAAAGTAAGTGCCATACTTAAAAAATACTAATACTGGTGTCGATTTGTTCAACTAAATCTTTCAAGATGGTGTCCCATCATAGCAACAGTTCAATGACTGAAACAGGCAAAATATAAAAGATAACACATTGTGGATTACATTATCAAATATGTGTTGTTTTGAAGTTGGCAGTGTGTAATTAGCGGTACATTTGGCTGCTACTTTTAGCAGGTCAAGTGGCCATGTAGAAGATTCTTTGTTGGCTCAACCTCAGGAGAATATAATTGAGAGCTTTAAATAGCAGCTTGTGCTGTAGAATTATTGATCATTGATTAGTTGGTGGTTTTGCGAAAAACTCAAGTTCCACTCCTCCGCTAGGAAATGCTACCTGCAGTAGATGATAGCTCTGCATTGTTATGCATGGAGATCAATTTAAATCTTGTCCACTCGACCCTTTGACTATCCAAATCATTTTCATAACTTTGTCCTAAATATCCATGCTTGTTTTCAGACTTTTAGTTAGCCCTTGTCTCATAAATTCTGAGTTATATGAAGCTTTCTTTTCATAAGTCCCAAATTACTCCAGTGATTGGAAAAAAATCTGGTAATCATCATCATCATCATTTAACGTCCGTTTTCCATGCTAGCATGAGTTGGACGGTTCGACCGGGATCTGATGAGCCATGGAGGCTGCACCAGGCTCCAGTCTGATTTGGCAGTGTTTCTACAGCTGGATGCCCTTCCTAACGCCAACCACTCCGTGAGTGTAGTGAGTATTTTTTACGTGCCACCGGCACAGGGGCCAGAGCTGGCTGGCAAATGGCCACAATCGGTTGGTGCTTTTACATGTCACCGACACGGATGCCAGTCAGGCGACGCTAGTAACTGCTACGCTCGAACGGTGCTTTTACGTGTCACCAGCACTGGTGTCTTATCATATACCAGCTGGCTCTGTGCCATCAAAGATGACGGCTAATTGTAGTATTTTATATGTTATCTAGCGGTTGTATTTTGAGATGTGACATCGGTCATTGTTTGTTACTGAAAGAACGTTGATTCACACATACATTCACATACTTCTCTTGCACACATACACACACACACATACACACACATACTCACACAGAGTTGAAACGCTGTTTGATTTTTATTTTCAGTGTTGAATGTTGACCATCCCACTTCCATTGCACACACACACACACAAGCATTTACATACTTCCATTTTACATACACACACACATATACTCACACAGAGTTGAAATGCTCCAACTACCAGTTTGCCATCAGCCCTTCCTTCCTTATTCATCTATCACCCCTTCTTTTCACATTCATATATTGTGACGGATAAAAACACGAGTATTATTATAGTAGATGGTTCATGGACACCAAGGAAATATGTCCTGGGTATTATATGTGATACACAGGAAAAGATTAAGGGTTAAGCAACAAGGCAAGATTCATAAGACTTATGTAGTCCTTGGTATATTATATCTGAAAAAATGGGGTGGTCACGCTTGATTCACAACCACATGGTTCCAGGTTCAAACCCTCTGTGTGACACCTTGGGCGAGTGTCTTCTATTAGAGCCTTAGACCAACCAAAGCCCTGTGAGTGGACTTAGTAGACAGGAACTAAAAGAAGCCGCTGAGCTGGCAGAATCGTTAGCACGCCGGGCGAAATGCTTTGTGGTATTTTGTCCACCGCTGCGTTCTGAGTTCAAATTCCGCCGAGGTCGACTTTACCTTTCATCCTTTCGGGGTCGATTAAATAAGTACCAGTTACGCACTGGGGTCGATATAATCGACTTAATCCGTTTGTCTGTCCTTGTTTGTACCCTCTGTATTTAGCCCCTTGTGGGTTGTAAAGAAATAGGTATTTTGTCTGCCGTTACGTTCTGAGTTCAAATTCCGCTGAGGTCGACTTTACCTTTCATCCTTTCGGGGTCGATTAAATAAGTACCAGTTATGTACTGGAGTCGATGTAATCGACTTAATCCATTTGTCTGTCCTTGTTTGCCCCCTCTGTATGTAGCCCCTTGTGGGCAGTAAAGAAATAAGGAACTAAAAGAAGCCTGTGCTATATCTGTGTTCCGGTCACAGCTGGAACACCTTTGATTATCAGACCTAAAGTTCACTCTTTGCCTGTCCAAAGTGTTTTTATTAGTTTGTCCGAAACATCCATGCTTGATTTCAAACCCTTAGTTAACCCTTATTTCATATGTTCTGAGCAACATAAAGCTTTCCTTTCATGAATCCCGAGTTACCCTGGTGGTTGAAAAAAAAAAGAAAAAATTGGTAATGTGTAGGCGCAGGAGTGGCTGTGTGGTAAGTAGCTTGCTAACCAACCACATGGTTCCGGGTTCAGTCCCACTGTGTGGCATCTTGGGCAAGTGTCTTCTGCTATAGTCCCGGGCCGACCAATGCCTTGTGAGTGGATTTGGTAGACGGAAACTGAAAGAAGCCTGTCGTATATATGTATATATATATATATATATATATGAGTGTGTGTGTGTGTGTGTGTTTGTCCTCCTAGTATTGCTTGAGAACTGATGCTGGTGTGTTTACGTCCCCGTCACTTAGTAGTTCGGCAAAGGAGACTGATAGAATAAGTACTGGGCTTACGAAGAATAAGTCCCGGGGTCGAGTTGCTCGACTAAAGGCGGTGCTCCAGCATGGCCGCAGTCAAATGACTGAAACAAGTAAAAGAGTAAAAGAGAGAGAGAGAAAGTGTATCCTATATGACACACATATATGATACACACCAGCGAAATATGCCCTGTGTATCGCATGTGATACACAGGATAGGCAAAAGATTAATAGTGGGACAGGAAATATCCAGTGACTCACAGGGTCTTTGTGTCTCAGAAAGTTTAAGTTTACCAGAGCGATGGTGATATATAGATGCGTAGACAGGCGGAGACAGAGGGAAGGAGAGCGAGAGAGAATTACTGTGTTATCTCAGACAACTGATGCCAATATTATAGATTGGATATTAAACTGGTGAGTTTACAGCTGTAAATGTGAAAAGACTGCATTCCGATTTAATGTGATCTAAAATTAGAACCCGATTTCTAATTCTGGTCAGCAGGCCACAGATGATTGGAGGGTATCGGTCCTGTGGTGGTGCTGGTGGTATATCATCATCATCAGCCTCATCATCAGCAGCAGCAATATCATCATGATCATCATCATCATCATGATCGTCATCAGCATGATCGTCATCAGCATCGTCGTCAGCATCGTCATCAACATCATCATCATCAACATCATCGTCATCATCATCATCAGTATCATCATCAACATCATCAGTATCATCATCGTCATCATCATGATTGTCAGCATCATGATGATCATCATGATGTGTAAGTAACTAATCATACTATATCATAATCAATGAACATGTCTTAAACTTTATTTATAACTTGGATAAATATTTTGCTGAGCGCAAAATCTTGGCAGATATGGTTGAGCTAATAGATCAGTTACTAAGGATAGCCAAACCAATAGAGTGACATATCATTGATAGTTTATCATGTCCATAGTTCAGGGTGGGGACTTTTTTTTTTATTTTATGAAATTTTAGTTGGTGGCCGAGGGACAGTGCCTATAGCTTCTGTGGCCCCTTTCAAACAGGTGTGGAGGTGTGGTTTGGTACAAATTTCTGTAGGTACAAGCCTGGTAGTGTGGTTAGGAAGTTTGTTTCTCAACTATGTGACTTTTGAGTTCAGTCCCACAGTGTGGCACTTTGGGCACCCTGTAGTTCTGGGCTGGTTAAAACTTTGGGAGTGAACTCTTTCTCCACAACTTTCTCTCACTCTTTCCTCCTGCATCTTGCAGCCCACCTGCGATGGACCGGCGTCCCGTCCAGGTAGGGAACCTATACGCCAAGAAACCTGGAAACTGGCCCTTATGAGCCAGGCATAGCTCGTGAAGGAACAAACAAACAATCTAATGTGTAATTTGACGAAGGTGTGTGGCTTAATGGTTAGGGTATTGTACGTGTGATTGTAAGATCATGGTTTTGATTCCTGGATGGGTATTGCATTGTGTTCTTCAACAGAGCACTTCATTTCACATTCCTCTTGCCCACCCACCTGCAAAATGAGCTCTAGCAATAGCTGAGCAGTCAACCCTGTAACTGATCAGTGTCTTGTTGACTGGAGAGTGTTGTAATCTGTCGCTTGAGCCCCACAGAAACAGATTAATCCAGTGTCCCATTCAGAGTGGGACGTGTTGTAATGCCAGTCATTTATATGCCATGGAAACCACATTAAGCTCAATCTTTAGGAAGCCAAAAGTTCATAACAGATCTATGGTGTAATCACATCTCCCCCATGTAAACATGATAGGGTGAGTCATGAGAAAATGGGCGATGTATTTATATTTTCCACATTGTTTTCCATTTGCCTTTACCTGTGTCAGTCAGGCAAGTTTTGTTGTTGGTGTAGTAATGTAAGTAATGAAAATTCTTCTTAAAACCTGGGTGCCACCCTGTGAATTGTAACCACCCAACTGTGAAGTTCAGGCAGTACAATCATCTTGCTCTTTTTGTTACCAGGTTGTAAGCACGGGCGTGGCTGTGTAGTAAGAAATTTGCTTCCCACCCACATGATTCTGCTTTCAGTCCTTCTGCGTAACACCTTGGGCAAGTGTCTTCTGCTATAGCCTCAGTGGATTTGGTTGATGGAAACTTAAAGAAGCCTATCGTGTGTGTGTGTGTGTATGTATATATATATATATATGTCTTTTCCGTAGGCTTTTCTTCCCACGGATAAATCTTATCTGCTTCCCCTTTACACCTTACATCATGACACTGTGATACACGATCCCTATTGATTGTTTTTTTTTTGTTTCTTTTCTTTTCATTCCTTTTTTTCTTCTTCTTTCTGCTTTCCCTTTTACGATCCCTTTTGATCGAAAACCTACCCCACCTTTATATTTTTTCTCTCCCCCAAAAAGAAAAGCTCTACTTTGTAATCTGTCCCGTCTTTGTGCAGCCCTGTGTGGCTAATAAAGAAACATATATATATATATATATATATATATATTTCATTTAATGACCGATGTCCATGCTGGCATGGGTTGGACAATGTGACCAGGACTGGCAAGCTAGAAGGGCTGCCCCAGACTCCAGTCTGATTTGGCATGGTTTCTATGGCTTGCTGCTATTCCTAATGCCAACCACTTTACAGTGTGTGCTGGGTGCTTTTACATGGTGTCATATATATATTTTATTTATGCGCCCTTTTCAAGCCTAACCAGGCTCATGGGCCCGGTTTCCTGGTTTCTGTGGCGTATGTGTTCCCCACCAGCTGGGCGGGATCCCAGTCCATCACAGCGTTACCCAAGAAACAGGAGCTTTAGGTGTTTTTGCTCAGTAAACACACATAACGCCTGGTCTGGGAATCGAAACCACGATCCTCTGACCGCAAGTCCGCTGCCCTAACCACTGGGCCATTGCGCCTCCACACACATATATATATGTGTGTGTGTGTTGGTTTGTTTACGTCCTCGTAACTGTGGTTTGGTGATAGAAACCTTTAGAGTAAGTACCATATTTTTTTAAATGAAAGGCACAGGAGTGGCTGTGTGGTAAGTAGTTTGCTAACCAACCACATGGTTCCGGGTTCAGTCCCACTGCGTGGCATCTTGGGCAAGTGTCTTCTGCTATAGCCCCAGGCTGACCAATGCCTTGTGAGTGGATTTGGTAGACGGAAACTGAAAGAAGCCTGTCGTATATATGTATATATATATGTGTGTGTGTATGTGTTTGTGTGTCTGTGTTTGTCCCCCTAGCATTGCTTGACAACCGATGCTGGTGTGTTTACGTCCCCGTCACTTAGCGGTTCGGCAAAAGAGACCGATAGAATAAGTACTAGGCTTACAAAGAATAAGTTCCGGGGTCGATTTGCTCGACTAAAGGCGGTGCTCCAGCATGGCCGCAGTCAAATGACTGGAACAAGGAAAAGAGTAAAAGAGAGTATGTACTGGGGTCGATTTGTTTCATTAAACCCATCGAGGCAGTGCCCCAGTATGGCCACAGTCCAGTAACTGAAGTAAGCAAAAGAAGAAATGATTGGGATATTAATGCTGTTATCCAGATGGCCATAGCTGCATGTCCATTCTATTTATCTCTTTCATTATTTTGTTTTTTTTATGTGTGTGTATCGGACCGATTTTACCAAATTAACCAACCATTACTCTCTCTCTTTTACTCTATTACTTGCTTCAGTCATTTGACTGCGGCCGTGCTGGAGCAGCACCTTTAATCGAGCAACTCGACCCCGGGACTTATTCTTTTGTAAGCCCAGTACTTATTCTATTGGTCTCTTTTGCCGAACCGCTAAGTAATGGGGACATAAACACACCAGCATCTGTTGTCAAGCAATGCCAGGGGGACAAACACAGACACACACGCATATATATATATATATATATATATATATTATATATATATATATATATACATACATACATACATTTATACGATGGGCTTCTTTCAGTTTCCATCCACCAAATCCACTCACAAGGCTTTTGTCGGCCCGAGGCTATAGTGGAAGACACTTGCCCAAGGTGCCACGCAGTGGGAATGAACCCGGAACCATGTGGTTGGTAAACAAGCTACTTACCACAAAGCCACTCCTGCGCCTATATTTTTTAAATGAAAGTATGTACTGGGGTCGATTTGTTTCATTAAACCCATTGAGGCAGTGCCCCAGTATGGCCACAGTCCAGTAACTGAAGTAAGCAAAAGAAGAAATGATTGGGATATTAATGCTGTTATCCAGATGGCCATAGCTGCATGTCCATTCTATTTATCTCTTTCATTATTTTGTTTTTTTTATGTGTGTGTATCGGACCGATTTTACCAAATTAACCAACCATTGTTATATTTTTATTGATTTCTAGCAATGTTTAACTTCATGGTTACCCCCCCATCCAATTTATATATTTGTAGTATTTGATAAATAGAATGTAATTTATACAGAGTTCTTGAAACATTTTGTTGGCAACCAAAAACACTGCACCAAAGATGTCTGCATCAATGTTTTTGTATGTTTGTTTTTTCTTTCTGATATTGCTTTTGCTGGTTTCACTCATTGGCCATATGGCCATGCTGGGGCATTTGCTCTCAAGGACTAATTTTAGTCAATCATGTCGGCACCACGACTTAATTTGGTTCATGAGGTCAAGTTTTGCGAAATAGAGTTGCTTTGAATTTGCTTCAGAAGGAGGTCTATGTATGTGATGGTTAGTTGAGGTGGGAGCGCTAGGAATGTGGCCTGAGTGTCAATGGGGGTGGCAGCCCAAAAAAGTCTTGGAACCACTGGTATAAACCATTGTGCCAAACTTTGTACATCATCATCATTTAGTGTCCATTTTCCATGTTGACATGGGGTTGACGGTTTGACAGGAGTTGGTCAACTGAAGAGCTACCCAGGCTCCATGTCTATTTTGACATTGTTTCTAAGGCTGGATGCCCTTCCTAATGCCAACCTCCTTACAGAATGGGCTGAGTGCTTTCGCGCAGTACTGGCATAGGTGCACTTATATGGTACTGGTACGGATGCTTTTTATGTGGCACCAGCACTCACAAGCCTGCAAGATCAGGAACACCCAGCTGGAATGGGACGCAGAAGACATGTCTGTATGCAAGGACAGCCACGCATTTACTTAGCTTGACCTGTCTTCTCAAGCACAACAAAGTACCAGGAGTTTCGGTCTCCTCTCATCCCCTCTGTGAGGCCCAACATCTGAAGATCCTTTCTCACCATTCCATCCCACATTTCTCTGGGTTTACCCCTTCCACATGATCACTGCACAATTAGAGATCGACACCTGTTGTTGCAAGTGTCTTCCTTTACATTGAGGCATATCTGAGATCACCTTCAGTCACGACACAGACCATGGGATTGCACCTAGAAAGCTACCCTCCGAGGCACAGGTCCGGGCAAGGTTGTTTATGGAAGACCAGCAGTCGCCCATGCATACCGGCCTCCCCAGATAAGTGAAGTAATGAAATTGTGTTGCTGTTTAAAAGCAATGTTCCAAAGTAATAATTTTAAGTGATACTTTTAATTCATACTTTTAAAATCAACGAGTGTGTATGTATGTAAGGTCGTTTAGGATATGAAGACAGAGAGAGAGAGAGGAAAGTGTATGATGAGGAGAACTAAAGGATAAAGACTGCCATCGGGCATTAATGATCATGGAACACACCTAAAAGTTTTCCTCCAACACACAAGTCTGGGCAAGGTGGTCTATGGAAGACCAGCTGTCACCCATGCATACCAGCCTCCCCTCCAATGTTACCCAAGGAAAGATGTTACCCATGGGAAGATTTTACCCATTCCACACCACCAATGTTACCCAAGGAAAGACGAAGGCTGATACATCTTGACACCAGTGACGGCGCAACTCATTTCTACAGTTGAGTGAACTGGAGCAATGTGAAATAAAGTGTCTTGCTCAAGGACACAACACACCACCTCATAATTGTGAGTCTGACACTCTAACCACTGAGCCGTGCGCCTTCACTGAGGGGTACTAAGGTGGATACATTAAAAATTATCTTCTAGCCTTGTTGTCTCTCTAAAAAACCTGGATCTTTAGATCAGCTTGGGTTGAACCTCTTCCAAACATCATCATCATCACCATCGTTTAACGTCCACTTTCCATGCTAGCATGGGTTGGACGGTTCAACTGGGGTCTGGGAAGCCAGAAGGCTGCACCAGGCCCAGTCTGATCTGGCAGTGTTTCTACAGCTGGATGCCCTTCCTAACGCCAACCACTCTGTGAGTGTAGTGGGTATATATATATATATCATCATCATCATCATTTAGCGTCCGCTTTCCATGCTAGCATGGGTTGGACAGTTCAACTGGGGTCTGGGAAGCCAGAAGGCTGCACCAGGCCCAGTCTGATCTGGCAATGTTTCTACAGCTGGATGCTCTTCCTAACGCCAACCACTCCGTGAGTGTAGTGGGTATATATATATATATATATATATATATATATTATCATCATCATCATCATCGTTTAACGTCTGCTTTCCATGCTAGCATGGGTTGGACGGTTCAACTGGGGTCTGGGAAACCAGAAGGCTGCACCAGGCCCAGTCTGATCTGGCAGTGCTTCTACCTTCATTAAAATACTCCCAGCTGTTAAACAATTAGTCCAGCCAATCATGTAGCTGTTTAAATTTACATAATCATCTGACAGAATTACTGGCATTTTAATCAATGTAATAACGATAATGATGACAAGACCACTTCCTCACTCCCCCCCCTGCCACTGTACTTTACATTACATTTTTTTTTTTTTAATTATCTTCAGACAGACATGAAGAATCAGATTTTTGTCTTGCAATGTTGTTGCTTTTTTTTTTTTTTACGATTTTTTACGATTTTTGGTGGGGTAGGGTGGGGTGGGGTATTTTTTCGTTATCAGCTGACTGTCATCAGCGCGTAATTAATACAAGTTAATTTACATATAAGGAATTTAAAAAATGATAATTTAAGCATTAAAAAAAAACGTTATGAGAGAGAGAAAGAAATGCATAATCTGTTGTAATATTTTATTTCTTTTGTTATGAATGTTGTTTGGAGGGGGAGGTGGTGGTGGTGGTGGGAGAACGATGGAATGAGATGCGAGGGAAGGAGGGAGAAAGGTTGGGAGGAAGGGAGAGAGGAAGGAAGGAAGGAAAGAAGAAAGGAAGGAAGGGAAGAAGGAAGAAAGAAAGAGAGAAAGAGAGAGAGAGAGAGAGAAAAAGAAAGGAAGGACAGAAGGAAGAAAGGAAGGAAGGAAAGAAGAAAGGAAGGAAAGAAGAAAGGAAGGAAAGAAGGAAGAAAGAAAGGAAGGAAAGAAGGAAGGAATGTAGAGCTGCCTTTCAGTAAATTTGCTGAAAATGGTGAAAGTGGCCTGAGCAAATAGGCCTACTTCAGCAAGAATTGAACTCGGGCTGGCAGAATTGTTAGCATGCCAGACAAAATGCTTGGCAGCATTTGAGATGCCTTTACGTCCCGGGTTCAAATTCCACTTTGTCTTTGGTCCTTTTAGGGTTTAACAAATAAGTACCAGTTTAGCACTGGGATCAGTGTAATCATCTAGACCCCACCTCCCAAAATTTCAGCCCCTGTGCCTATTGTGGAAAGGATTATTAAAGATGGCAAACTGGAAGAATCATTAGCTTGCTCTTTTACATTCTGAGTTCAAATGCACATAAAAAGCATCGGAGTGGTTGGCGTTAGGAAGGGCATCCAGCTGTAGGAACCTTGCCAGATCAGATTGGAACCTGGCACAGCCTACTGGCTTGCCTGTCCCCAGTCAAACCATCCAGCAAGGTTTATGTGCATTTGAACTCAGAATGTCAGATCATTCTGAGTTCAAATGCACAGAAACCTTGTCAGATCAGATTGGTGCCTGGTGCAGCCTTCCTGGCTTGCCTGTCCCCAGTCAAACCATCCAGCCCATGCCAGAATGGAAAGCAAACGTTAAACGTTGATGATGATGTAGGCCTACAGGTCGACTTACGACCAGTCAAAACCAATTGTGGTTGTAAGTCAACAATGGCCTGTACCAGTTGGACACTGGGGTTGATGCAATCAACTTACATCCCCCGCCACCTAAAATGCTGGCCTTATTGCCAAAATTTGAAACCATTATTATTTGTGCTGTTGCATTGCATGTTGAAGACTATTCTTTGGTTTTGTTATTGCTTGTGTCCACTCGTAAATAGACTCAATTCATTTTGCCATCCTTCTAAGACTCCTTATCTGCAATTGAAGGCTGTTGCCTGATGCAGACTTGGCTGTGTGGTAAGAAGCTTGCTTCTCAACCACATGGTTCCAGGTTCAGTCCCAAGATGGCAAACTGGCAGAATCATTAGCTTGCTCTTTACATTCTGAGTTCAAATGCACATAAAAACCACCCACTATATTCTCGGAGTGGTTGGCGTTAGGAAGGGCATCCAGCTGTAGAAATTCTGCCAGATCAGATTGGAGCCTGGTGCAGCCATCTGGTTCACCAGCCCTCATTCAAATCGTCCAACCCATGCTAGCATGGAAAGCGGACATTAAACATTGATGATGATGATGATCATCATCGTTTAACATCTGCTTTCCATGCTAGCATGTGTTGGACGATTTTGACGGAGAGCTGGCGATCCAGATGGCTGCACCAGGCTTCAGTCTTGATCTGGCAGAGTTTCTACAGCTGGGTGCCCTTCCTAACGCCAACCACTCCGAGAGTGTAGTGGGTGCTTTTATGTGCCAGTCAGGTGGCACTGACAACGACCTCGCTCGAATCTTTTACACATGCCACTGGCACAGGTGCCAGTAAGGCGATGCTGGTAACGATCACGCTCGAATGGTGTTTTTTACGTCCCACCGGCACGGAGGCCAATTATTCTGCCAGCTCACAACCTCTACTTATGTTAGTGATGATGTTGATAATTTTGGCTGTATACACATAATCACTGTTTCATTATTGGGGGATGATATTGGTGATGGCTTTGCCTTAGTTATTGTTACATTATTGGGTATGATGATGATGGTGATAGTGATTATGGTGGTGGCAGTGGTGGTGATAATTATGATGATGATGGTGATGATGGTGGTGGTAGTGGTGAATATGGTGGTGACACTGTTTTTGTTATATCATAAGCGATTGGGATGATGGTGGTGGAGACTTTGACATAGCTATTGTTGCATCACTGGTAGTGATGATGATGATGGTGATGATGATTCTGGTAGTAATGGCTTTGGCATAATTACCCTTACATCATTGGTGGCGATGGTCGTGGTAGTCATGGCTTTGGCATAGTTGTTACATTATTGTCATGATGGTGGCTGTGTCCACATAATTACTGTTTCATCGTTGCAGGAGTGGCTGTGTAAGTAGCTTGTTTACAAACCACATGGTTCTGGGTTCAGTCCCACTGTGTGGTACCTTGGGCAAGTGTCTTCTACTATAACCTCGGGCTGACCAAATCCTTGTGAGTGGATTTGGTAGACGGAAACTGAAAGAAGCCCGTCGTATATATGTATGTATATGTATATATATATACATATATATATATTATATATATATATATATATTAATATATATATATTATATATTATATATATATTATATATATATATATATTATATATATTATATATATATATATATATATATTTTTTTTTTTTGTGACCCCCTTCGGTCATGAATGACCATGGGATGCACCTAGAAAGTTACCCTCCTAGACACAAATCCGGGCAAGGTTGTTTATGGAAGACCAGCAGTCGCCCATGCATACCAGCATCCCCTCTCCACATCACCAGTGTTATCCAAGGGAAAGGCAAAGGCCGATACAGCTTGGCACCAGTGACGTCGCAACCCATTTCTACAGCTGAGTAAACTGGAGCAACGTGAAATAAAGTGCCTTGCTCAAGAACACAACACGCAGCCCGGTCCGGGATTCGAGCTCACAACCTCACGATCGTAAGCTCGACGCTCTAACCACTGAGCCATGCGCCTTCACATATATATATATATATATATATATATATATGAGTGTGTGTTTGTCCCCCTAGCATTGCTTGACAACCGATGCTGGTGTATTTATGTCCCCGTTACTTAGCGGTTCGGCAAAAGAGTCCGATAGAATAAGTACTGACTTACAAAAGAATAAGTCCCGGGATCGAGTTGCTCGACTAAAGGCAGTGCTCCAGCATGGCCGCAGTCAAATGACTGGAACAAGTAAAAAAAGAGTAAAAAAAGAGTGATTTTGGTGTTGTGATGGTGACTTTGATATAGTTATTGTTACACCATTGATGATGATGATGGTGGTGGTGCCACTGAGTGGTACCTTAGGCAAGTGTCTTCTACCATAGCCCTCAGCTGAATTGAACTAGGGCTGGCAGAATTGTTAGCATGCCAGACAAAATGCTTGGCAGCATTTGATATGCCTTTACGTCCCGTGTTCAGATTCCACTTTGTCTTTGGTCCTTTTGGGGTTAACCCTTTAGTGTTCGCATTATTCTGCCAAAATTAATGCTTTTTTATCCACATTGTTTTGAACTAATCATGCATTATCTTGTAGCTATGAGATTTTGATGAGGTAGCTGTTAATTTTTAAAACAATTTTGTAGGGTTGGTGTGAGAGATCAGATAGGGCTAGTTTGAACATAGAACAGGCAGAATACTTTTGGCCTATATGGCCGGTTTAAATGCTAAAGGGTTAAACAAACAAGTACCAGTTTAGCACAGGGATCAGTGTAATCATCTAGACTCCTCCTCTCAAAATTTCAGCTTTGTGAGTGGATTAGGCAGATGGAAACTGAAAGAAGCCCATCAGTGTATGTATGTGTGTGTGCGCATGCATGATGGCTTCATTTACATAATCACCGTTTCGATCGCTGGCGATGATGCTGGTGTTAGCTGCATTCACATAATCACAATTTCATCATTAATGATGCTAATGATGATGACTTGAACATAATCACCACTTCATCAAACGGTTAATGAAAGTCCTTTGTCTTCCAAGTTACATCCTATAATACAGCCAGAAGAATCTCACACCTGTTTATCTACAGAATATTACTGTTTTCAATCACAGTAATCAATATTTCTGTAGCTCTTAGAGAATGTCGTGCGAACATCTGTCTTCGATTTTTACCATTCTCTCACTGATTATGCAAGAGAAATCTGATAGCAATTTCACTCTATATAAACGGCAGTTTGTCTGTCTGTGTGTCTGTCAGGTTGTACCCTCACCTTGACCACGGCTTTCAACCGATTCTGATGAAACTTGACAAACACATAGCCCAATGTCATAATTCGAAACTAACGCAGCGAAAATTTTGAAAAATTCCCCCAGTTCTGATAAAAATCGATAAATTCGACATGGGGTCGAGAATCTAACCTTTTTATATGCAACAATTTTATATGCAACAATTATATGCAATTTTCTGGGCTGTATGTGGGCTGTTCACGCGTTGGGAGGCACAATGATGTTTTCAAGTTTTCGCCCAAAGGGACAGCTAGGAACATTCTATACACAGAAGTATTCGAGTGAAGAGAAGACATTGCAACCTACACATGCGCCTTCGTTCCCTAGAGGGAAAGGACTAGATTGGGATTAGTCGTTGCCTACTAGGGGCTCTTACATACCCGGGCAACGCCGGGCTATGCTGCTAGTAACCTATAATGGTAGAATTGAACTGGTGGAATGAAGTAGTGATTGAGTTGTTAACTACAAGGTTTCCACATAAACGGCTCATATGGAAGGGAATAACAGCTATAAACATATAATAAAGTTTAATGAAAATGTATATGTGTCAGGTAGTTGGAGACTGTATAAAAGTCTATTGTCATATAGATGTGTTGGTACATATATATCATCATCGTTTAATGTCCGCTTTCCATGCTAGCATGGGTTGGATGGTTCGACTGGAGTCTGGGAAGCCAGGAGGCTGCACCAGGCCCAGTCTGATCTGGCAGTGTTTCTACAGCTGGATGCCCTTCCTAACGCCAACCACTCCGTGAGTGTAGTGGAATATATATATATAATAATGAAATATGGGTATTCAACTGCAGGAGCCACACCAAAGTTGATGCTAGTGCTAGATGTGGCCCTGCTGGTCACCAAATCTTGTCAGACCATCCAACCCATGCCATCATGGAAAGTGGATGTTAAACAATGATGATTATAGTGTGAAAGAAAATCTAATGCAAAATGGACTCGACAGGCAAAGTGTTAAGCTTTTTACTTTTCCAGTTTCATTTTATTGAGCTGAACTTGATATCTTACTTTTTGAGTAGCAAACAGTGAGGTTTATATCAGCTTCATGTTAGGTCTTGTTTAATATAATCCATGCTG
This sequence comes from Octopus sinensis, assembly GCF_006345805.1. Classification (NCBI taxonomy): domain Eukaryota; kingdom Metazoa; phylum Mollusca; class Cephalopoda; order Octopoda; family Octopodidae; genus Octopus; species Octopus sinensis. Next base: position 8,421,150 of record NC_043024.1, read on the forward strand.
TGTGTCTAAACATAAAATGTAAGATTGCCAGAGTTGATAAAGTACCGGATGACCAGTCAGGTGGTTAGTCATTGGTTTTGAGTCACCTGTACTCTACTTTGTCCTTAGTCAAGACATTTAACCCTTTAGTATTCAGGTTATGCTGCCAAATGTTTCGTTGTCATTTAATATCTGTTTTCCATGCTGGCATGGGTTGGACAGTGTGATAGGATCTGGTAAGTTGTAGGGCCACATCTAGCACCGGCATCAACTTTTGTGTGGTTCCTTCAGCTGGATGCCCTTCCTAATGCCAACCACTTTACAGAGTGTACTGGGTACTTTTTCCTACCCACCAGCACTAATGAGGTCTACTAAGTTACTTACCAGATAAGGAACGAACAAGAAGGTAAAAAGGGGAGCAGAAAAAAAAGACTAAATGGGCATGGGTTTAGTATTTGAGAGGGAGGGGTGGTGATGTTTCTTATTTCTTTATTGCCCACAAGGGGCTAAACAAGGACAGACAATGGGATTAAGTCGATTACATCGACCCCAGCGTGTAACTAGTACTTAATTTATCAACCCTGAAAGGATCAAAGGCAAAGTCGACCTCGGCGGAATTTGAACTCAGAACGTAGTGGCAAACAAAATACCGCTAAGCATTTCGCCCGGCGTGCTAACGTTTCTGCCACCTCGCTGCCCTGCGGTAGTGATGTTTCTATACCAATGGTTCATCATTCTCTTCATGCACAGAAAAATGAAGAGATTATCATGACATATTTCATGCTTATTGATCACTCATCAGAGAATGACTGTATCATTCATTCCTCTGCTCAGTAATCCAGAGCTTGCTACCAGTAACTATAACCCTTTCGTTACCAACCTGGCTGAAACCAGCTCTGGCTCGAAGTACAAATGCCTTGTTTCCATAAGTTCTGAATTAAAATCTTCCACCAAACCTTAGTCACAATTTATGTTCCTAACACTAGCTTAATGATAACTAAGTTATTTTACTAAATTCTTTATTATAGTCAAAATTAATTGAAAGAAACACAGAGCATCTCAAATTTAAATGCAGTAACGAAAGAGAACTTGTTTGTAGCTACTTAATTAATTTGCATATTGAGCATTTGTTGGTCGTGTAATTAAATAATTAATATCTATGCACAAGTACAGCTGTGCTGGTAAGAAGCTTGCTTCCCAGCCAAATGGTTCTGGCTTCAGTCTCAATGCATGGCACCTTGGGTAAGTGTCTTCTGCTATAGCCATAGGCTGACCAAAGCCTTGTGAGTGAATTTGGTAGATGGAAACTGGGATCTTTTCGGTTTGACCGGCAGTCTTTTCTAGCGGTGTCATATGAAATTGTCACCCATAATTATGACCCTTGTATCGATCTATTGCATTTCAATCCGTTTTAGGGTTAGAGTTATGGCTAGTTAGGGTTGGTTAGGGGTGGGGGGAAGGGTATCTTTTTTTCTTCAGAAATGTAAATAAATCCAATCTGTTTCTTAAACGAGGGACATATTTAGTGGTTCAGCAAAAAGTTACCAATAGGCGTAGGAGTGGCTCTGTGGTAAGTAGCTTGCTTACAAACCACATGGTTCCGGGATCAGTCCCACTGCGTAGCACCTTGGGCAAGTGTCTTCTACTGTAGCCTCGGGCCAACCAAAGACTTGTGAGTGGATTTGGTGGACGGAAACTGAAAGAAGCCCATCGTATGTATGTATATATATATATATGTATGTGTGTTTATATGTTTGCGTGTCTCTGTTTGTCCCCTCCCTCCCAACATCGCTTGACAACCGATGCTGGTCTGTTTACGTCCCCATAACTTACCAGTTCGGCAAAAGAGACCAACAGAATAAGTACCAGGCTTACAAAGAATAAGTCCTGGGGGGTCGATTTGCTCGACTAAAGGCGGTGCTCCAGCATGGCCACAGTCAAAATGACTGAAACAAGTAAAAGAGTAAGAGAGAATAAGTGCCAGTCTTCTAAAAAAAAAACACACTGGGGTTGGTTTGTTTGACTAAATTCCTCAAGGTGATGCCCCAGCATGGCCACAGTCTAATGACTGAAACAAGTAAAAGATAAAAGCATGTATTAGATATAATTCCCCGCCACCATCGCAGTCCCCATCTCTACCACCACTATAATCATCATCAGCATCACCATCGTAATCACCGTCACTGCCAGCAATAATCACAACCACCACCTCCACCACCTCCTGTCACCAACCCTGTGGTCACTACTACCACTACTACCACTACTATAGCAGTCCTCACAACGACCTCTGTAGTCATCACGATCATTGATGTGAAATGTTTTCTTTTGCTCCCCGTATGTAACTATAGCAACTACGGTCTTGTATAATGGATCTGTGTGTTCTGTGTAGTGCGATGTGTGCGTGTGTGTGTGTGTGTGTGTGTGTGTGAGAGAGAGAGAGAGAAGGACGTGTGTGATGCTGATATCTAAACAGTTGAAGGAAATTAGTGATATTAATAGTACTATTCATACCACACACACACACCTATAAATGTATGTGTATGTATGTATGTATGTATGTATATATGTATGTATGTATGTATATATGTATGAATGTATGTATGTATGAATGTATGTATATATGTATGTATATATGTATGTATGTATGTATGTATGTATGTATGTATATATGTAATGTATATATGTATGTATATATGTATGTATGTATGTATGTATGTATATACATACATATATATATATATATATATATATATATATATATATGTGAATTAGAAAAAAACACCTTTTATCAATTCAAAATGAACAATTAAATTACACCATCTAGAAAATTACATATAATAGAAAGATTAAAATAAAATACCAATGATTAAGTAAAGGTGGTTTTTTCTCATTTATAAATATATATCATCATCATCATCATCATTTAGCGTCCGCTTTCCATGCTAGCATGGGTTGGATGGTTCAACTGGGGTCTGTGAAGCCAGAAGGCTGCACCAGGCCCAGTCTAATCTGGCAGAGTTTCTACGGCTGGATGCCCTTCCTAACGCCAACCACTCCGAGAGTGTAGTGGGTGCTTTTTACGTGCCAGACGGAGCTGGCAAACGGCCACGAACGGATGGTGCTTTTACGTGCAATGGTGCTTTTACGTGCCATAATATATATAATATATATAGTATATTGTGTGAAATTTGATTTAGTATTTCTAAATTGAATTTTTTTCCCCTGTAAGTTAGGATTAATATTCCCTCAAATAATTATTATATCATCATCATCATCGTTTAACATCCGCTTTCCATGCTAGCATGGGTTGGACGGTTCAACTGCGGTCTGGGAAGCCCGAAGGCTGCACCAGGCCCAGTCTGATCTGGCAGTGTTTCTACAGCTGGATGCCCTTCCTAACGCCAACCACTCCGTGAGTGTAGTGGGTGCTTTTATATATATATTTTTTTTTATGCATTTATATAGATGTATGTATATGTATGCATATATATGTACTTGTTTATTATGTATATGCATACACACATATATTTAATATATATGTGTGAGCTGGCAGAAACGTTAGCGCGACGGGCGAAATGCTTAGCGGTATTTCGTCTGTAGTTACGTTCTGAGTTCAAATTCCGCCAAGGTCGACTTTGCCTTTCATCCTTTCGGGGTCGATAAATTAAGTACCAGTTTCGCACTGGGGTCGATAGAATCGACTTAATCCCTTTGTCTGTCCTTGTTTGTCCCCTCTATGTTTAGCCCCTTCTGGGTAGTAAGGAAATAGGTATTTATTTATTATGTTTATGTATTTGTTTTGCCTGACACCTGATGTGAAATTGTGTGTTGAGTTAGATATTGTTACATTTGTTGATGGTCTTTTTCCCTTTTCATTTTGCCAAATGACCACATGCACCACACACACACACACACACACACACTCGTTCTTCACTTCAGCAGTATCATTGTTCTTATTTCAGTGTTCTCTGTCTGAAACTTTTCTTCACATGTCCGGTGACCTCTTCAGCATCACTCCATCCCATGTGTCTCCTTCAGTGACTCTCCATCCCACGTGTCTGCTTCAGTGACTCTCCATCCCATGTGTGTCCTTCAATGACTTTCCATCCTATGTCTCTCCTTCAACGACTCTCCATCCCATGTGTGTCCTTCAGTGACTCTCCATCCTACATATCTCCCTCAGTGACACTCCATCCCATGCATGTCCTTCAGCGACTCACCATCCCACGTATCTCCTTCAGTGACTCTCCATCCTCTGTGTGTCCTTCTGTGACTCTCCATCCTGTGTGTCTCCTTCAGTAACTCTCCATCCCATGTCTCTCCTTCAGCCACTCTCCTTCCCATATCTCTCCTTCAGTGACTCTCCATCCCATGTCTCTCCTTCAGCGACTCTCCATCCCATGTCTCCTTCAGCGACTCTCCATTCCATGTCTCTCCCTCAATGACTCTCCATTCCATGTCTCTCCCTCAGTGACTCTTCATTCCATGTCTCTCCCTCAGTGACTCTCCATTCCATGTCTCCTTCAGTGACTCTCCATCCTACATGTCTCCTGTTTCGTTAAGTCCATTCTGGTATGGACTAAACAGGACAGGAGGAGGCACAAGGGATGGAGAGTCGCTGAAAACATCGCAGGATGTGTGATAAACAATTTCAGACAAAGGACACTAAAATAATAATAATAATAATAATAATAATAATAAAGCTGAAGTGGAGAACGAGTATATTATGCAGGTGTTTAATTAGCCAACAAAAAAAAAAAAAGAAAGACAATCCTCAAATATAACAAAATTGATTTATTGTTAAACAAGAATACTGTCGACAGTGACTTTGAAGTTTTGGTCAGTTAACCTATTGCTGGCAGTCCAACAATGGCTTAACTGATCGGAACTTCAAAGTCACTGTCAACAATATTCTTTTACAATAAACTTGTACTCTACAATAGTTATAGAGTAATCCTTCAGATTAATGTAAAATTGCTTTTATCATAATTAAGCATAAAAACAAATATGTACACATATATGTACACACATACATAGTTGAGGCAAGTGTAAATCTAAATCAAAATCGATCAACATCAATGGAAATTGCAGCTGTGATACCAGGGCCGGTGGCACATAAGAGAACCATCCGAACGTGGCCGTTGCCAGCGCCGCCCTGACTGGCTTCCGTGCCGGTGGCACGTAAAAAGCACCATCCGATCGTGGCCGTTGCCAGCCTCGCCTGGCCTCTGTGCCGGTGGCACGTAAAAAGCACCATCCGATTATGGCTGTTTGCCAGCCTCGTCTGGCACCTGTGCCGGTGGCACGTAAAAAGCACCCACTACACTCATGGAGTGGTTGGCGTTAGGAAGGGCATCCAGCTGTAGAAACTTTGCCAGATCAGACTGAGCCTGGTGCAGCCTTCTGGCTTCCCAGACCCCAGTTGAACCGTCCAACCCATGCTAGCATGGAAAGCGGACGCTAAACGATGATGATGATGATACACACACACATATATATACACACACACACACACACACACACACACACACAGACATATATAGATATTGCTTTGATTTAATCATGTATTGCCACCGTCTCCATCCTGCGTTCTCCCACTCTCTCTTTCTCTCTCCTTCTCCTGCACTTCCCTCAGGCTGAGCAACCGTGTATTTTCTTTGCAGTAGTACACCTGTCTCTGTCTTCATCCATGATCTTTCTCTCTCCGGCCGGGTAACCTTGTACTTCCTCTACAGCGAGACACCTGTATCTGTCTCACTATAACCTTATCACCTCCTCCAATGCCTCCTCCCCTCTTAAAAGTTTTTGTCTTGCAAGAACTTGGTGACCCTGTTAGTGCAGGTGCCACTTAAAAGAATCCAGTCTACACTGTAAAGTGGTTGGTGTTTCAGAAGAGCATCCAGCTGTAAAAACCTTGCCAAAACTGACCTTGTCTGTGCTTGTACCACATAAAAAGCACTAAGTTCACTCTTCTGAGTGGTTGGTGTTAGGAAGGGCATCCAGCTGTAAAAACTCTGCCAAAACAGTCACAGAAGTCCAGCACAGGCTTCAACCTGGCTGACTCTTGTGGTACGTCCCACCCATGCTAGCATGGAATAGTGAAAGAAGTCCGTTGTATATATGTATATATATATGCGTGTGTGTGTTTGTGTGTCTGTGTGTCTGTGTTTGTCCCCCTAGCATTGCTTGACAACTGATGCTGGTGTGTTTATGTCCCCGTTACTTAGCGGTTCGGCAAAAGAGACCGATAGAATAAGTACTGGGCTTACAAAAGAATAAGTCCCGGGGTCAATTTGCTCGATTAAAGGCGGTGCTCCAGCATGGCCGCAGTCAAATGACTGAAACAAGTAAAAGAGTATGTTAAAAGATAATGATGATGATCTCTCATAACTTTGAGCTTTTGATGATGTGATTGCTTATGTTTTAGAACAGGTGTTCTCAATTTTTCATCAGTGGACCTCTTTGATTATTTTGGTGGCTCCCCTTAGCGATTTATTGTTTAGAATCTAGTTTTATAGACACACCTTTCAAATGTCCTGTTTTGTTTTCCCCTCATTTACTTGTGTAGGCTGAACTATATAAACCATCAGAGAAAGAAACCAAGCTGTACTTCCCCTACAGTGAGACACCTGTATCTGTCTCACTATATATTTCTTTATTGCCCACAAGGGCTAAACACAGAGGGGACAAACAAGGACAGACAAAGGGATTAAGTCGATTACATCGACCCCAGTGCGTAACTGGTACTTATTTAATCGACCCCGAAAGGATGAAAGGCGAAGTCGACCTCGGCGGAATTTGAACCCAGAACGTAGCGGCAGACGAAATACCGCAAAGCATTTCGCCCGGCATGCTAACGTTTCTGCCAGCTCACCGCCTTATCTGTCTCACTATAACCTTATCACCTCCTCCCCTCTTAAAAGTTTTTGTCTTGCAAGATACTTGATGACCCTGTCAATTCAGGTGCCACTTAAAAACACCCAGTCTACACTGTAAAGTGGTTGGTGTTTTAGAAGAGCATCCAGCTGTAAAAACCTTGCCAAAACTGACCTTGTCTGTGCTTGTACAAATTTTTTTTTCATGGACGCTTAATGAACCACATGTGGATTTCCAATTTACTGTTTTGCTTACATTGACCTCTCAAAAAGTCTTACATGGACCTCTGTTGAGAACCACCATTTTAGAATGACATTGTAGGGTAGGTGTGAGAGGCTGGATCTGGCCAGTTTGAACATAAAACAGTTAAACTATTTGGGCTTGATATAACTGGTTTAACCCTTCAGATAACTCTATCAAATGTAGTACTTATTTATTCTTTTACATTTCAGTCATTGGACTGTGGCCATGCTGGGGCATCAACTTAGAGGGTTTAGTCAAACAAACTGACCCCAGAGTTTTTCTTTTTTCTAAGCGTGGTATTTATTCTGTCGGTTTCATTTTCCTGAACTGCTAAATTACGGAGACATAAACAAAGCAACACCGGTTGTCAAGCAGTAGTGAGGAACACACACACACACATATGACAGGTTTCAACCAAATCCACTTAAAAGGCTTCGGTTCGCCTTGGCTATAGTAGAAGACACTTGCCCAATGTGCCATGCAGTGGGACTGAACCCCAAATTCTGTGGTTGGGGAGCAAGGTTCTTAACCAAATGGCCATACCTGCACCTAGTTGTGATAAATCATTTAAAGTTTAACAAAAAAAAAAAAAAATTAATCTGGTGGTGAAAGGGCAGGGGAAGGGGCAGTGCCCATGACCTTTTGATGCCTTTGCTGGCTGATGTGATTGATGTGGAACATCTGTAGTTCAGTGGTGGTGGTCATGGTGGTGATGGTGGGGCAGAAGGAATGGAGGAAGGAAAGTAAGGGTGGTTGTAGTGGTACAGGGAAGGGGATGGGGGAACTAAGGGCGGCAGTGGAAATGATGGGAGGAGGAAGAGATCGAGGAGCTAGGGTTAGGGTGGTGATGGCTGAGGCAGTGGTGGGAGAGGAGAAGGGGATGGGGGAAACCAAGGGTGGTGTTGGTGGCGACGGTGGTAGGAGATGAAGAAACCTAAGGTGGTGGTGGTAGTAGTAGCAGTGGTGAGGGCGGTGGTAGTGTTTAGAGGGGACGGAGGAACCAAGGGTGGTGGTGGTGTTTAGAGGAGACGGAGGAACCAAGGGTGGTGGTGGTGGTGGTAGCAGTGGTGAGGACGGTGGTAATGTTTAGAGGGGACGGAGGAACCAAGGGTGGTGGTGGTGGTGGTAGCAGTGGCGAGGACGATGGTAATGTTTAGAAGGGACGGAGAAATCAAGGGTGGTGGTCTGGTCTGGATTGCTTTGGTCTGGTTTGATCTGAATTCTTGCAGCAGGAGGGTGTACTTTACTGAAAATAAACAGAAGGATCTGAAGAAAATACTGTTGGTGATTAGTAAGGGTAAAAAGTTAGGGTCAGAGGGCAGAAGGTGGGGTGTGGGAAATTGGTTTGGTATGATGAAGAGGAAATATCTAACATTCTGGAGGGAGGATGTTTTAATCAGTTAGTGATGTTTATTGATCATACTGGTTAGGAGGGGGGGGGGAGAAAGAGGGAGTCTGGTGGAGAATGAGGTGCCGAAGGACCAGATGGTGGTGGAGTGTCAGGTCCTGCAATCCCTGGGCTGTTAATATCATTTTAATTTTTGCTTCCGTTTACACAGCATGTCGATAGATGGAATCTCCAGTCGTTAGGTGCCATATTCATCATCATCAGGATCTTCATCTTCATATTTGTGTTTTTCCATGTTGGCATGGGTTGGCTGGGTCTTGCACCTCCTTGTCCTTTCTCATCTGACTCTCTTGAATGAATACATACATATATATATAGGCACAGGCAAGGTTGTGTGGTAAGAAGCTTGCTCCCGAATTAGATGGTTCTGAAGCAAGCTAGTCATATATATATAAAGCACCCACTACACTCATGGAGTGGTTGGCGTTAGGAAGGGAATCCAGCCGTAGAAACACTGCCAGATCAGACTGGAGCCTGGTGCAGCCTCCTGGCTTCCCAGACCCTGGTCAAACCGTCCAACCCATGCTAGCATAGAAAGCGGACGTTCAACGATGATGATGATGATGATGAGGATATATATATATATATATATATATATATCATCATGTATATGATATATAATTATAGGCGCAGGAGTGGCTGTGTGGTAAATAGCTTGCTTACCAACCACATGGTTCCAGGTTCAGTCCCACTGCGTGGCACCTTGGGCAAGTGTCTTCTACTATAGCCTCAGGCCGACCAAAGCCTTGTCAGTGGATTTGGGAGATGGAAACTGAAAGAAGCCTGTCATATATATATATATATATATATATATATGCATGTGTGTGTTTGTGTGTCTGTGTTGTCCCCGTAGCATTGCTTGACAACTGATGCTGGTGTGTTTACGTCCACGTTACTTAGCGGTTTGGCAAATGAGACCGATAGAATTAGTACTGGGCTTACAAAAGAATAAGTCCCGGGGTCGAGTTGCTCGATTAAAGGCGGTGCTCCAGCATGGCCACGGTCAAATGACTGAAACAAGTAAAAGAGTAAAGAGAGTAATGTGTGTGTGTTTTTGTATGTATATATATATATATATATATGTGTGTGTGTGTCTTTGTGTGTCCCCCTCTACTGATTGACAACTAGTGTTCATGTGTTTATTTCCCTGTAACTTAGTCATTTGGCAAAAGAGACCAATAGAATAACTACCTTGTTTCATTGTTGGCAGCAATCTTTTCACATCAAATTCTTGATCACAGAGTCTCACTGTCAGAAAATACAGCAAATCTGGACTCATCAGAGAATATGGCAGGGTCCCAAGTTCCAAGGCTTCTTTTGTATGTGGTGTGATTAAACAGTCACATATAGAACCTGAAACATAAAAATGTCCATTAATAAAAAATAGAAACCATTTCAAGTTAAAATAAGCATAAAAACACTGTTTTATGGGGTGTCTATTTACTTCTGTCGTGTCTGTGTATACACACACGCACAAGTTAAGTATGTCATTTAGATAAAGATTTTAACCTAAAACTGCCTCTATTGTATATATATTTCTTTACTACCCACAAGGGGCTAAACACAGAGGGAACAAACAAGGACAAACAAATGGATTAAGTCGATTATATTGACCCAGTGCGTAACTGGTACTTAATTTATCGACCCCGAAAGGTTCCACATGGTTCCGGGTTCAGTCCCACTGCGTGACACCTTGGGCAAGTGTCTTCTGCTATAGCCTCGGGCCGACCAAAGCCTTGTGAGTGGATTTGGTAGACGGAAACTGAAAGAAGCCCGTCGTATATATGTGTATATATATATATGTGTGTGTGTGTGTGTGTGTTGTGTGTCTGTCTTTGTTCCCCTAGCATTGCTTGACAACCGATGCTGGTGTGTTTATGTCCCCATCACTTAGCAGTTCGGCAAAAGAGACTGATAGAATAAGTACTGGGCTTACAAAAGAATAAGTCCCGGGGGCGAGTTGCTCGATTAAAGGCGGTGCTCCAGCATGGCCACAGTCAAATGACTGAAAGAAGTAAAAAAAAAAATGTAGGTTAGGTGTGAGAGGTTAGATATGGCCAGTTTGAATATAAAACATATAGAATATTTGGGCCGGATATGGCCGGTTTAAACACTTAAGGGTTAATGCTTGGTTTCAGTTTAATAATTAACATGGTCTCCTTGATCCAGAGGTTGCCTGTGTTAAATATACAGTGAAGATAGTTTTACATAAGTTTGGTGCAATCCAATTTTGTACAACATATAACTGTCCCCGTAAGAAAGTTTTCAATTTTCACCAAAATAAATGTGTCCTTTATATTTTCACTTCAGTGTGTCAATCACATAAAACAGATACATATCTTTCTCACTTTTTTTTCTTCACCTTTTTTATGCTTTCACTTACAATATTTCCCCACCTTTTTTTTTAAAAACATTCCTGAGTGCTTCCAGGAATTTTCCATTTTTTTCCATTAAAAAAACAAAAACAAAAGAAAAATTCAGATTTCAGAATTTTAGATTAAAGATTATGAAGGGTACCATACATACTAATTATCAATGGTACATGTATTTTACTAATGAAATATGTGTACTAATTGTCAAGTGTACTATATGTATTATCAGGGATACCATATGTACTAATTATAATTAGCTCTTAATGCCCTGATTACCAAGAATACTATATGTACTGATTTTAACAGTACTATTTATCCTACTTATCAAAAGTACTAAATGTACAAATATGGTACTAAATGTATGTTGATAATTAATACATGTCAGAGTACATATTATCAGTGGTGCTATATGTACTAATTATCTATGTTGCCTCTTATCTCTGTCTGTCTGTCTGTGTCTCTCTCTGTGTCTGTTTCTGACTGTCTTTGTATTTTGTCACCATCCATCTCCGCACAGTTTAGCGGTTTTAATATATTCATGGAGCGTGTGTATAACGTAAATGATAAGACTTAGAGCTGTGTTGTAGCTATTGACAATAAGGCCATTTAGATACCTGAAACTTTCAGCTACATTAACTCTGCACTTGGTATAGATTTAGTGTAGTTGCTTGTGTCTGTTTTATCGTGCTAGTTGGTGAAATAACATCGTCAGGCACAGGCGTGGTAAGAAGCTTGTTTACCAACCCCATCGTTCCAAGTTCAATCTCACTGCATGGATACCTCGGCCAAGTGGCTTCTACTATACATTTCTTTACTACCCACAAGGGGCTAAACATTGAGGGGACAAACAAGAACAGACAAAGGGATTAAGTCGATTACATCAATCCCTGTGCGAAACTGGTACTTTATTTATCGACCCCGAAAGGATGAAAGGCAAAGTTGACCTCGGCGGAATTTGAACTCAGAACGTAACCACAGACGAAATACCTATTTCTTTACTACTCACAAGGGGCTAAACATTGAGGGGGCAAACAAGAACAGACAAAGGGATTAAGTCGATTACATCGACCCCAGTGCGAAACTGGTACTTTATTTATCGACCCCGAAAGGATGAAAGGCAAAGTCGACCTCGGTAGAATTTCAACTCAGAACGTAATGACAGATGAAATACCTATTTCTTTACTACCCACAAGGGGCTAAACATAGAGGGGACAAACAAGAACAGACAAAGGGATTAAGTCGATTACATCGACCCCAGTGCGAAACTGGTACTTTATTTATCGACCCCGAAAGGATGAAAGGCAAAGTCGACCTCGGCAGAATTTCAACTCAGAACATAATGACAGATGAAATACCGTTCAGCATTTTGCCCGGCATGCTAACGTTTCTGCCAGCTCGCTGCTTCTACTAGAGCCTTGGGTTAACAAAAACTGAGAGAAACTTGTGTGTGTGTGTGTTTGCCTCTTCTTGCCTTGACATCACGTGGTAGTTGTAAATGATTGTCACTCTCATACAAGCAGTGTTCATTTCTGTTATTTCATGAGAAACCGGTCTGGCAGTGAGGAAGTATTATTACATTGCTTGGTGAAGGTTGGTGACAGGAAGGACATCCAGCTGTAAAAAAGATCTGTCTCAGTGTGTGCAAGCATGGAAAAATAAACATTAACCCTTTCGTTACTGTATTTATTTTGAGATGCTCTCTGTTTCTTTCAATTACTTTAAATATAACAAAGAATTTAGTAAAATAACTTAGTTATCATTCAGCTAGTGTTAGGAACATAAATTATGACTAAGGTTTGGTGGAAGATTTTTATTCAACACTTTTGGAAACAAGACATTTGTACTCAGAGCCAGAGCCGGTTTCAGTCAGGTTGGTATCGAAAGGGTTAAATATAACAAAGAATTGAGTAAAATAATTTAGTTATCATTCAGCTGGTGTTAGGAACATAAATTGTGACTAAGGTTTGGTGGAAGATTTTTATTCAAAACTTTTGGAAACAAGACATTTGTACTCAGAGCCAGAGCCGGTTTCAGCTGGGTTGGTATTGAAAGGGTTAAACTGGGCCATATCTGACCCAAATATTCTACCAGTTTTTTTGGTTAAAACCAACCAGATCAGGCCTCTCACACTCACCCTACAATGCCATGCTAAAAATAAGCAATCGCAACATGAAAATCCCCAAACTACAAGATAATACATAATTAATTCAAAACAATGCAAGTAAATAAACAATACATTTGACAAAATAATCTGAAATGCTAAAGGTTTAAAATGATGTCAATGATGATGATGGTAACTACAGTGAAATTTTTTTCTTTTCCAAAGTCCATTACACATCACCTAAAACTCCTATGGCATGTCATTGCTGGCTCTCGTGTCATCGGTTTACCGTTACTGGTGTCGGATTTTTGCGGTATTGGCTTGGGTGTTATATTATTGGGTGTAGCATATGAGTTGTTTGTGTTATAGTATCAGGTATCGATTATGTAAGAGTCTATGTTGTATGTGTGTGTGTTTTTTTTTTATTGAGTAGAGATTGCATTGAGAGCAAGGGTTGTGTGGTTTGTGGGGTAGTATAGAGTGGTGAGTCTATATTGTCTGTGTTGTGTGTGTTATTGTTGTTATATAATGATAGGAATGTGTGTGTGTGTGTGTATACGTGTATGTATTTATACGCATGTGTGTATGAGTATGTATGTGCGTGTATATGCGTGTATGTATATGTGTACATGTGTGTGTGTAAGTGTATGTATTGTGTATATGTATGTGTACATGTGTGTGCATGTATGTGTATATATATATGTATACATATGTGTGCATGTATGTATATAGGTATGCATTTGTATATAGTGTTTGTTGGCGTGTGTGTATGTATATATATATATATATATATACACACATGCACACACACACTCACACACATGCACACACACGCTCACAGACACATGCACACACACACGCACTCACACACATGTCCACTCACACACACATGCAGACACACACACACACACGCAACACTATTGAATAATTGATTCTGCTTTTCTGCCAATATCTCTCACCCTCTGTTCATTTTCATTCAGAGAAGAAAGACAAAAACAGAAGACAAAGTCCATAATACTTGTACTTCAGTGTGTTGTGAGTTGTCAGCAATGGTAGAGCACCAAACGAGATCTGTTAAATGAATTGATGGCCTTCCTGTTGCCAACCTTCACCTGTTTCCAAGCAAGGTAGTCGTAATAATAAGGCGGCGAGCTGGCAGGATCGTTAGCACGCCGGATGAAATGCTTAGAGGTATTTCGTCTGCCTCTACGTTGTGAGTTCAAATTCCTCCGAGGTCGACTTTGCCTTTCATCCTTTCGGGGTCGATTAAATAAGTACCAGTTACGCTCTGGGGTCAATATAATCGACTTAATACGTCTGTTTGTCCTTGTTTGTCCTCTCTGTGTTTAGCCCCTTGTATGTAGTAAAGAACTAGGTATTTTGTCTGCCGTTACGTTCTGAGTTCCATTCTGCCAAGGTCGACTTTGTCTTTCAACCCTTCGGGGTCGATTAAATAAGTACCAGTTATGCCCTAGGGTTGATGTAATCGACTTAACCCTTTTGTTACCAAACCGCCCAAAGCCGCCCGAAAAAAATGTTGGTTAATGTGACCAAACCACCCAAACCCGCCCGTATTTACCTATTCATATTTAAATGAGAATATCAGAGCAAATCTCTTAAGTACATTCGTGAAAACAAGTGATTATACTTCGTAAACAGTTTTGTACAACGATCGAAGTGTCATTTTAATTTTGGGAGATTTTTTTCCGAAATTTGTTCCTATTGTGTTTTCAAAATTTGTAATTCTGACAAAAAATGGATACGAATTTCATTATATCAAGTAGCGAGTCAGAATTCGAAGGATTTTCTACTGAAGACCTTGATAAATCCAACTCTATGACTGAAAAAAAAAAGCACATGGTATTTGATTATGAATCCGATGTTTCATTTTCCGAAAGTGAAAACAGTGAATCCGAGAGCTCCGACAGCGATAAAGAAAATGAATTGGCACCTGAATGGAGTGAAAATTTAAATGTTTCTTTTGGTGATTTTTCTGAAGAAACTGGACCAAGCCACAGACTTTCCCAGGAGAGTAAAGTGATAGACTATTTCTTTTTACTTTTTCCGATGAGTCTATTTGAACTCATTATGGCGGAAACAAACCGTTACGCTGAATGTAAACAAAGCGAAAGAAAGGATAGTTTGTGGTTTCCCACAACCTTAAATGAAATTTAGACTATTTTGCCATAAATATTATTATGGGTATCAGAAAGTTACCCAGAATAACAAATTCTATCGTAAAATTTTGTTGTATACCCAGTTGAATATTAGCTAATAACCCATTTTCTATATCGATGTTTGAACAAAATTTTAATAATTTTATATTTTGTTGAATTTACCTGTATCTGCCTGCAATTAGAGTCACTTTGTGACAAAAATTATAGTATAGAATTGGTTGAGAACATTTCATTAAATTATCTTCCAAAAATCACATTAATATATTGATAAATAAAAAAGTTATAGTTGTTTAATGAAACCAGACTAAATTTATGATTATGTTAGAAATTAATTGAAACACATAAGGGGTGTATTTTGGTCAGAAATATAGTAACGAAAGGGTTAATCCCTTTGTCCTTGTTTGTCCCCTCTATGTTTAGCCCCTTGTGGGCAGTAAAGAAATAAGTAATAATAATTCCCCATGGCCAGACATGTTATTGCTGAATGTTGGAAACAAGTGACAGTCAAGACATAGAGATGCACGGGTTTCGTACAGTTTCCATCTATCAAATTCATTCACAAGGTATTTGTTGGCTTGAGACTTATAATTGAAGACACTTGTTTGAGGTGCTGTGCAGCGGGATTGAACCTGAAATTGCATGGTCGCAAGGTGAGTTTCTCAACCACACAGCCATGCCTGCAACCTATTGTTTCAGCTTGACTGTGGCCATGCTGGAGCACCACCTTAAAGAATTTTAGCCTGGTACCCATTCTATCAGTGTCTTTTGTTGACCTACTAAGTTATGAGGGTGTAAACACACCAACACTGGTTGTCAAGCTGTGGTGGGGTCAGACAGACACACACACGTGATGGAAATCTTTCAGTCTCCATCTACCTAATTCACTCACAAGGCTTTGGTCAACCCAGGGCTCTAGTACAAGACACTGCGCAAGGTGGGATTGAACCTGAAACCATGTAGTTGAGAAATGAACATCATAACCACATCAGCTTGCGTATGCCTACACCAACGCCATGTTCAGCAGAACATTAATGAGAGGCATTCCAGCCATGACTAGCAATATTAATATTGTTTTTTGACATTTATGTGAGGTCACGTATTTGAAAAGGGTTGTTTTCTTGTCACCTATGGAGGCTCTATGAAGTTGATTTACATGCCTTCACATGCTAGAAATAGCTGCTAAAACCCATTTTGCGATCTCTACAAAGCAGAGAATGATATATTATATAATACAGCCTGGTATCAGACTTAAACCACAAGCACTGGGGTCAATTTGTTTGACTAACCCTTCAAGGTGGTATCCCAGCATGGTTGTGCTTCAATGACTAAGGAGTGGCTGTGTGGTAAGTAGCTTGCTAACCAACCACATGGTTCCGGGTTCAGTCCCACTGCGTGGCATCTTGGGCAAGTGTCTTCTGCTATAGCCCCGGGCCGACCAATGCCTTGTGAGTGGATTTGGTAGACGGAAACTGAAAGAAGCCTGTCGTATATATGTGTATATATATGTATGTGTGCGTGTTTGTGTGTCTGTGTTTGTCCCCCTAGCATTGCTTGACAACCGATGCTGGTGTGCTTACGTCCCCGTAACTTAGCGGTTCGGCAAAAAGAAACCGATAGAATAAGTACTGGGCTTACAAAAAGAACAAGTCCCGGGGTCGAGTTGCTCGACTAAAGGCGGTGCTCCAGCATGGCCGCAGTCAAATGACTGAAACAAGTAAAAGAGTAAAGAGTATAGGTGCTTGCTTCAATATTTTGTCCCCTTCCTCTATGTTTTGAGTTCACATTCTGCCATGGTCAACTTGCTTCCCAACCACATGGTTCTGAGTTCAGTCCCACTGCATGGCACCTTGGGCAAGTGTCTTCTACTTTTAGTCTCAGGTTGACCAAAGCCTTGTGAGTGGATTTGGTAGGCAGAAACTGGAAGAAGCCCATCGTATATATGTATGTCTGTGTGTGTGTGTGTTTGTGTGTGTGTTTGTGTCAGTGTTAGTCCCATCGCCATTTGACAATTGGTGCTGGTGTGTTACATTGTTGTAACTTAGCAGTTTGGCAAAAGAGACTGATAGAATAAGTATTAGGCTTAAAAAATAAGTCCTGGGATCAATCTGTTTGACTAAAACCTTTCAAGGTGATGCTCTTTCACCACAATTTTCTCTCACTCTTTCCTCCTGCATCTAGGTGGGGAACCTATACGCCAAGAAACTGGGAAACTGGCCCTTATGAGGCAGGCATGGCTCGAGAAGGAACAAACAATAAAAAAAACAACAAATTAATACACATACTTAGAGATATTTATACACACACATGTATGCATATATACACACACATACATGTATGCATACACACACACACACGTATGCATATATATATGCACACACACATACACACACACATTTATGATTCTTCTACTATAGCCTTGGGCCAACTAATGCCTTGTGAGTGGA
>NC_043024.1:8441249-8456249 GCF_006345805.1 Octopus sinensis
ACTACTACCACCACCACTACTACTACCACCACCACTATTGCCACCACCATACTATGCCACCACCACTACTACTACCACTACTGCCACCACCACTACTGCCCCCACTACTGCCACTACCACTACTGCCACTACCACTACTACCATTACTGTCACCACCACTACTGCCACCACCACTACTGCCACCACCACTACTGCCACCACCACTACTACTACTACCACCACCACTATTGCCACCACCACTATTGCCATCACCACTATTGCCACCACCACTACTGCCACCACCACTACTACTGCCACCACCACTACTGCCACCACCACTACTGCCACCACCACCACCATCATGATCAGTACAACCACTGCCATCACCACCATCATCATTGTTGTCATCTTTTACTACCATAACTACCACTGCCGCCACCACCACCACCTCCAAATCCACGGTTGTTTTAAAATGTTTATATTTTCCTATGCTGACAGGAATTCGACAGGTCTTATTCACAGCACCTGGCTAGATTTGGCAGTGTTTTCTTTTTCAATTTCCTTATTTTTTTGTAAAAAAAAATAGCTCAGATATGTAATAGACATCTTGTATAGCTCAGTCTTCTCAGATACCATCCACTTACAGACACACACAGTCGCAGGTGAATGCTTATACGCAGAGATGCTCTCGCCAAACACTCATATATACACAGACACTCAACACGGCTGCTTACACATAGGTGCAAATGCTCACATGCATGCATGCACACACACACACACACACACTGAGAAAAACACTCTAGCACACACACACACACACACACACACACACACACACACACACACACTCATGCTCATGCACACTCACAAACGCTGATGCATATACACACATGCATACACACGCACACACACACACACACACACGTGCGCACACACACGTGCGCACACACACTCACACAAGCAGACATATACACACACACATCCTCATACATACACAGACACTCACACATACACTCTTAAATACTCACACACACACATACCCTTACACTCGGAAGTACATGTACACACGCACGCTCATGCCCTCAGACATATACACACTTATACACCACATTTGTGTGCACAAAGCACTCAATCTAATACATATACTCAGCCACACATTTACATACACATTCGCACACACACACACACCTAGATTTCTTTTATTAAAAGACCATCCCAATAGCAAATATCTTTCTAAAGACACAAGGGGCCTTCAAAAGCTTGTGATTAGCTGAAGTTTCATGATGTTACATACATGAGAGAAACCTTTCACTTGGATAAAATGTTAGGTCTATCTAAAGTAATATTCCCATATGATTGGATAAATATTTTTAGGGGCAGCCAGGTGGATAAAGCAGGGCAGGGGTTTAGAATCAGGTATATGCAATATTGGGGGTTAGGAAGGGTGTCCATCAGTAGGTCTTGCCAAAACAGATAGATATTGGAGCTTGTTGCAGTCCTCTGGATATTTGGACTAATCAACCCATGCCAGTATTCTGACATAGATGTTAAATGATGATGATGTATGTGTGTATACACTTGTATGTGTGCTTGTGTGTGTATGTGTGAGTGTAATAGTGTATTTGTGTGTGGTTGGCATTAGGAAGGGCATCCAGCTGTAGAAACTCTGCCAGATCAAGATTGGAGCCTGGTGCAGCCATCTGGTTTGCCTGTCCTCAGTCAAATCGTCCAACCCATGCTAGCATGGAATGGATGTTAAACAATGATGATGATGATGATGATGATATATATATATATATATATATATATATATATATATATAATTTATATTATTGAGTCAAGTACATCAAAATAAAAATCAAATGGAAATTGTAGTTAAGACACTCGTGTCAGTGACACGTAAAAAGCACCGTCTGAATGTGGCAGATGCCAGCGCCGCCTGACCGAGGTTTGTGTCGATGACACGTAAAAGCACCAACCAATCGTGGCCGTTTGCCAGACTGCTCAGGCTCCTGTGCTGGTGGCACGTAAAAAAGCACCCACTACACTCACGGAGTGGTTGGCATTAGGAAGGGCATCCAGCTGTAGAAACATTGCCAAATCAGACTAGAGCCTGGTGCAGCCTCCATGGCTTACCAGACCGCGGTTGAACCGTCCAACCCATGCTAGCATGGAAAATGAACATTAAATGATGATGATGATGATATTTGTATACTCTTTTATTACTCTTTTACTCTTTTACTTGTTTCAGTCATTTGACTGCGGCCATGCTGGAGCACCGCCTTTAGTCGAGCAAATCGACCGCGGGACTTATTCTTTGTAAGCCCAGTACTTATTCTATCGGTCTCTTTTTGCCGAACCGCTAAGTTACAGGGACGTAAACACACCAGCATTGGTTGTCAAGCAATGTTGGGAGGGACAAACACAGACACACAAACATACACACACACACACACACATATATATACACATATTTACGACAGGCTTCTTTCAGTCTCCATCTACCAAATCCACTCACAAGGGTTTGGTTGGCCCGAGGCTATAGTAAAAGAAACTTGCCCAAGGTGCCACGCAGTGGGACTGAACCTGGAACCATGTGGTTGGTAAGCAAGCTACTTACCACACAGCCACTCCTACGCCCTATATATATATATATATATATATATATATATATATATGTATATATATATGTATATATATATGTATATATATATGTATATATATATCTATATATATATATATATATATATGTATAATATAATATATATATATATATATATATATATATGTATATATATATGTATATATATATGTATATTATATGTATATATATATGTATATATATATGTATATATATATATATATATATATATGTATGTATGTATGTATATAATAAGTATACAGATGCATGACAGGCTTCTTTCACTTTCTGTCAAGCACATTCACTCACAAGGCTTTGATTAGCCCCAGAGCTAATGTAGAAGACATTTGCCCAGGGTGTAGTGCATTTGAGTTGAACCCGAGACCATGTAGTTGGGAAGCCAGCTCCTTAACTACATAGCCAAGTTACTTTCTTCTGTTTTGAAGAAGCATGGGAAGCTTCTGTAGGCAGAAGTTGAAAGAACACTGGTAATTAGTGTACTAAAACATCAAGTACGCTAAGCGTACTTGATGTTTTACTGCTGGTCTTTTCTTTTTGTTGTGATGTTGCTTTTAAACAATTTTTTTTTTTTTCATTTTATCTAGTTGCAGCTCACGAGCTGTGGCCATGCTGGGGCACCACCATTAATGTTATCAAATGTTATCAAAAATGTTATTTATTAGTGTCCTTGGGGTTTATGGTTTCTCTCTTTTGCTTGTTGCAAGTCATTTGACTGCGGCCATGCTGGAGCACCGCCCTTTTAGTCGAGCAAATCAACCCCAGGACTTTTTCTTTGGAAGCCTAGTACTTATTCTATCGGTCTCTTTTGGCGAACCACTAAGTTACGGAGGACATAAACACACCAGTATCAGTTATCAAGCGATGGTGGGGGGACAAACACTGACACACAAACATATACACACACATACATACATGCATACACACACACATACATGCATACACACACACATATAAATATATATACATATATACGATGGGCTTCTTTCAGTTTCCGTTTACCAAATCCACTCACAAGGCTTTGGTCAGCCTGAGGCTATAGTAGAAGACACTTGCCCAAGGTGCTGCGCAGTGGGAATGAACCCGGAACCATGTGGTTGGTAAGCAAGCTACTTACCACACAGCCACTCCTGCGCCTCCTGTACATATATACGATGGGCTTCTTTCAGTTTCCATCTCTCTCTCTCTCTCTGTCTCCTCTCTCTCTCTGTCTCCTCTCTCTCTCTGTCTCCTCTCTCTCTCTGTCTCCTCTCTCTCTCTCTCTCCTCTCTCTCTCTGTCTCCTCTCTCTCTCTGTCTCCTCTCTCTCTCTGTCTCCTCTCTCTCTCTCTCACACACATACATACATATGACTGTGTGTCTTTGTGTCTGTGTTTATCCCTCCACCACCACTTGACAACCCGTGTTTGTTTACATTATGCTCCCGTAACTTAGCAGTTTGGCAAAAGAAATCAATGCGACTGAACCTGATATTACATAGTTACAATGCAAGCTTCTTAACCACGCAGCCACGTGAACATAATCTTTTT
This sequence comes from Octopus sinensis, assembly GCF_006345805.1. Taxonomy (NCBI): domain Eukaryota; kingdom Metazoa; phylum Mollusca; class Cephalopoda; order Octopoda; family Octopodidae; genus Octopus; species Octopus sinensis. The sequence continues at coordinate 8,445,416 of NC_043024.1, forward strand.
TTCCCCATTCTCTAATGGTCTTTTTGCATTACTGTTGTACTACAATTTATTTACTTGCTTTCACATCTTGTTTACATCATATACATTGGTTACTCTCTCGCCGTTGCTGTGCATTTCATGTGCGAGAAAGAGTTTGTTTATTTGAATTCAATGCTGAGCTGTGTGAATACGAGCCGAGAGATAATGGCAGACCTTCCGGTTTCCTTTGTTATGCTTTGCTGGCGATTCGGTGTTTGTTTATGCAAGTTTCTGATAATCTATGCTCTATATTGTCTTTATATTCATATGAAAATATTGTCGGGCTGCACTTAGCTTTCATAGCATTGGGTTTCATGGTTCACGGCCTGAGCTGTCATTTTCAGCTTGTTTCCATGTTTGATGTGTAATCACACCTGTTCTTTATCTTCGTCTGATGGTTTTGTGGTAGCAAATATTTGTTATGCGATATTTATTAGCTGCAGGTGTGGCAGTGTGGTTAATAAGCGTGTTTTCCAATCATGTGGTCTTGGGTTCAGTCCCACTGTGTGGCACCTCGGGCAGTCGTCCTCTGGTATTTAGCCTCAAGCTGACCAAAACCTTGTGAGTAGATTTGATAGACAAAATGAAAGAAGCCTTATGGTCAGTAGTGAGAAATTCTAGGGTGAGTTGAATGGGTCAACAGTAAAGTAGCCCCCTCAACTCACCCTTGTACAAGTGTTTTAGCCCTTGTGTGTATTAATGTGTGTGTGTGTGTGTGTGTGTGTGTATAAATATTTTTGTATGTGTATAAGTATGTGCCAGGGCGAAGGGCTGGCAGAGTCATTAGCACGCCGGGTGAAATGCTTAGCGATATTTCGTCTGCCGTTACGTTCTGAGTTCAAATTCTGCTGAGGTCAACTTTGCCTTTCATCCTCTCAGGGTTGATTAAATAAGTACCAGTTATGCACTGGGGTCGATGTAATCGACTTAATCCGTTTGTCTGTCCTTGTTTGTTCCCTCTGTGTGTAGCCCCTTGTGGGCAGTAAAGAATTAGGTATTTCGTCTGTCGTTATGTTCTGAGTTCAAATTCCGCTGAGGTCGACTTTGCCTTTCATCCTTTCGGGGGTGATAAATTAAGTACTAGTTACGTAATGGGATCAATGTAATTGACTTAATCCGTTTGTCTGTCCTTGTTTGTCCCCTGTGTGTTTAGCCCCTTGTGGGTAGTAAAGAAATAGGTAGTGTATTTGACTCACAATGGCAAGGTCATGTGTTCAATCCCCAGCAGCATATTGTGTCCTCAAGCAGGACATTTTATTTCACATTGTACCTGTCCACACAGCTGGCAAAAATGAATTGCACTTGTAGTTCAACATGTCATGATGAATGTCCCCGAGAACTACATTAACCCTTTCATTACTGTACACAGAGCATCTCAACAGAAATATGGTAACAAAAGGGTTAACAAATGATTAATTTAACCCTTTTGATACAAACTTGTCTGAAACTGTCTCTGGCTCTGTAGTACAAATGTCTTGTTTTCATAAGTTTTGAATTAAAATCTTCCACCAAACCTTAGCCACAATTTATGTTCCTAACACTAGCTGAATGATAACTAAGTTATTTTACTAAATTCTTTGTTATATGTAAAGAAATTGAAAGAAACACTGAGCATCTCAACAGAAATATGGTAACAAAAGGGTTAACAAATGATCAATTTAACCCTTTTGATACCAACCTGGCTGAAACTGTCTCTGGCTCTGAGTACTAATGTCTAGTTTTCATAAGTTCTGAATGAAAATCTTCCCAAACCTTAGTCACAATTTATGTTCCTAACACTAGTTTAATGGTAACTAAGTTATTTTACAAAATTCTTTGTTATACTTAAAATTAATTGAAAGAAACACAGAGCATCTCAAAATATGGTAACAAAAGGGCTAAAGTGCTGTACTGTGGGATTGAACTTGAAACTACTTGATTGCAAAGGAAACGTTTTAACTACACAGCCATTACTATTTCATAACATAATTTAATTAGATAAAAAAAAATTTCTTTCAAATTTCATTCATTTTTGACACCAAATTCTTAAGAAAAGAAAACTTAAAAAAATATACAAGACAAGAAAATGTAACAAGATAAAAAGAAAAGGATGAGGGAAGTGGGTGATGGTGTTTGTGCCTGACAAAATAACCCCCAAAAATGGAAAAAGAAATGTGTAAAAAAATAGCAAATAAATGAAATAAAAGCAAATAAGAGAAGTCTTAAATAAACAGATATCGAAATAAATTTCTGTTAAAAATGCTAAAAATGTATAGGACTTGAAATGTAATAATAATAATAATAATAATAATAAAAAAAAAATAATAATAATATAATAATATAATAATAATATAATAATAATAATAATATAATAATAATAATAATATATAATAATAATAAATAATATAATAATAATAATAATAAAATAATAATAAAATAAATTATATAATAATAATATAATAATATAATAATAATAATATATAATAATAATAATAAATATAATAATAATAATAATATAATAATAATAAAATAATTATAATGATAATAATAATAATAATAATAATATAATAATAATAAAATAATAATAATAATAATAATAATAATAAAATAATATAATAATATAATAATAATAAATAATAATAATAAAATAATTATAATGATAATAATAATAATAATAATATAATAATAATAAAATAATAATAATAATAATAATAATAAAATAATAATAATAATATAATAATAATAAAATAATAATAATAAAATAATTATAATGATAATAATAATAATAATAATATAATAATAATAATAATAGTTGTAGTAGTGTTAATAATAAAGATGAAATCGAGAATATTGAACAAGCTTAAGGGGTTGATATTAATTTCTGTTGGCGAGACAGAAGGCCTAATTTTTTTGTAAAAGGTAGCAGGGGCGGGGTACCAGTAATTGAATCAACTTGTGTATATTTTTCTTATAATTCATTTTGAAGGATGTTTGACAGATGGAAGGTGCTGGGTGTGCTTAAAATGTTTCTCTTTGCGACCACATGGCTCTGGGTTCAATCCTGCTGTGTGGCATATTAAGCAACCTCCTCTCTTACTCTTTTACTTGTTTCAGTCATTTGACTGTGGCCATGCTGGAGCACCACCTTTAGACGAGCAAATCGACCCCAAGACCTATTCTTTGTTAGCCTAGTATTTATTCTATCGGTCTCTTTTGCTGAACCACTAAGTTACAGGGACGTAAACACACCATCATTGGTTGTCAAGCGATGTTGGGGGGACAAACACATACACACACATATATATATATATTCGACGGGCTTCTTTCAGTTTCCGTCTACCAAATCCACTCACAAGGCTTTGGTCAGCCCGAGGCTATAGTAGAAGACACTTGCCCAAGATGCCACGTAGTGGGAATGAACTCTGAACCATGTGGTCGGTAAGCAAGCTACTTACCACACAGCCACTCCTATGCCTTGACTTTTTCTATTCTTTTTAAGTGAATCTAATCACCAAATGTTCTTCATGAATATTTTAACTGTTTCCAGTTAGCAAACTCCTTGCCATAGCTCTGCCTTACGTTCTATTTGGATCTTCTCCATCCATTTTGCAATGTTGTCCTTCACTGTCTCTGATACTCCTACAATTACTGGTATGATAGTTACCATCTTCATTTACCACAGTCTCATGATTTTGCTGGCCTTGTGTCAAAATTTAAATTTAAGTTTTACTTGAAAAGGAAGATGAGAGTAGAGAGGGAAGTGATGTCTGGTAGCAAGTTTATTGAAAGGTGGATGAATTGTGCAAGAATGGCCAGTATGAACGGACCAATTCTGAGGATACACCTGTGAGAATTAAAAGGAGAAAGGGGCTCTCTACCCAAATTTTGACCAGGCTCCCGTGGCTTTTGTGGGTTTTTCCACAAGTAACCTTTCGAAGCGCCTCCCCTTATTGGGAGTTTTAATTGTTTCTTATATTTCGTTGTCATCCTGCTTTTGTACACGGACCTTTTTCAAACGGGCAAAACCCTTTGTAACTTTCGTCCTGTGTTTTGTCCCTTTATGTTTTAACTGATTTTTGTTAGCCCTTGTGGCCAATAAATGAACGAATTATTATTATTATTATTATATTATTATTATTATTATTACTAATAACAATATTGTCGTTTTTGTATTTGCAGATTTAGTCCAGTGTACAAACGAACCAAATGTATCAATTCCACAATTGGCTGATCTCTTAATTGAACGCACCCAGCACGGGAACTGGGTTGTTGTGTTTAAATCGCTTATTACAATTCAGAACCTAATGAACTTTGGTAACGAGGTACGTATCATTATTTATCCAACACCCCACCTTTCCACCTCTACCCCCCCACATATACATCATCATCGTTATTACAATCGTCATCGTTTTCACTTCTACTTTTTCATGCCTGCATGGGTCAGATGGTGTTTATTGAGGCAGATTTTTCTACAGCAAGATGCTCTTCCTGTTGCCAACCCTTACCTGTTTTTGAGTAAGGTAATGTTTCTCCATAACCAGACATGTTTCTGTTGAATATCGGAAATGAATGGCATTGCTTGTCTGGCAGTGATGTCAAGACAAGGAGGCACAAACATACCCTCCCTTATTTAATATCTTTTACCTGTTTCAGTCATTAGGGTGTGGTTGTACTGAAGCACTGCCTTTGAGACTTAGTCTGTTGGTTGCTTTTGCTGAACTGCTAAGTTACAGGTTTTGTAAACAAACCAACATCAGTTGTCAAGCGGTGGTGGATGACAAACACAGACACAAAGACCCCTGCCTCATATATATGTGAGGTATATTTGCCATCTCAATATGGCTAACCACTAAGGGTGGGAGTTACTGTAGCTTGTAGCCCCAGGAGAACATCGTCTCCAGCTGGCTTTAGGCACACTTTCTGTGCCCTAAGGTATTTGCAAAGGGAGGTCATCCTTCCCTCGTCAACCTAAGTGATATGCACGGACTGCAGTTTCTGGGTATTGACCCGTCATCAGCGCATGACAATCACCGGTTTTTGATGAAAGGAGTTCCCAATGCAAATATTTATATCCTTTTTCCAGTGACTTTTCGTCACTGATCTTGAAAAAGTGTATACAAGCAATAATAAATCTCTGAACTGGGTATAGACAGTAACTGCACGATAATGTGAGGTATATTTGCCATCTCAATATGGCTAACCACTAAGAGTGGATGTTACTGTATATATATATATATATATATTTCATCATCATCATCATTTAATGTCCGTTTTCTGTGCTAGCTTGGGTTGGACGGTTCGACAGGGGTCTGGGAAGCCAGGAGGCTGCACCAGGCTCCAGTCTGATCTGGCAGTGTTTCTACAGCTTGATGCCCTTCCTAACGCCAACCACTCTGTGAGTGTAGTGGGTGCTTTTTACGTGCCACCAGGGGAGGCTGGCAGCGGTCAATAAATATCTTTGCATCGGCCAGGAATCGAACCCGGGCTGCCCGAGTGGCAGGCGAGCATCCTACCACTGAACCACTGATGCAATATATATATATATATATATATATTTAGCAATTAAGGACAACTACTTAATAAGGAAAACTTAACAAGAAATTGTCAGGTAGATAGCGTAAAAACCTCATAAAAGAAAAAATTTCGAAAATAATTATTTCTTATTGAACATATTAATTTATATATAGAGGGCATTATATATACATGCCAGAAGGCATTATACATACATGCCAAACGCTAAGAGGGACAATCAGTCATTTCTACCAAAAATATTACTAATCCCACCGAATGCAATTTTTCAAAGTAAGACATTTAAAAATATAGACCTGTATCACAGTGATTTCATACTTACGTAAGTATGAAATCACTGTGATACAGGCCTATATTTTTAAATGTCTTACTTTGAAAAATTGCATTCGGTGGGATTAGTAATATTTTTGGTAGAAATGACTGATTGTCCCTCTTAGCGTTTGGCATGTATATACAATGCTTCCTGGCATGTATGTATAATGCCCTCTATATATAAATATATATATATATATGTAATGGGCTTTTTTCAGTTTCTATCTACCAAATCCACTCACAAGGCTTTGGTTGGCCTGAGACTGCAGTAGAAGACTCTTGCTCTAGTTTGTTGGATTGTTACGTTGTTGTTACCCTGCTTTGTTGTGTGTTTTATTGTTACTACACGGTTATAGTGCAAAAAAAATCATCATAACTATTGGTGATACAGCAGTCATGTACGAGAGGTTGGATCTGGCTGCTTTGGACATAAAACAGAACAGAAGAATATGTGACATAACTGGTTTAAATGCTAAAAAGTTGAAAAGATATCACACGGATCTTTTCGGTTTGACCGGCAGTTTTTTAAAATAATTTCCACGTAACTAAACACTTTTAAACTTCGTATACTGGTAGAATATGTTTATAAAACATCTTTTTCTCTAGGCATTTTTAAGAAAATTCTATAGTTTGTAAGATATTTGTTGTTTTTTTTCTTCAATTTCTGCAATTTCAACCAATCACTGACGTCTATTGAGGTGGAAACATTCTGTGCCATATGAATATGTTCCTCGTTTAAGAAACAGATTGGGTTTATTTACATTTGTGAAGAAAAAAAAGATACCCTTCCCCCACCCCTAACCCTAAAACAGATTGAAATGCAATAGATCGATACTAGGGTCATAATTATGGGTGACAATTTCATATGAAATCGCTAGAAAAAACTGCCGTTCAAACCGAAAAGATCCACAATTTCAACCAATCAATGACGTCTATTGAGGTGAAAACATTCTGTGCCATATGAATGTCCCTCGTTTAAGAAACAGATTGGGTTTATTTACATTTGTGAAGAAAAGAAAGATACCCTTCCCCCCACTCCTAACCCTAAAACAGATTGAAATGCAATAGATCGATACTAGGGTCATAATTATGGGTGACAATTTCATATGACACCACTTGAAAAAACTGCCGTTCAAACCGAAAAGATCCCATCACACATTTGAAGAACGGATAATGTAAATCAAGATACATTATGTCAGAAAACAGGGAACACGAAAAATATTACAAAAGAAACTGAAGTGGAGGTAGCCATGTTTGGAATGATTGGCCTTTTCACATAGACTTGCTCTATCACTGTTGACCTGGAGCTAAGCAATATCAGCAGCAGCAACAACAGTTACACTTCTCGGGTTTGTTATATAAAAATATCAAAACACGCATATATCAGTTTATATGTTGTGATGTGACATCAATTTGTGTCACTCGAAAGTAAATAAGTCCAGCACTTGATGTTATATCTACATTTACAGCCTTGTTGTTCTTCAAGTAGCATTCAGTTCCATTTTGGGTCACTGTAGAAATAGCAGCTAAATCACTCCTTACAATCTTTAGAAAAATAACAATTTGGATCTTTTCGGTTTGAACGGCAGTTTTTAACATAATTTCTAGTTAACTAAAAAATTTTAAACTTCGTGTACTGGTAGAATGTGTTTATAAAACATCTTTTTCTCTTGGCTTTATTGAGAAAATTCTATTGTTTGTAAGATATTTGTTGTTTTTTTTCTTCAATTTCTTCTATTTCAACCAATCAATGACGTGTATTGAGTTAAAAAGCATTCTGTGCCGTATGAATATGTCCCTAATTTAAGAAACAGATTGGGTTTATGGATCTTTTTGGTTTGAACAGCAGTTTTTTAAAATAATTTCCACGTAACTAAACACTTTTAAACTTTGTATACTGGTAGAATGTGTTTATAAAACATCTTTTTCTTTTGGCTTTATTGAGAAAATTCTATAGTTTGTAAGATATTTGTTTTTTTTCTTCAATTTCTGCAATTTCAACTAATCAATGACGTCTATTGAGGTAAAAACATTCTGTCCTGTATGAATATGTCCCTCGTTTAAGAAACAGATTGGGTGTATTTACATTTTTGAAGAAAAAAGATACCCTTCCCCCATCCCTAACCCTAAAACAGATTGAAATGCAATAGATCGATTCTAGGGTCATAATTATGGGTGAGAATTTCATATGACACCGCTAGAAAAAACTGCCGTTCAAACCGAAAAGATCCAACAATTTCAAACAAAAAAATAAGCAGAAACAAAGACTACATTGTGTAACAGAAAATACATAAGTTGCTCTGTTATATTATGAGTGTGTGTGTGTTTGTATCATTGTTTTAATGTTCATTTCCTATGCTTGTGTGAGTCTAATGGAATTTGTTGAGGTAGGTTTTTCTTTAGCCACACAACCTTTCTGTCATCAACTGTTGCTTGTTCCCAAAGAAGGTCACTCGTAGCTAATATTCCATATTTTATGGAAGGTAGGAATGGACTCTGCTTATATGATGGTGACATTCATATACAACAATCATATGATGTCTTGTCCTTCCCTCTTTTTCTCTTCATTTTTTTCTCTCTAACCAAGCCTCCAAAAATTCACCCCACATGCACATAGTTACACACTTATACATGCATGCACAACCACACACAGATACAGTAAGAATATTCTCTTCCCCATTCAACTAACACACACATATATAAGGCATAAGTTTTCTGTAAAATCATTCCTGATGATTCTCTGAAGTGAGACGAAAGTGCTAAATAAATAATTATCCAAAATTCTGACTACATGCATGCATAGTTAGATTCTTTGAAGAAGTATACAGATTTTAAATCTGTACACTTCTTCAAACAATCTATCTATGCATACATACATACATACATCTGTTATATTCTTTGATAAAGTGTAAAATTATACACATGCTTAAAAATGCTATAACTGCAGGAAAAAATATGGTTTAAAAAGTATTTTGTAACCCCTAAAAGCCCAAATATTTGCAGGTGTTAGGAAGGTCGGTTAGTGTGAAAAGTGAAAAAAAACATACTGACATTGTAGACACAGGTCTTTTCCTAATGACAATTGAAGTTATTGGTCCCTACAGACTCTCTTGGACCCTATCACTGTTGTTGCCAATTCAGCCATCTCTCCAGGTACCTCGGAGTATAAATTGGGTTTATACTCTTAACCCTTTCGTTACTGTATTTCTGTTGAGATGCTCTGTGTTTCTTTCAATTAATTTTAAATATAACAAAGAATTTAGTAAAATAACTTAGTTATCATTCAGCTAGTGTTAGGAACATAAATTGTGACTAATGTTTGGTGAAAGATTTTAATTCAAAACTTATGAAAACAAGACATTTGTATTGGAGATCCAGAGGCGGTTTCAGCCGGGTTGGTATTGAAAGGGTTAAAGTTCTCTATTTACATAAGTAAATTACTGTCTTAAGTTCAAGGACTCACAGGGTTAGTTACCTAGTTTCTCGGTTTATAAGTAATCAAGGTTGCAACACTCTCCCTGAGCAGCGGGATTCCAGTCTGATGCAGGGTTACTTTTTTACAGCTGAGTGGACTGAAGTGAAGTGCTTTACTCAAGAACACAACTCACTGTCTGCTCTGGGAATCAAAACCATGATCTTGTGGTCATGAGGGCAATACCTGAAACAGTAGGTCATGCATGGACGAACAGGGATGGAACCTACACTTGCCTCCTTATGAGAGCTCAAAATCTCTCGTGGAAGCGTTATCCAACCAAAATGCAAATATATGGGAAACTACCACCTGTATCATCTCTTGTGAAAGGTAGGAGAGTCCAGTTTGCTGGACATTGTTGTAGAGCTGGAAACGAGGCAATTTCTACTCTTCTCCTCTGGAAGCCATCTACTCGCGATACCAGAGGGCGCACACTCTCCTACCCTGATGTAATCTCCAGAGATACAGGCATCCAGCAACAGGACCTCCGTAATGCCATGATGGACCGTGAAGTCTGGCGTAGCATGGTAAATTCCATTGTCTCAACCACGGTCGAACAATGATGATGACTTTGGAGTACTCAGCCACTTGTACATTAATTTCACGAACTGGCTGTTCTGTTTATCAGATCAACTGCAACCCTCGTCATCTTAACCAACGGAGTGCCAGTTTTACGCATACATACAGTGAGGTGGTGAAGCACGACCTTCGCTCTTTAGGTCTCACCGAGGAAATGACCAGAGACCGAGACCTTTGGAAGCATGCTGTGCGTGAGAAGACCCGGCAGGACAAGTGAGGCCATAACCCGTGGCCTCTACCTGGGACGTAGTCAGTCCACCTGTGCATACCTTTCCTTCTTGGGACACAAAACTCTACTTGTGAAGACCTGTTGAGGCAAGTGAAAATCGAAATCTATCAACATCAATGGAATTTGTAGTTGTGATAGTTTCTACGGCTGGATGCCCTTCCTAATGCCAACCACTCCGTGAAAAGCACCCACTACACTCGGGGAGTGGTTGGCGTTAGGAAGGGCATCCAGCCGTAGAAACACTGCCAAATCTGACTGGGCCCGATGAAGCCTTCCGGCTTCACAGACCCCAGTTAAACCGTCCAACCCATGCTAGCATGGAAAACGGACGCTAAATGATGATGATGATGATGATACCACGGTCGAACAATGATGATGATGAGGCCATGCACTGTCACTCTGTTTACACAACTAGTTTGTTTGTTTATTTACATCATCAGCCAGTTATGATAAGGCTTAAATCTTACACTGTTATCGAAGATGCTAAACGATGTAAAAACATGTACAGAATTTCACCCCCCATTACTTGGGGGATGAACAAATGGGATTATTATTATGAGCCTTACTGTTTTATTAAGGAGTATTTTCTTTTTGATTATCTCATTGTATGTTTTATTCTACTTCAGATCTTTAGTGCTCCATCGGCAGAATATGCTGTGAGATTTACTTAACTTTGTGTGTATGTGTGGATATATACATACAGATATATATATGTG
>NC_043024.1:8458749-8468749 GCF_006345805.1 Octopus sinensis
CGTTTGGTGATCGATTGTCCATGTCACAATGTCATACAACTTGTCCGCAGAGATTCTCGCTTTACCAGCCGGATTTTGGATTTATACATACATGGCTGTGTGTGTGTGTGTCTTTCTGTATATGATATGTACTTTTTACTTGTTTCAGTCATTTGACTGCGGCCATGCTGGAGCACCGCCTTGAATCGAGCAACTCGACCCCAGGACTTATTCTTTGCAAGCCCAGTACTTATTCTATCGGTCTCTTTTTGCCGAAGCGGTTGTCAAGCAATGCTAGGGGGACAAACACAGGCACACAAACACACACGCACACATATATATTTATACATATATATGACGGGCTTCTTTCAGTTTCCGTCTACCAAATCCACTCACAAGGCTTTGGTCGGCCTGAGGCTATAGCGGAAGACACTTGCCCAAGGTGCCACGCAGTGGGACTGAACCCGGAACCATGTGGTTGGTAAGCAAGCTACTTACCACACAGCCACTCCTGCGCCTATGTGTATATATTTACGTGTGTTATGTGTTGATGTGTATACAATATGTATTTTTGTGTGCCTATATGTATGTAATATATATGTGTTTGTCTGTGTGTGTTTGTGTATATCTAAGTGCATATAATATGCGTGTGTGTGTAATATGTCTGTGTATCTAGTATGTATTTGTGTGTAATGTGTTAGCGTGTATGTATGTAATATCTTTGCATTCATCTATGCTTGTCTGTACAAACACACATGAATGTCTCAGGTGTGTGTGTGTATGTGTGTATACCGGTTTTATCACTTGGGTATACGTATCTATGTATATTGATCTTCTAGTTCATAATAGTGGTATGGTAGCTTATTGATGGTATCACATCCAGACCAGAGCTAAGTATAGCAAGCTCTCTCTCTCTCTTTCTCTCTCTCTCTTTCTCTCTCTCTCTCTCATTCTCTCTCTCTCTCCTCCCTTGCTCTCTGTCTCTCCTCCCTCGTTCTCTCTCCTCCCTTACTCTCTCTCTCCAATCTCTCTCCCCCTTGCTCTCTCTCTCTCTTTCTCTCCAATCTCTCTCTTTCTCTCTCTCTCTCTTTCTCTCTCTCTCTCTCTTTCTCTCTTTCTCTCTCTCTCCAATCTTTCCCCCTCTCCCCCCTCTCTCACTCTCTCTAATCTCTCTCTCTCTCTCTCTCTCTCTCTTTGTGTCTTGTATCATTTATTGACTTGTTGCAAATGTCAGTTATCTTCTGTTTCTGTGTGTGTGTGTGGTGTGTGTGTGTGTGTGTGATATTGTGTGGGTGGATTGGTTGGTGTGTGTTGCAGGAGATGCGGGGCGGCTTCCAGTGCAGTTGCCTGACCAGTCACATGACTCGCGTCACATGACTGCCTGTTACACAACCAACATTTTCTGCAGTTATTTCAGGAAAGCATCACACCAACCATTGCCATCAACACCATCACCATAACAACCGTTAGCTAATAAGAGGGGAGCCTCTACGCAGTCACCTGACCTGCAAAAAATAACAGCTAAATCTCCCTAAAAAATCACACGTCCGTTAGTGTCTTAGGAAGGAGAATGGACACATCGGATAATAATGTGCAAAATATATGTCTAAAAAGATGGGATGGTCATAGCTGGAATGACCTTGGTCATAGATCTGCTTGATCAGGGTTTATCTGAGATGGAGTAACCACCACCTATTTCTTTACTACCCACAAGGGGCTAAACACAGAGGGCACAAACAAGGACAGACAAAAGGATTAAGTCGATTACATCGACCCCAGTGCGTAACTGGTACTTAATTTATCGACCCCGAAGGGATGAAAGGCAAAGTCGACCTCGGCGGAATTTGAACTCAGAATGTAATGGCAGGCGAAATATGGCTACGCATTTCGCCCGGCGTGCTAACAGTTCTGCCAGCTCGCCGCCTTATCACCACCACCACCACACCACCATCACCACCACACCACCACCACCACCACACCACCACCACCACCATCACCACGGTCAGTACTACATCCAGTGAAAGATTCTCTGTGGTCACTCCATTTGTTATCTTCCTTTACACCAAAAGGACAAATTTTTGTCTTTTTTCATGAGATTGTATTGTCATGAGATGAAGGCATGCAGCCTTCTGGTCAGGGTGTTGCACCTTGTGAGCAGATTTGGTGGACAAAAATCGAAAGAAGCCTATCGTGTGTGTGTGTGTGTGTGAAGCCTTTGTCTTGACATCATATGATGGTTGCAAATAAGTGTCATTGTAAGTAGCTTGCTAACCAACCACATGGTTCCGGGTTCAGTCCCACTGCGTGGCACCTTGGGCAAGTGTCTTCTGCTATAGCCCCAGGCCGACCAATGCCTTGTGAGTGAATTTGGTAGACGGAAACTGAAAGAAGCCTGTCGTATATATGTATGTATATATGTATATATATATATATATATATATATATGTGTGTGTGTGTTTGTGTGTCTGTGTTTGTCCCTCTAGCATTGCTTGATAACCGATGCTGGGTGTGTTTACGTCCCCATAACTTAGCGGTTCGGCAAAAGAGAATGATAGAATAAGTACTGGGCTTACAAAGGATAAGTTGATTTGCTCGACTAAAGGCGGTGCTCCAGCATGGCCGCAGTCAAATGACTGAAACAAGTAAAAGAGTAAAAGAAATTGTTCATTTCCATTCTTCTGTGATAAACATGTTTGGTGAAGGGGAAGTGTTTCCTTGCTTAGAAACAAATGAAGTTGGTGACTGGAAGAGCATCCAGCCGTTGAAAATCTGCCTCAACAAATTCAGTCTAACCCATGCAAGCATGGAAAAGTAGACGTTAACCTTTTAGCATTCAGATTACTCTACGAAATGTAATGCTTATTTATTCACATTGTTTTGAATTAATCAGACATTATTCCATAGCTTTGAGATTTTGATGATGCGATTGTCTATTTTTTTAATGACATTGTAGAACATGTGTGAGAGGCCAGACCTGCCCAGTTTGGACATAATACAGGTGGAATATTTGGGCAGGATATGGCCAGTTTAACTCGTTAGCATTCAGATTACTTTGTCAATAGTTATTTATTCACATTGTTTTTAATTAATTAAGCCTTATCTCATAGCTTCAAGATTTCAATGATGTGAGTGTTTATTTCTAGAACGACATTGTAGGGTATGTGTGAAAGGCTGGACCCAGTCAGTTTGAACATGAAACAAGTAGAATATTTTGGGCCGGATATGGATGATTTAAATGCTAAAGGGTTAAAATGATATCTCTCTCTCTCTCTCTCTCTCTCTCACATCTTGGTGCGTAAGTTGATCTCTTTTTTTTTTTTTTTCCTGTAAATTTTGGTCTGAAAAATCCGACTTATATCCTAGAACAGTGCTTTTCAACCTTTTTGCTGGAGTGGAACCCCAAGGAAACATTCCACTGGCTCGAGGAACCCCTGTGCAATAATTTAATAGTCTTATGCACACATATCTGCACAGGAGAATTAAAAATTACTGCTGTTGTATATATGCATATATATATATGTGTGTGTGTGTGTGTGTGTTTGTGTGTCTGTGTTTGTCCCCCTAGCATTGCTTGACAACCGATGCTGGTGTGTTTACGTCCCCGTATCTTAGCGGTTCGGCAAAAGAGACTGATAGAATAAGTACTGGGCTTACAAAGAATAAGTCCCGGGGTCGATTTGCTCGACTATAGGCGGTGCTCCAGCATGGCCGCAGTCAAATGACTGAAACAAGTAAAAGAGTAAAGAGTAATCACTTATGATCTCTGATCATCTCTTGTGATAGCAACCCTGATGTATGTAATAACATTGTTGAAACTGTATCCCAAATAATAGACTTTCTCTTCAGAGCCAGAAAATACATCATCCTTAGTTAGTCATCAATGCACTTGAATACTTGAATGTTAGCCACAGTGAAGTGCTGTTAACATACCATTGGTGTTTACAGCAGCAACATCAACAATAGGCCTTGTGTTACTTCCGTCCCCCAAAAGGTCATCCATCTGGTCATCAAAGACCCACTCAGTAATGCACTTTATCCACAATCTCTCATGTATTGTTTCTTCTCTGTCTGTGTCTGTCTGTCTTTTGATATGGTTTCTAAACTGTAAGTTAGGGAGTGTTGAGTTAGGAACTTAACTGATGTCGTAACTATATAAAGACCAACCACAAGTAGTATGCTGTGAAATTCTTACATTCTCTCAAATCCGTGTAATTCAGACAGCCTCATGGTCCAGACAAAATGGAAAAGGCATTGGGATCTTTGTGGTTATCGTTACTGTCTACAATTTTGTTCCAATTGTTTTCAAATTTGGTACGATTAAGTTTTGTATACTAATTATGAAAATGAAATTCATTTTCCCGGATCTTTTCGGTTTGATCGGCAGTTTTTTAAAATAATTTCCATGTAACTAAACACTTTTAAACTTCGTATACTGGTAGAATGTGTTTATAAAACATCATTTTCTCTTGGCTTTATTGAGAAAATTCTATTGTTTGTAAGATATTTGTTGTTTTTTTTCTTCAATTTCTGCAATTTCAACCAATCAATGCCGTCTATTGAGGTAAAAACATTCTGTGCCGTATGAATATGTCCCTCGTTTAAGAAACAGATTGGGTTTATTTACATTTGTGAAGAAAAAGAGATACCCTTCCCCCACCCCCTAACCATTGTGCCTCCTCTGCTGTTGCTGCTATTGTCATCATTGTTGTTGCTGTAATTGAATTACTGAAACTAGTAAACCTTCCATGTTCAAGCAAAAATTGGTCCAGTGTGAGCTTCAAATAATTTTGTCGCCACAAATATCATGATGTGAGTATACATGTCAGGTGTAAAATGGTATTACAGAAATAAATACCTGGTTGTCTAAAAATAACCTGTTGCAGAAATATATGTCAACACAGAACATACTCCATACTACGCAAACATAGGTATGATACTCAGTATTCCCTGTTCAACTACCAACTTTTAAACCAACCTGCATTGAACTAACATGGTCAAACTAAGACCATCAACTATTCCCTCTGATAGTTCACTCAGCTTGAGCTGGCAGAAACGTTAGCACGCCAGGCGAAATGCTTAGCAGTATTTCGTCTGTTGTTACGTTCTGGTTCAAATTCCGCGGAGGTTGACTTTGCCTTTCATCCTTTCGGAGTCGATAAATTAAGTACCAGTTACGCACTGGGGTCGATGTAATCAACTTAATCCCTTTGTCTGTCCTTGTTTGTCCTCTCTGTGTTTAGCCCCTTGTGGGTAGTAAAGAAATAGGTATTTCGTCTGTCTTTACCTTCTAGGTTCAAATTCCGCCGAGGTCGACTTTGCCTTTCATCCGTTTGGGGTCGATAAATTAAGTACCATTTACGCACTGGGGTCGATGTAATCGACTTAATCCCTTTGTCTGTCCTTGTTTGTCCCCTCTATGTTTAGCCCCTTGTGGGCAGTAAAGAAATATATTTATTGTAATTGGTTAGTCCACTTTCAGTTATGTAGGGGTATTCAGGATTCTCCCATAACACTAATGATACTACTACTAATAATAATGTATGGCATCTGATGTTTCTTTATGTATTTTCTTGATGGATACCTCCCTGGTGTTATTGACTGGCAAGCTGGCAGAAACGTTAGCACGCCGGGCAAAAAGCTTAGCAGTATTTCGTCTGCCATTACGTTCTGAGTTCAAATTCTGCCAAGGTCGACTTTGCCTTTCATCCTTTCGGGGTCAATAAATTAAGTATCAGTTACGCACTGGGATCGATGTAATCGACTTAATCCTTTTGTCTGTCCTTGTTTGTCCCCTCTATGTTTAGCCCCTTGTGGGTAATAAAGAAATAGGTATTTCGTCTGTCATTACGTTCTGAGTTCAAATTCTGTCAAGGTCGACTTTGCCTTTCATCCTTTCGGGATGTATAAATTAAGTATCAGTTACGCACTGGGATCGATGTAATCGACTTAATCCTTTTGTCTTTCCTTGTTTGTCCCCTCTGTGTTTAGCCCCTTGTTGGCAATAAAGAAATAAGACTGGAGACAGACAGACTTTGTCTGTGAGATGTTTAACCTCAACATGGTTTAATCAAAAATATATAAATAATTGAAGGAAGGAAGGAAGGAAGGAAGAATACTACAGACATTCACTCGCTCTTGAAATTGTCTGGTTATTGTTATCAGAGACCAAAGTTCGTTTTGTGCATTGTGTTAGAATTTCAGGAAATATAGTATTTCAAAGGGTGGAGTGCTTCTAGAAATCGGGAGAAATCTGAGACGTGTCCTGAACTTTCTGGGTGTACTTGAAACACTAACATTTAAAATATTAATAATGATAATGATAAAAATAATAATAATAATCCTTTCTACTATAAGTACAAGGCCTGAAATTTTGGGGCAGGGGATAGTGCTCAACTGGTACTTTGATATCGACCCCAAAAGGATGAGAGGTAAAGTTGACCCCATTGGAATTTGAACTCAGAATGTGAAGACAGACAAAATACCTATTTCTTTACTACCCACAAGGGGCTAAACACAGAAGGGACAAACAAGGACAGACAAAGGGATTGAGTCGATTACATCGACCCCAGTGCATAACTGGTACTTAATTTATCGACCCCGAAAGGATGAAAGGCAAAGTCGACCTTGGTGGAATTTGAACTCAGAACGTAACGGCAGACGAAATACCTATTTCTTTACTACCCATAAGGGGCTAAACACAGAAGGGACAAACAAGGACAGACAAAGGGATTGAGTCGATTACATCGACCTCCAGTGCATAACTGGTACTTAATTTATCGACCCCGAAAGGATGAAAGGCAAAGTCGACCTCGGCGGAATTTGAACTCAGAACGTAACAGCAGGCAAAATACCGCTAAGCATTTCACCCAGCGTGCTAACGATTCTGCCAGCTCACTGTCTTAATAATAATTATAATGATTATCCTTTCTACTATGGCAGACACGTTAGCACGCCAGGCGAAATACTTAGCGGTATTTCGTCTGTCGTTACGTTCTGAGTTCAAATTCCGCCACGGTCGACTTAGCCTTTCATCCTTTCGGGGTCGATAAATAAAGTACCAGTTTCACATTGGGGGTTGACATAATCGACTTAAAACCTTTTGTCTGTCCTTGTTTGTCCCCTCTATGTTTAGCCCCTTGTGGGCAATAAAGAAAAATATATACATTACAAGGCTTGAAATTTGGGGGAAAGGGGCTAGTTTATTACACTGACCCTAGTGCTTGACTAGTAGTTAATTTATTAACCCTGAAAGGCTGAATGGCAAAGTTGACCTCGGTGGAATTTGAACTCAAAACATAAAGCCAGAAGAAATGCTGTTAAGCATTTTTTCTGGCTTGCTAATGATTCTGCCAGCTTGCTGCCTTACGGTCCCAAATTTTGGCACAGGGCCAGCAGCTTTTAGGGGCAAGGTGGAAGTTGATTACGGCGATCCCAGTGTATGATTGGTGCTTATTTTATCAACCTTTGTGGATGAAATGCAAAGTCAACCCAGGCAGAATTTGAACTCAGAACATAAAGATTGACAAAATGCTGCTATGAATTTTATCCAGCATGCTGATGGTCCTGCCAGATCACAACCTTCATCATCATCATCGTTTAACGTCCGTTTTCCATGCTGGCATGGGTCGGACGGTTCAAATGGGTTCTGGGAAGCCCGAAGGCTGCACCAGGCCAGTGAGATCTGGTAGTGTTTCTACAGTTGGATGCCCTTCCTAATGCCAACCACTCCGTAAGTGTCGTGGGTGTGTTTTACGTGCCACCGACACAGGTGCCAGACGAGGCTGGCAAACGGCCACGCTTGGATGGTGTTTGTTATGTGCCACCGGCACGGAGGCCAGTCGATGCGGTGCTGGCTACGGCCACATTCGGATGGTTCTCTTACGTGCCACCGGCACTGGTATCACAACTACAAATTCCATTGATGTTGATCGATTTTGATTTGATTTTTTGATTTCCACTTGCCTCAACGGGTCTTCACAAGTAGAGCTATGTGTCCCAAGAAGGAAGGTATGCACAGGTGGACTGACTACGTCCCAGGTAGAAGCCACGGGTTGTGGCCTCACTTGTCCTGCCGGGTCTTCTCACGCACAGCATACTTCCAAAGGTCTCAGTCTCACCTTAATAATAATAAATGACACAGTAGCTTAGGGTAGCTTTCTACCTGGCCGGCTCCTGTCAACTGATCTAACCATGCATGCATGGAAGACAAATATTGACGATGAAGCTTGTATATGTTCACCATGTGTGTTGTACACACACACATCTATGTATTTATGAATATGTGTGATTGATTGTATCTCTCGTATCTACTCATTAATTTGTTGGTTGTGAAAATGGCTTCCCTACCCATGTCATTTGCTTACGGTCAACTATAAAAGCATGTCGAGGCTTCTTGACATGTCTTGACATGTAGTGTCATCTTTGTAAACTAAAAACACTTGTTTCTATGTTTTTTGTTTTTTTTTATTCTTGTTTACTGTGTAAACATGTCCAGCCAGTGTTGTTTGATAGATTAACAGATTACAGTAATGCTTCGATAAATGAGTCAATTTGTTCCTGGAAACTGCTCGTAGAGCGAAAACTCGTTAAGTAGAGCAATAATTTCCCATAGTAGCAATGTTATAAATTGTAATTTGTTCCCAGAAAGATATTTTACCTATAAAATTTATGATACTCGTCAATAAATGGCAATAAAAGAACAGTAGAGTATAAAGAATATTTTACATAAAGTAAAAGGAATGTCAAAATCATTTATGATAAAAAAATATTATTCTTTACGGAGATGTACTTGCATAGCAAGTGACTTAATCTGAGATCGTGTGCTTGAACGAAAACAATTGCAGCGTGGAAGGTGTTTGCAAGCCATTTAAGAAACCCACAAAAGCCGTTTAGATTCACTTCAACATTTAAATTTAATTTGTCAAAATATTTTCGTCGCTTTTGATACGGCGACCTGTTCACTGACAAAACTTCGTGCTGCAATATTATTCTTATTATTGTTTTCTGAATCACTTTCACTTGCACACACACAATCACTTGTAGACATGATCGCTGATTCACAAGCACTCGTAGATGAACTTGTAGATTTCATCATCATCATCAATTAACGTCTGTTTTTCATGGTAGCATGGGTTGGATGGTTCGACTGGGGCCTGGGAAGCCAGGAGGCTGCACCAGGCTCCAGTCTGATCTCGCATTGTTTCTACAGCTGGATGCCCTTCCTAACGCCAACCACTCCGTGAGTGTAGTGGGTGCTTTTTACGTGCCACCAGCACAGGAGCCAGAAGAGGCTGGCAACGGCCACGATTGGTTGGTGCTTTTTACGTGCCACCGGCACGGAAGCCAGCCACGTTCGAATGGTGCTTTTTACGTGCCACCGGCACAGGTATCACAACTACAATTTCCATTAGATTTTGATTTTGATTTCTTTTTAAAAAACCAGTCTTAAGTTGCTTGGTTAGAAGAAGCCCTTTTTGGCTCCCTATAAATTTCTCAGTAACATGCAGAAGCATTTGTTATGATTGTAGAAACTTTTGCACTTTGTTCAAAACTTGGATCTTGTGGTCAAAAAATTTATTATGAAATAAAATTCATAAACCTGGGGCCCTCATAAAGTGGGCCCTTGTCAAGTGAAGTATAACCGTATTACCTCACTTAGAAACAATTGAGGGTTAGCGACAAGCAGTGGCAACCAACCATAGATAACTCTACCTTAATGTACTCTTGTTTGACCCATGCAAGCAAGAAAAAGTAGACATTGAAGTAATGATGAAACAGTCTTATACACACAAGGATATCTACTGGTCATCCATTTGAGCCTTTTGATACCAATCTACTTGAAACTGCCCCTAACTAATCTATGATACTTCAATCTCCACCTCCACCACCACTTAATCAGTGGTGGTGGTGGTGGTGGGGACTTTTCTGTTCTTTTTCTGTCTTGTAAGATTCTTGGTGGTCTCTTAAGTGTCAATGGCATCAAAAAAAAAACAAAAAAAAAGCAACCAGTACCCTCTGAAAA
>NC_043024.1:8473749-8541249 GCF_006345805.1 Octopus sinensis
AACTTTCCTAAAGCATTTTTATAGCTAAGTTAATTTTTTGGCTTAAAAAGCAAAAAGCAAGGCCATGTAGGGGGACATGGAGTTATGTACAGGGTGGTGTTCATGCAAAGAGCTCAGGCTATTTCCGGTCAAGAGAGACTTTGAACCGAGCGGTCGTCGGCATCTTCACTATCTCGTCCGACAGCTTATTCCACGGATCCGCAACCCGGACGGAGAAAGCCCCTCTCCTTCGATTGAGATGAAATCGTCGCAGATAGAGCTCTTCGGAGTGACCCCGTAGCCGACGCTCTGGAGCAGGAGTGAAGAACAGCTCTTTCAAGAGGTTACACTTTCTGCTTATGATGTTGTGAGCAAGAAAGAACAATATCCCAGGGGATATTGACTGCTGGGGTATTTTGTCCAGGGAGGAGTGCGGGAGATTTTGTCTGGTGGGGGGTGGGGCGATTTTGTCCTATTACCCTTCTTAGTAGTGGGAGCTTTTGCCTCTCTTTCATTCTCCTTTTCTTCTGTTCTTTTCCGTCTTCCAAGTTACATGGCTACCCCACTAGTGCTGGTGGCACATAAAAAGCACGCAATACTCTTTGTAAAGTGGTTAGCATTAGAAAGGGCATCCAGCCGAAGAGGACACTGGAACTCGATATAGTCCTGCAGCTCACCATTTCCTTGTCAAACCATCATCCTAGTCATCAAACCATCATCCTAGTCAAACCATCAAACCTTATCAAACCATCCTAGTCATGCCAGCATGGAAAGCAGATGTTAAATGATGATGATGATGATATATGTGTATATATATGTGTGTTTGTGCGTATTTGTGTATGTCCACCCCCACCATTTAGCAACTGGTGTTAGTTTGCTTACATCCCTGTAACTTAGCAGTTCAGCAAAAAAGACCAATAGAATGAGTACCGGGCTTAAAAATGAGTACTGGGAGCAATTTTGTTTTTGACTAAATCTTTCAAGGCAGTGCTCCAGCTTGGTCATAGTCCAATGATTGAAAACAAGTAAAAGTTAAATAATAAAACACCTAAAGAGCAATATATATGTGTGTGTGTGTGTGTGTGTGTGTGTGTGTATGTATATATGTATATATCACCATGATCACCATGACCGACCAGGCTATCAGATGTTGCTACACATCGCTGGTCACAATGCACTTCGCATTGTTTTAGCCTTCAAATGACGCCACCCCGCTGGCTAAGCGAGCAGGCCAACAGAAGAAAGAGTGAGAGAAAGTTGTTGCGGAAGTGTACACCTAAGATCGCCACCTCCCCTTGCCGGAGCCTCGTGGAGCTTTAGGTGTTTTCGCTCAATAAACACTCACAACGCCTGGTCTGGGAATTGAAACTGCGATCCTACGACCGCATGTCCGCTGTCCTAACCACTGGGCCATTGTGCCTCCACATATGTATATATATATATGTCTTCACTCTTTACTTGTTTCAGTTATTTGACTGCGGCCATGCTGGAGCACCGCCTTTAATCGAGCAACTCAACCCCGGGACTTATTCTTTTGTAAGCCCAGTACTTATTCTATCGGTCTCTTTTGCCGAACTGCTAAGTGACGGGGACATAAACACACCAGCATCAGTTGTCAAGCAATGCTAAGGAGACAGACACACAAACACACACACGCACACACACACATATATATATATACATATATACGACGGGCTTCTTTCAGTTTCCGTCTACCAAATCCACTCACAAGGCTTTGGTCGGCCCAAGACTATAGTAGAAGACACTTGCTCAAGGTGCCACGCGGTGGGACTGAACCCGGAACCATGTGGTTGGTAAACAAGCTACTTACCACACAGCCACTCCTGCGCCTATATATATATATATATATATATATATATATATATATACACACACACACACACGACGGGCTTCTTCCAGTTTCCGTCTACCAAATCCAAGGCTTTGGTCGGCCCGAGGCTATAGTAGAGGACACTTGTATGTATGTATATATATATATATATATATATATATATATACATGACGGGTTTCTTTCAGTTTCCATCTACCAAATCCACTCACAAGGCTATAGAAGAAGACACTTGCCCAAGGTGCCCCACACACACATACACACACACACACATACACACACACACACACACACACATACAAAAACAAAAAATAAGTTTCTTTTTTTTTTTTTCCCCTGTTTTCCTATTGATTGCTGCTTGTACGACCTGTTATGGTTAAAACTTCGAAGCAATAGCAAGCAATAGATAGAAATAAACATTGTTGATTCCGATGTCCTTATTACATATTCATTCAGTCAGCAGTCGGTTGTGTGCGATCTTAACACACAGAGACCGAGTCTATATATAGAACGTTCATAAATTATTCCAATCTTCCTCGTTTCTGCAATATATTTAAACATTAGTTCCAGCGAAATGAATGCGTGCTGTCCATGTTTCCTTCCCCCATCCTTTGGTTTGGCCATCGATTGACCACTCTGCTCCGTTTTGGAAAGCGCAGCACTAATTAACGTCTGTAATTATCGTGTAGCAGCAAACGTGAGCTGTGTGGTTAAAGAAGCTTGCCTCCTAACCTTGTGGTCTCAGGTTCAGTTCCACTGCATGGCACCATCGGTGAGTGTCTTCTGTTATGGCCCTAGGCTGATCAAAGCCTTGTGAATGGATTTGGAATGGGTGCATGTGTGGTTAAAGAAGCTTGCCTCCTAACCATGTGGTCTCAGGTTCAGTTCCACTGCATAGCACATGGCACCATGGGTGAGTGTCTTCTGTTATGGCCCTAGGCTGATCAAAGCCTTGTGAATGAATTTGGAATAGGTGTATGTGTGGTTAAAGAAGCTTGCCTCCTAACCGTGTGGTCTCGAGTTCAGTTCCACTGCATAGCACATAGCACCATGGGTGAGTGTCTTCTATTATAGCCCTAGGCTGATCAAAGCCTTGTGAGTGGATTTGAAATAGGTGCAGGTATGGCTGTATGGTTGAAGAAGTTTGCTTCCCAACCATATCACCCTGGTTTCAATCCCACTGCATGGCACCATGAGTGGAGTACAAATATACGAAGCCCAGTATACCCTTCATGACTACCTGTCTGATAAGGCACATGCTTCCCAACCACATGTATGCAGCATGGTGATTTCATATCAAGATAAACAGCACATGACCCCTTGCAGGAGGGGCCCAGTTAGAATTTTCTTCAGATTGAGTACCTCATCAAAAGGTCCCTGAATGAGGGTTGTTTAAGGATGATGAACAAAACGTTCATGTTTCCTGAGGTGAATTATTCAAACCCCAAAGAATCCCTCTCAGCATATGGCTTTGATGCTCCCCCACTACTTCTGCTCATGATCAGAGATGCACATACTGTCAACCACCAAGGGCAAGGTCAAACAATTGACAAGCAAATCTGTGGTATTGAGCAGAATATTTGCTGTTGTCTCTGTCTTTTACACCAAGGCAAAACTTGTACATTTTTACACTTCCAATCATTTAAGATCAGAAGCCATGGAAGACAGTGTCTGGTATTGCATTAACCCTTTCATTATTTAAAAAAAAAAATTTTATCTAGTTTCAGCTCACGAGCTGTGGCCATGCTGGGGCACCGTAATTTTTTTTTTCTATAATGCTTACAGCACCTAGGTTTCCCAAGCGGTCACCCATCTAAGTACTAACTAGGCTCGATGTTGCTTAACTTCGGTGATCGGACGAGAACCCGTGTTTTTAATGTGATATGGCCGTAAGCATATTTTACTGCATTTCTGTTGAGATGCTCTGTGTTTCTTTCAATTAATTTTAAATATAATAAAGAATTTAGTAAAATGACTTAGTCATTTTTAAGCTAGTGTTAGGAACATAAATTGTGACTAAGGATTGGTGGAAGATTTCAATTCAGAACTTATGAAAACAAGACATTTGTACTACAGAGCCAGAGGTGGTTTCAGCCGGGTGGGTAACAAAAGGGTTAAGGCATTTATTATTATTATTATTATTATAATTAACAAGGTGGCAAATTAGCAGGGTCATTAGCAATGCTGGGCAAAATGCTTAGTGACATTTCGTCTGTCTCGTGCTTTGAGTTCAAATTCTGTTGTGTTCAACTTTGCTTTTCATTCTTTCTGGGTATCAGAAACTATCAGTTGAGCACTGGGGTTGATTTACTCGCCTCACCCACTCCTCTGAAATTGCTGGCCTTGTACCAGAATTTGAAAGTATCATCATTATTATTATTATTGTTATTTTTATTATTATTATTATTGTTATTTTTATTATTATTATTATTACTATCATTATTATTTATTATTATTATTATCATTATTATTATTATCTTTATTATTTATTATTATTATTATCATTATTGTTATTATTATCATTATTTTATTTTTATCATCATCATCATCATTATTATTATTATCATTATTATTATTATTATCATTATTATTATTATTATCATTATTATTATTATCATTATTATTTATTATTATTATCATCATCATCATCATCATTATTATTATTATTAAGAGCATTATTGTTATTGTTATTATTGTTGTTATTATTATTATTATTATTATTATTATTATTATTATTTAAACTTTTACTTTCTAATTTCAGCGTTTCACACAATATTTGGCCTCAAACAACTGCTCATTCAACCTGAACAGTTTCTTGGATAAAAGCGGGGTGCAAGGTAAATATATTGTTTACACAATTTCTTTCTGTATTTTTCCCTTGCTTTGTTTTCTTCCTTCCATCCTTCCTTCCTTCTCTCACTCTGACAACAAACCAGAAATCTCTTACCATCATCTCTTACCGTTTTATCTTGTCTGCAGAAATCTCCTTTTGAATCTAAAAGGAAGGATGGTTGAATGGCAAAGGGCTTAGCTTATTTGCCCACGGAATGTGTGTTCATTTATTTTTTTACTTGTTTCAGTTATTGGACTGTGGCCATGCTGGGGCAGTGCATTGAAGGGTTTTTAGTCAAACATATCAACCTCAGTATTTATATTTTTGAAAGTCTGGTACTTATTCTATCAGTCTCTTTTTGCCAAACCACTAAGTTATGGGGACATAAACAAACAGACGAAGAACACAGAACACACACACACACACACACACAGACACACACAGACACACACAGACCACACACACACACATACAGACACACACACACACAGACACGCTATCTTTTTTGTCTTCTTTTTACTTGTTTTGATCATTAGACTGCAGCCATGCTGGTGTACAGCCTTGAGGAATTTTATTCAAATGAATTGACCCCCCACTACTTAATCTTATTAAGTGTGGTACTTATTCTATTGGTCTCTTTTGCTGAACCACTAAGTTACCGGGATGTAAATTAACCAACATCAGTTGTTAAGTGGTAGTGGGGGGACAAACACACACACACACACATAACAAGCTTCTTTCAGTTTCTGTTTACGAAATCCACCCACAAGGCCTTGGCCAACCCAAGGCTATAGAAGAAGACATTTGCCCAATGTGCCACACAGTGGGACTGAACCTGGAGCCATGTGATTGGGAAGTAAGCTTCTTAGTAGACAGCCATGCTTATATATGTATGTATGCACACTTGTACACATATACACACACAGTGTACTCTTTTATTGTCTTCAAACATTGGACTCCATCCATGGTAGGGATATGGCAAAGAGGAATTTCTGGAGGAAATTTGCAATTCCTCTTGACTGTAAACATTCCTATACGGTCCAAAGAAGAATTTTTTTATTGACTATTAATCTGCTACCTTTGTTTGTTTATTTAGGCGGCGAGCTGGCAGAAACGGTAGCACGCCAGGTGAAATGCTTAGCGGTATTTCGTCTGCCATTATGTTCCGAGTTCAAATTCCGCCTGGGTCGACTTTGCCTTTCATCCTTCCGGGGTTGATAAATAAAGTACCAGTTTCGCACTGGGGTCGATGTAAACGACTTAATCCCTTTGTCTGTCCTTGTTTGTCCCTTCTATGTTTAGCCCCTTGTGAGCAGCAAAGAAATATATTAATCTGCTACCTTAATCTCAAGTTGAACCACAAACATTCATATACAGCGGAAAGAATGAGTTTTTTTTTTTCCGACTGTGTATTCACTGCCTGGATTTCGGATTGAACTGGAATTATTCATAAATGGTGCAAAGGAGGATATTATCGTTTTTTTTTTTTAGATTTTGGTTTAGCAGTTTCCTTTTTACAATAATTTATTTTAATTTCAGCATTACAACAAAACTTAACTGGCAACCCTGATTTTTATGCCCTCATCAGACAAGGTAACTCAACAGTGCACAACTTAGAGCAACAGGAAAATGCCCTAGTTTTTTTTAGATCTTTGGCGCAAACCAGCCTTTGCACTCTCCTCTTGTAACACTCATCATCTTAGTCTTATCTTAGCTTTTATCTTGTACATGTTTCAGTCATTGGATTGCAGCCATGCTGGGGCCCCACCTTGAAGGATTTTGTCATACAAAATAAAACTTCACTACTTTTTTTTTAAGCTTGGTACTTTTCCGTGCTAGCACGGTTTGACCAGGGTCTGGGAACCAGGAGGCTGTACCAGGCTCCAGTCTGATCTGGCAGTGTTTCTACGGCTGGATGCCCTTCCTAACGCCAACCACTCCATGTGTGTAGTGGGTGCTTTTTACGTGCCACTGGCACAGGTACTATGGAAGGCTGGCAACGGCCACGATCAGATGGTGGTTTTTACATGCCACCAGCACAGAAGCCAGTCAAGGTGGTGCTGGCATCGACCACATACGGATGGTGCTTTTTACGTGTCAGGGGAGGCTGGCAATGGCCACGATCGGTTGGTGCTTTTTACGTGCCACCAGCATGGAAGCCAGTCAAGGTGGCACTGGAATTGACCATGTATGGATGGTGCTTTTTACATGTCACTGGCACAGGTGCCAGGGAAAGCTGCCAACGGCCATGATCAGTTGGTGCTTTTTAAGTGCCACCGACACGGACATAAACAAACCAACACTAATTGTCAAGCAGTGGGTGAAGTATGCATAGATATACACATACACACAACAAACTTCCACAGTTTCCATTCAACAAATGCACTCACAAGGTATTGGTTAGTCTGCAGCTGTTGCACAAGAGACTTGCCCCGGGTGCTGCAGAGATAAAAAGGAAAAATTGTCTGGGAATATGTTTTTTTTTTTCATCTATAATTCACCCAGTGCACTCTGTTAAGTGTTGAGATGAGAAATTTCTTTTGTCTTGTCAAAGACACAGCAACTTCTCTAGCACTGCTGCTACAAAAACATGCACCCAGTACATGCTATTAAGTGATTGGTGCTAGCAAGGAAATGAAACTTATGAGCAAAATGTGGTTCTCTTGGATTATCTTGGAGAGCAGCCAGTGACCTTCTAACCCATGGCAGCTTGGATAGTGGACATAGAACAATGGTGGTGATGACAATGATGATCTGTATCAAGCCTGAGCAGGTGCACAAGTGTTCCACATGTCAGATGTCAAAGTAATTGCAGAGCAATGTGATATGAAGGGTGTTGCTGAAGAACACACAGGCACTCAGACTGGAATGTCTGTGTGTGATATATATATAGATATATATATATAATTTATATATTATTTATGTGGTATTATATATATATATGTTGTTATATATATATATATATATTATATATATATATATATATATTATTGTGTGTATATATATTATATATATGTGTGGTGGTTGTTGTGTTGTGTATATATATATATATATATATATTATATATATATATATATATATATGTGTGTGTGTGTGGTGTGTGTGTGTTGTGTATATATATTATATATATATATATATTATATATATATGTTATTAATATATATAATATATATATGTATATATATATATATATATATATGATATAATATATATATGTATATATTATTTATATATATATATATATATATATGTATATATATATATATCAGTCGCCATGATAGATCATAGCCACTACACACATTTTTTTCTCTCCTTGTTTCTCTCCTTATTTTTTCTGTGTCCCTTTCTGTAGAAGAGCTTAGGCTCGAAACGTAAAAGACTTTTTCTTTTCCTGAGCGTTATACTAACAAAACAGTGTATTTCAACAGAAATATAACAGAAGATTCTGTTGTGTCTGGGGAGAGTAATTCTCTTTTAGTGCCTTATAATTTAATACACTCACCGGTTAAGTTTCCACTCATTTACTTACTCTTTTACTCTTTTCAGTCATTTGACTGCGGCCATGCTGGAGCACCGCCTTTAGTCGAGCAAATCGACCCTGGGACTTATTCTTTGTAAGCCCAGTACTTATTCTATCAGTCTCTTTTGCCGAACCGCTAAGTGACAGGGACGTAAACACACCAGCATCGGTTGTCAAGCAATGCTAGGGGTACAAACACAGACACACAAACATACACACATTACATATATATATATATACTATACATATATATGACAGGCTTCTTTCAGTTTCCGTCTACCAAATCCACTCACAAGCATGGTCAGCCGGGGGCTATAGCAGAGGACACTTGCCAAGATGCACGCAGTCGGGACTGAACCGGAAACCATGTGGTTGGTAAACAAGCTACTTACCACACAGCTATACTTTTCTAAAATTTTTGTCATGTCTTGCAGCCTTTTCAATAGTTGAAAAGGTTGCCAGATGCAATGGAAATTTTTAGAAAAATGAATAAGTAAATGAGTGGAAATTTTACCAGTGAGTGTGTTAAATAATAAGGCACTAAAAAAAAATTACTCTCCCCAGACACAACAGAATATGCTTCAACACATGAACTCAAATAATGAATCTTGCAAACCAAATCCAGAAATGAAATAAAAGAAGAGTTAAAGTAATTAAAATCTTCCTTCAGTTTATTCACATCAATTTATGCTTCAATTGCCAATCCAACAATGACAGTTTGAGCAAAAGTAATGTAAGGGACTGTATAAAAAAAAAATCAACTACAAAAAGAACATCGCCATTGGGAGTCACTGGTGATACCCGTAGTATATTAAGAATATGGCAAAGGGAATCATTGGTGTCTTCCATTGTAGTCAAAGTGTTAAATTATCAAAGAATATTTTTTTTTTTTTTACTACTCACAAGTGGCTAAACACAGAGAGGACAAACAAGGACAGACAAACGGATTAAGTCGATTATATCGACCCCAGTGCGTAACTGGTACTTATTTAATCGACCCCGAAAGGATGAAAGGCAAAGTCGACCTCGGCGGAATTTGAACTTAGAACGTAACGGCAGACGAAATACGGCTACGCATTTTGCCCGACATACTAACGTTTCTGCCAGCTCGCCGCCTTATCAAAGAAGGAACAAGAACAGATTTCTTGCTGTAGAGAAAACAACACAAAATGGTTTACAATTTTGGCACAGAGCCATCAATTTTAGGGGAGAGGGTAAGTCAATGGTATTGATCCCAGTAGAGCGGCGAGCTGGCAGAAACGTTAGCACGCCGGGCGAAATGCTTAGCGGTATTTCGTCTGCCGTTACGTTGTGAGTTCAAATTCCGCCGAGGTCGACTTTGCCTTTCATCCTTTTGGGGTCGATAAATTAAGTACCAGTTACGCACTGGGGTCGTTGTAATCGACTCAATACCTATGTCTATCCTTGTTTGTCCCCTCTGTGTTTAACCCCTTGTGGGTAGTAAAGAAATAGGTATTTCGTCTGCTGTTATGTTGTGAGTTCAAATTCCGCCGAGGTCGACTTTGCCTTTCATCCCTTCGGGGGTCGATAAATTAAGTACCAGTTACGCACTGGGTTCGATGTAATGGACTTAATACCTATGTCTATCCTTGTTTGTCCCCTCTGTGTTTAGCCCCTTGTGGGTAGTAAAGAAATAGGTATTGATCCCAGTATTCAGTTGATGATTATATTGTTGACCTTGAAAGGTTAAAGTTGACTTGGCAGAACTTGAACCCAGAATGTAAAGACAGACAAAATACTGCTAAGGATTTTGTCCAGCATACTGATGACCCATGAAATTATTAATCATCTTTGCAACAATAACTCTGAGCACCTTTTCAAACTCCACCCGTCTAACACCCGTGGACATGTTTACAAAGTCAGAAAACAGCACAGCTCCCATGACTGTCGGAAACATTTTTTCACGCTAAGAGTTGCTGAAGCATGGAACAAACTGCCGGCATCAGTTGTCAGTTGTCGGAGCACTGCATCCTTCAAAACTTCCATGCTTCCTGAGATTCGCCAAAACTACACCTGATTTTCTCCCCTCCATGCAAACGCAAGCATGTATCCGACTCATACACTGTTCACTTTCCAGACATTTGTACATTACTGCATGTACTTTATATGCACTTTCTGACAAGTTGTGGTGCACCTGAGCACTGTATACAATAATTTCATTATTATTATTATTCTGCCAGCTTGCTGTCTTATAGGACTCAATACATAATGTCCAAGTGAAAGACCTGACCTAGTTTTTCTCATAATAGGAATATTTTTGATTATAGGTTTGCTCAGTCCTGGTCATCCCGGGGCTAAATAGCATCTATGACAATCACTGATTGCTAATGATAGCCACTAGCAGTACCTCCACTACCATTCATCTGTATCTTCGACGAACACTACCATCCGCCGCTAGTCACCAGATGTGTAACTTGTACTTGTACGATCACCCCCTCCTTCTCACTGTCTCTCCAGCCTGTGTGAGGCACGTCTCTCCACTAACACCCATGTCTCTCTCACACACATACATCCACATACACATACACACACACATATACTCACACACAATCACCTGACCACCATATTAGATTACTGCACTTTTTAATTGATCTGCTGTGGAGATAGTCGACTCTCCATCTGATGGTTCACTCACCAATCACTGACAACATTGACTCTAATGGGCACACACACACACTCTCTCTATCTCGTATGCAGTAACGACCACCACAACCACCACCACCACCATTTCTTTTATGTCATATGATGGGAGCACTTTTCTACCATTCCTTTTATTATCTTGATGGCACCTTTCCTTTCTCATCGTCTTCATCTCCCACCCCCTTTGATACTAATATCTTGTTAGATAAAAATAGCAATAGATAAAAATAATTATATATATAGCCCCCCCCCCACACACACATACATACACACACACATATACAGACACGCTTAAACGTATGTATGGATATGTATTCAGACTCATGCATATATTGTGTGTTTTTTTGTGTGTGCATGTATATATACATGTATATATACATGTATATATATATGTATATATATATATAGCAGGTGGCAAGTAAAGAAACACCGTTTCGACCCTGTGCTTGAGGAGACCTATTGAGTCAAGTACATCAACATCAAAAATCAATGGAAATTGTAGTTGTGATCCCTGTGGCTTCTGTGCCGGTGGCACGTAAAAAGCACTATCTGAACGTGGCCAATGCCAGAGCCGCCTTGACTGGCTTCCGTGCCGGTGGCACATAAAAAGCACCAATCCGATCGTGGCCGTTGGCAGCCTCGCCTGGCACCTGTGCCGGTGGCACGTAAAAAGTACCCACTACACTCACAGAGTGGTTGGCATTAGGAAAGGCATCCAGCTGTAGAAACACTGCCAGATCAGACTGGAGCCTGGTGCAGCCTTCTGGCTTCCCAGATTCTGGTCGAACTGTCCAACCCATGCTAGCATGGAGAACGTACATTAAATGATGATGATGATGATGATGATATATATATATATATATATATATATCTCTCTCTCTTTCGGAGAGGCACTGAGCACCTACACGCACACATACACACACGGCAGTAACTTCCGCCTACCAAATTCAATCACAAAGATTTGGTCGACTCGGGGCTATAGTTGAAGACACCTACCCAAAGTGCCACGCTGAGGGACTGAACCCGAAACCATGTAGCTAGGAAGCAAGCTCCCTAACCACACAGCCATACCCGCGCCTACATATATATATATATATATATATATATATATATAAAGTTAATCCAAACAAGAAAACACAAAAATAACACAACGCAGGATGTGGAACAAATAAAGTATTATTGGACGCTCAGGAAAGAAGGGAAGAAGGAGGGTATATATATATATATATATATATAAGGGCATCCAGCTGTAGAAACACTGCCCAGATCAGACTGGAGCCTGGTGCAGCCTCCTGGCTTCCCAGACCCCGGTCAAACCGTCCAACCCGTGCTAGCATGGAAAGCGGACGTTAAATGATGATGATGATATATATACAGTATATATATATAATATATATATATATATATATATATATATATATTGTTTTAAATTTAAAAAAAAACTATATCCTCTACAACATGTATCGAGCAAAGTCAAATAAATGGGACTAGTTTCAGTATCACTAAGAAAGAACAGTCCAATTAGTCCTGTTGATGATGAACCACGCTTTAGAGAACTCCTTGTGGTAGTTAAGTGGAGCCATTTGGTATAAATGTATCCTCATTACTTCAAGCAACTTTTGTTGGAAAGTTTTTGTCTTGTACACATCTTTCCAAGGACCACTTGGAAAACTCCACTTCGATCTGGATCATCTTCATTGAGAGCGTGGACTATTCCGAGAAAGATACTATGTATCCCTTTCTCCTTTCTGATGAAGAGCAATGCTCGAAGTGTCAAATTCTCTCTTTTAACCGAGCACCAAGCTAACACATTCCCTGTGCACATCCTCTTGTTGTCTGTTAATTCTATTATTCATTTATTTGAACTGATTGTTTATTTGATGATTTGACTATATATATATACACACACACACACACACACACATACATATATATATATATATATATATATATATATACACACACACATATACATATATATATACACACACGCATGTATCTTTTCTAATGACTGTTTCAAAATGTAAGGGACTCTTAATTTTGAAATTCCCATCTTATGACTCGGGGCACAGATTTTCTTGAATTTTTGCAAAATGTTTCTGGTACTCTTTTATGCTTTGTGGAGCTTGTTGATATTCATGGACATTCTGAGCAGTACCGTCTGTTACAAACTTGTGTGCTACTTGGTATGAAAATTGAGGCCACAATTGTTAGATTATGGGTGCAACACCCTAACAACTAGATCACACACCTTCACATGCTCTTGCACATACACACACACACAAATTACAAACAACATGAATATTGTTACATTATGCAACAATATATTCAAAAGGTTTCAAGCCCAACTCATCAGGATTAAGTATGTAATTGTAAATGAATTTTAGATGTAGTTTCTGATGAGTTGAGTTTCAGACCTCTTGAATAAATGGTGGCACATATTATTGCACAATATGAATCTAGGCACAGGTATGGCTGTATGGTAAGAAGCTTGCTTCCCAACCGCATGGTTCTGGTTTCAGTCCCACGGTGTGGCACCTTAAGCAAGTGTCTTCTACTATAGCTTTGGGCCAACCAAAGCTTTGTGAGTGGATTTGGTAGATGTAAACTGAAAGAAACCTGTTGTATATAGGCATACATATATCACATTTGTGTGTGTGTGTGTCTTTGTGTCTGTTTGTCACCCCCCCCCATCACTACTGGTGTGTTTATGTCTCCGTAACTTAGCAGTTTGGCAAAAGAGATTGATAGAATAAGTACCAGGTTTATAAAAAGTAATCCTGGGGTCGATACATTTGACTGAAAATTCTTCATGGTGGTACTTCAGCATGAACACAGTCTAATGATTGATACAAGTAAAGGATAGAAGATAATTCTGATATTCATGAAACTAAATTTCAATGAAACAATTGTAAATTATTGTAATATAAAAATTAGCTCTTATTTTTCTTGTTTGTAATTGTAAAAAGACTATGGATACTTGTGGATTTTACAGGTGTGTTTGATAAAACAATCTCCTGATTAGCACCTGTCTGATAGCCTGTACCTGTGAATGAAAATATGTATTTTCATCCACATCTGAATGAAAATCTATTATATAAAATTCTGTGTGTGTGTGTGTGTTCTAGGATCTTGGGCATCCTCCATCCGATTGCGCTCAAATTTGATATGTAGATACCGACAGTATCAGGGCATGTATAAGTCTTGAAAAAATTACAAAAATCGATTTCAGGTGAGAATGTGATAGGTAAAGCATATTTGTGTGAATAAAATCGTTTTTCTTTGGAATAGAAAAAAAGTCTATCTTTATTTCTTCTTTTGCTGGTGTCTCAAATTTAGGTTAAATCAGTGTTTCTCAAAGGGGAGGCCTATGGGGCGTTCGGACAAGTTGTTTTGAGAAAATTTTGTTTAAATGTTTGGCAACTCAGCACCATCCATAATTTTGCTCATCTTTATATATAAAAGTGAAGTTGTGTGTCTGTCACCTACGATTTAGATTCCTAACTACTCCCAAATTTTGCGGTGCAGTTTAACCAAAACCTGGTATCTTATAGTCGTGATTCATATCGAGCCCTTCTGGGTATTAGCGCGCGTCTACAATGAGTCTACGATTTAAAAAATAATTTACCATAATTTTTTTCCATTTTAATGCATTTTTTTCGCTATTATTTAAGGGAAGTAACTCTCTAAAAATGTCTACCATGAGTCAACGATTTTAAAAAAAACTACCATCATTTTTTTTCCATTTTTAATGCATTTCTTTGCTATTTTTTTACTATAACTCTCTAAAAATGCTTATATAGTTATTTCCCTTACAAACCCGAGCAACGCCGGGCGATACTGCTAGTATATATATATATATATATATATATATATATATATTATATATGTATATATATACTAGGCAATGAGCACAAAATGTTCTGTTAGGGTCAATGCTCAAACACAAGGGGAAAGTGTCTTGTTGTTTTGGACACAAATGGTTAACCAGGAAAAATAAGAATGCAGAAAAGATGGTGGAAATAACAAGCAGGTTGGGGAGGGGTGAGTGAAAGAGGAGAGGAAGGAGAGAAAGAGAAGGAAAAAAGAGAAGAAAGAAGGAAAGTGATTGTAGGAGATTTGGTGCAGTGTGTGTGTGTGTGTGTGTGTGCATACATGCATATATAAATTATATGATCAACCAGTTGTTAGAACTAAATATACCTCTACTCTGTAGCTTTTACTTGTTTCAGTCATTTGACTGCGGCCATGCTGGAGCACCGCCTTTAGTCGAACAAGTCGAACCCAGGACTTATTCTTTGGAAGCCTAGTGCTTATTCTGTCAGTCTCTTTTGCCGAACCGCTAAGTGACGGGGGACATAAACACACCACCATCGGTTGTCAAGCGATGTTGGAGGGACAAACATATACACACACATACATATATATATATACATATATATATATATATATATATATATATATATATATATATAATATATACACACACACATATATATACATACACACACACACACATATACATACACACACACACACACACATATATATATACATACACACACACACACACACACACATATATATATATACACACACACACACACACATATATATATATATATACATATATACGACGGCCTTCTTTCAGTTTCCTTCTACCAAATCCACTCACAAAGCTTTGGTCGGCCTGAGGCTATAGTAGAAGATACTTGCCCAAGGTGCCATGCAGTGGGAATGAACCTGGAACCATGTGGTTGGTAAGCAAGCTACTTACCACACAGCCACTCCTGCACCTGTAGTAAAACATTAGCTCAGTGCAGAGTGTAATCTCTTTACTCTCTTTTACTCTTTTACTTGTTTCAGTTGTTTGACTGCGGCCATGCTGGAGCACCGCCTTTAGTTGAGCAAATCGACCCCGGGACTTATTCTTTGTAAGCCCAGTACTTATTCTATCGGTCTCTTTTGCCGAACCGCTAAGTGACGGGGACGTAAACATACCAGCATCGGTTGTCAAGCAATGCTAGGGGGACAAACACAGACACACAAACATATACACACACATACATATCTACATATATATACATATATACGACAGGCTTCTTTCAGTTTCCGTCTACCAAATCCATTCACAAAGCTTTGTTCGGCCTGAGGCTATAGTAGAAGACACTTTCCCAAGGTGCCATGCAGTGGGAATGAACCCGGAACCCTGTGGTTGGTAAGCAAGATACTTACCACACAGCCACTCCTGCACCTGTAGTAAGACATTCGCTCAGTACAGAGTGTAATATCAATGAATGACAAAAGAACAACTGTTATGAAATGACGTGCTTTAGTTTACTGTTGTTTCTGCTATAAATAAGTGTGCACCCAGAGCAGAGTGATTATGTGTGTGTGTGTGTGTGATTATTTGATTTCAGGGATATCTGGTAATTATTTCTGGCAGGTCTTGTGCATGTAGAGGCTCCTTGTTTTTTTGTTGTTGTTGGTTTGTTGTTAAATTAAGGTGTTTGGGTAAATATTTCCTCCCTCCCCATGTCCCCTTTCTCTCTAATTCTGTTAGACTCTCTCTCTCTCTCTCTCTCTCTCTCTCTATCTCTCTCCCTCTCGATCGTCAAACATTGTATCTTATTTTCAAGTGATCTGTAAAACCAGCTCCTTCAAATAAACGCTGAAATAATAACGGTGCAAAAACATCTATAAAGAACTGCTTTGGATTTAAAATTCCAGACTCTATCTTGCAAGGAAAATCAATGAAATTGCTATGTCAACAGCAGCAGCAGCAGTAGCAACAACAACAACAGCAACAACAGCAACAATGTAAAGAAAACTGAACGTTTAAAAGCAACAGTGTTGTTTGAATGTGGCATCTCATTGCAGAACACTGAAGCTTGATGTATCCGTGTGTGTATCTGTGTGTGTGTGTGTGTATTTGTGTAGGCGAGTGGGTGAAAATGAGTGTGGTGGGGCAGAGGAACACGACTAAATAAGTTAATTAAATGCAATCAAGAAACTAGTCAGTGTAACGAATTTGAACAAATCTCATGCATTTTTAAAAAAATCTGTCATCCGTTACTGCAGTGCTTTTCAACCATTTTTGCTGGAGCGGAACCCCAAGGAATCATTCCACTGGCTCGAGGAACCCCTGTGCAATAATTTAATAGTCCTATGCACACATATCTGCACAGGAGAATTAAAAATTACTGCCGATTTTAGCAGTTTTGTAACTTCTTGCGGAACCCCTGAACTGTACTGGCGGAACCCTGGTTGAAAACCACTGGTATATATATATATTATATATATATATATATATATTATATAAAAGGGCTTAGTAAAATAAATTACTTTGCCACATACTGAACTCATTAGAAATAGTAGCTAAAAAAAACTTTTTTAAAACTATTTCTAATACTTAAAGAAAACCTCTCTCATATAGTGTTTGCTCAACTCAACTCACGAAAGTTACTTACTTTCGTGAGTTGAGTTGAGCAAACACTATATGAGAGAGATTTTCTTTAAGTATTAGAAATAGTTTTAAAAAATTTTTTTTAGCTACTATTTCTAATGAGTTCAGTATGTGGCAAAGTAATTTATTTTACTAAGCCCTTTTATATAATGTAATAATTTGAATTCGCCTTAAATGGTCCCTTTGCATACTGAATACTTGGTGAAATTGATTAATAATTAATTAATTTTACCCTCAATTGTTGAAATATATATATATATATATATATATATATATATTATATAAAAGGGCTTAGTAAAATAAATTACTTTGCCACATACTGAACTCATTAGAAATAGTAGCTAAAAAAAACTTTTTTAAAACTATTTCTAATACTTAAAGAAAACCTCTCTCATATAGTGTTTGCTCAACTCAACTCACGAAAGTTACTTACTTTCGTGAGTTGAGTTGAGCAAACACTATATGAGAGAGATTTTCTTAAGTATTAGAAATAGTTTTAAAAAAGTTTTTTTTAGCTACTATTTCTAATGAGTTCAGTATGTGGCAAAGTAATTTATTTTACTAAGCCCTTTTATATAATGTAATAATTTGAATTCGCCTTAAATGGTCCCTTTGCATACTGAATACTTGGTGAAATTGATTAATAATTAATTAATTTTACCCTCAATTGTTGAAATATATATATATATATATATATATGTGTGATCTCTTGAGCACCACCAGCAAAAAAATTTTTTTCCTCTGTCTTCCCTTCTCGGGATCTTTCCTTCTCCTTTGTTTCCGACGAAGAACTCCGCTCGAAACGTTAAACCCTCCTTCCCTTCTTTCCTGGGCGTCAAATAATACTTTAATTGTTCCACGTCCTCGCGTTGCTGTTTTTTTCTGTGTTTTCTTGTTTGGATTAACTATATATATATATATACATATACACGCACACATAGATATACATTAATATATATTATTAAAAGGAACTTTGTAGTATACACACCTTGCAAAGAGCGAGACGTTGAGGTGCGAACATACATGTGTATATATGTGTATATATCAGTGCTTTTCAAACTTTTTGCTGGAGCGGAACCCCAAGGAAACATTCCACTGGCTCGAGGAACCCCTGTGCAATAATTTAATAGTCTTATGCACACATATCTGCACAGGAGAATTAAAAATTACTGCCGATTTTAGCAGTTTTGTAACTTCTTGCGGAACCCCTGGACTGTACTGGCGGAACCCTGGTTGAAAACCACTAATATATATATATATCAGTGCTTTTCAAACTTTTTGCTGGAGCGGAACCCCAAGGAAACATTCCACTGGCTCGAGGACCCCTGTGCAATAATTTAATAGTCTTATGCACACATATCTGCACAGGAGAATTAAAATTACTGCCGATTTTAGCAGTTTTGTAACTTCTTGCGGAACCCCTGGACTGTACTGGCGGAACCCTGGTTGAAAACCACTAATATATATATATATCAGTGCTTTTCAAACTTTTTGCTGGAGCGGAACCCCAAGGAAACATTCCACTGGCTCGAGGAACCCCTGTGCAATAATTAATAGTCTTATGCACACATATCTGCACAGGAGAATTAAAAATTACTGCCGATTTTAGCAGTTTTGTAACTTCTTGCGGAACCCCTGGACTGTACTGGCGGAACCCTGGTTGAAAACCACTAATATATATATAATCAGTGCTTTTCAAACTTTTTGCTGGAGCGGAACCCCAAGGAAACATTCCACTGGCTCGAGGAACCCCTGTGCAATAATTTAATAGTCTTATGCACACATATCTGCACAGGAGAATTAAAAATCACTGCCGATTTTAGCAGTTTTGTAACTTCTTGCGGAACCCCTGGACTGTACTGGCGGAACCCTGGTTGAAAACCACTAATATATATATATATCAGTGCTTTTCAAACTTTTTGCTGGAGCGGAACCCCAAGGAAACATTCCACTGGCTCGAGGAACCCCTGTGCAATAATTTAATAGTCTTATGCACACATATCTGCACAGGAGAATTAAAAATTACTGCCGATTTTAGCAGTTTTGTAACTTCTTGCGGAACCCCTGGACTGTACTGGCGGAACCCTGGTTGAAAACCACTAATATATATATATATCAGTGCTTTTCAAACTTTTTGCTGGAGCGGAACCCCAAGGAACATTCCACTGGCTCGAGGAACCCCTGTGCAATAATTTAATAGTCTTATGCACACATATCTGCACAGGAGAATTAAAAATTACTGCCAATTTTAGCAGTTTTGTACTTCTTGCAGAACCCCTGGACTGTACTGGCGGAACCCTGGTTGAAAACCACTAATATATATATATATATCAGTGCTTTTCAAACTTTTTGCTGGAGCGGAACCCCAAGGAAACATTCCACTGGCTCGAGGAACCCCTGTGCAATAATTTAATAGTCTTATGCACACATATCTGCACAGGAGAATTAAAAATTACTGCCGATTTTAGCAGTTTTGTAACTTCTTGCGGAACCCCTGGACTGTACTGGCGGAACCCTGGTTGAAAACCACTAATATATATATATATATCAGTGCTTTTCAAACTTTTTGCTGGAGCGGAACCCCAAGGAAACATTCCACTGGCTCGAGGAACCCCTGTGCAATAATTTAATAGTCTTATGCACACATATCTGCACAGGAGAATTAAAAATTACTACTGCCGATTTTAGCAGTTTTGTAACTTCTTGCAGAACCCCTGGACTGTACTGGCGGAACCCTGGTTGAAAACCACTAATATATATATCAGTGCTTTTCAAACTTTTTGCTGGAGCGGAACCCCAAGGAAACATTCCACTGGCTCGAGGAACCCCTGTGCAATAATTTAATAGTCTTATGCACACATGTCTGCACAGGAGAATTAAAAATTACTGCCGATTTTAGCAGTTTTGTAACTTCTTGCGGAACCCCTGGACTGTACTGGCGGAACCCTGGTTGAAAACCACTAATATATATATATATCAGTGCTTTTCAAACTTTTTGCTGGAGCGGAACCCCAGGAAACATTCCACTGGCTCGAGGAACCCCTGTGCAATAATTTAATAGTCCTATGCACACATATCTGCACAGGAGAATTAAAAATTACTGCCGATTTTAGCAGTTTTGTAACTTCTTGCGGAACCCCTGGACTGTACTGGCGGAACCCTGGTTGAAAACCACTAATATATATATTATATCAGTGCTTTTCAAACTTTTTGCTGGAGCGGAACCCCAAGGAAACATTCCACTGGCTCGAGAACCCCTGTGCAATAATTAATAGTCTTATGCACACATATCTGCACAGGAGAATTAAAAATTACTGCCGATTTTAGCAGTTTTGTAACTTCTTGCGGAACCCCTGGACTGTACTGGCGGAACCCTGGTTGAAAACCACTAATATATATATATATATCAGTGCTTTTCAAACTTTTTGCTGGAGCGGAACCCCAAGGAAACATTCCACTGGCTCGAGGACCCCTGTGCAATAATTTAATAGTCTTATGCACACATATCTGCACAGGAGAATTAAAAATATACTGCCGATTTTAGCAGTTTTGTAACTTCTTGCGGAACCCCTGGACTGTACTGGCGGAACCCTGGTTGAAAACCACTATATATATATATATATCAGTGCTTTTCAAACTTTTTGCTGGAGCGGAACCCCAAGGAAACATTCCACTGGCTCGAGGAACCCCTGTGCAATAATTTAATAGTCTTATGCACACATATCTGCACAGGAGAATTAAAAATTACTGCCGATTTTAGCAGTTTTGTAACTTCTTGCGGAACCCCTGGACTGTACTGGCGGAACCCTGGTGAAAACCACTATATATATATATATCAGTGCTTTTCAAACTTTTTGCTGGAGCGGAACCCCAAGGAAACATTCCACTGGCTCGAGGACCCCTGTGCAATAATTTAATAGTCTTATGCACACATATCTGCACAGGAGAATTAAAATTACTGCCGATTTTAGCAGTTTTGTAACTTCTTGCGGAACCCCTGGACTGTACTGGCGGAACCCTGGTTGAAAACCACTAATATATATATATATCAGTGCTTTTCAAACTTTTTGCTGGAGCGGAACCCCAAGGAAACATTCCACTGGCTCGAGGAACCCCTGTGCAATAATTTAATAGTCTTATGCACACATATCTGCACAGGAGAATTAAAAATTACTGCCGATTTTAGCAGTTTTGTAACTTCTTGCGGAACCCCTGGACTGTACTGGCGGAACCCTGGTTGAAAACCACTAATATATATATATATCAGTGCTTTTCAAACTTTTTGCTGGAGCGGAACCCCAAGGAAACATTCCACTGGCTCGAGGAACCCCTGTGCAATAATTTAATAGTCTTATGCACACATATCTGCACAGGAGAATTAAAAATTACTGCCGATTTTAGCAGTTTTGTAACTTCTTGCGGAACCCCTGGACTGTACTGGCGGAACCCTGGTTGAAAACCACTAATATATATATATATCAGTGCTTTTCAAACTTTTTGCTGGAGCGGAACCCCAAGGAAACATTCCACTGGCTCGAGGAACCCCTGTGCAATAATTTAATAGTCTTATGCACACATATCTGCACAGGAGAATTAAAAATTACTGCCGATTTTAGCAGTTTTGTAACTTCTTGCGGAACCCCTGGACTGTACTGGCGGAACCCTGGTTGAAAACCACTAATATATATATATATCAGTGCTTTTCAAACTTTTTGCTGGAGCGGAACCCCAAGGAAACATTCCACTGGCTCGAGGAACCCCTGTGCAATAATTTAATAGTCTTATGCACACATATCTGCACAGGAGAATTAAAAATTACTGCCGATTTTAGCAGTTTTGTAACTTCTTGCGGAACCCCTGGACTGTACTAGCGGAACCCTGGTTGAAAACCACTAATATATATATATATCAGTGCTTTTCAAACTTTTTGCTGGAGCGGAACCCCAAGGAAACATTCCACTGGCTCGAGGAACCCCTGTGCAATAATTTAATAGTCTTATGCACACATATCTGCACAGGAGAATTAAAAATTACTGCCGATTTTAGCAGTTTTGTAACTTCTTGCGGAACCCCTGGACTGTACTGGCGGAACCCTGGTTGAAAACCACTAATATATATATATATCAGTGCTTTTCAAACTTTTTGCTGGAGCGGAACCCCAAGGAAACATTCCACTGGCTCGAGGAACCCCTGTGCAATAATTTAATAGTCTTATGCACACATATCTGCACAGGAGAATTAAAAATTACTGCCGATTTTAGCAGTTTTGTAACTTCTTGCGGAACCCCTGGACTGTACT
The DNA here is from genome assembly GCF_006345805.1 of Octopus sinensis. Lineage (NCBI taxonomy): Eukaryota > Metazoa > Mollusca > Cephalopoda > Octopoda > Octopodidae > Octopus > Octopus sinensis. Next base: position 8,496,357 of record NC_043024.1, read on the forward strand.
GGCGGAACCCTGTTTGAAAACCACTGCGTTACTGTATAGAATTGGTAGAGCATCTGTTAAAAATACCTCGTGCTAGTTGGTCGTGACCCTTTATATTTATATATAACCCTTTAGTACTTTAAACAGGCTATATCCGGCCCAATTATGCTTCCTGCTTTATGCTCTAACTAGCCAGATCAAACCTATCACGCCTACCCTTCCATGCCATTCTAGAAATATACAATCTCATCATTAAAACTTTATAGCTACAAAATAAAGCATGATTAATTATAAACAATGTCAATGAAAAAGCATTTCATTTGACAAAATAATCTGAATACGAAAGGGTTAAACCCTGTTGAGGACGGCTTTGCCCTTCATGGTTGGAAAGCATGTTTGTTAACCACACAGCCACACCCGTGCATTTGGGCCATACTTACACCTTACCTGTTACTCTCTCTTTACTCTTTTACTTGTTTCAGTCATTTGACTGCGGCCATGCTGGAGCACCGCCTTTAATCGAGCAACTCGACCCCGGGACTTATTCTTTTGTAAGCCCAGTACTTATTCTATCGGTCTCTTTTTGCCGAACCGCTAAGTTACGGGGGACATAAACACACCAGCATCGGTTGTCAAGCAATGCTAGGGGGACAAACACAGACACACAAATACACACAGACATATATATATATATATACATATATACGACAGGCTTCTTTCAGTTTCCGTCTACCAAATCCACTCACAAGGCTTTGGTCGGCCCGAGGCTATAGCAGAAGACACTTGCCCAAGGTGCCACGCAGTGGGACTGAACCCAGAACCATGTGGTTGGTAAACAAGCTACTTACCACACAGCCACTCCTGTTGCTACAGAAACTCGGTAGAGCAATTGATAAAAACGCTTTGTGCTATTTAGTTGTGGCCTTTAAATTTCTAAGTCCAAATCCTGCTGTGGTCAGCTTTGCCCTTCATGGTTGGAAAGCAAGCTTGTTATCAACATGACCACACATACACCTTTGGGTCACATTTGTGCCTTAGGGTCACACCTGTGCCTTAAGGCCACACCATCTTTATGATAGTGTGGCCTTAAATGCAGCAGCAGCACCACCACCACCACCATCATCATTAGCAAGGCTGTGAGTTGGCAGAATCGTTAGCACATTGGGTGTAATGCTTACCTCTCACTGAGGTCACCTTTGTCTTTTATCCTTTTGGAATCGACAAATTAAGTCCAGTTGAGTACTGGGGTTGATGTGATTGACTGACTCCCTCCCCACAAAATCCAGGTCTTGTGCCTATAGTAGAAAAGATCATCATCATCACCACCACCACCAAAAACAACTACTACTACTACTACTACTACTATTATTATTATTATTATTATTATTAGCAAGGCAGCAAACTGGCAGAATCATTAACATGCTGGGCAAAATGCTTTCGTCCGTCTTTACATTCTGAGTTCAAATTCGGCCTTTCACCCATCCAGGGTCAATAAATTGAGTACCACTGGGGTTGATGTAATCGATTAGTCCCCTCCCCCAAAATTTTAGTCCTTGTTCCTATAGTAGAAAGGATTATTATTATTATTATTGTTATTTCCATGGTAATATTTCACTATGGATGACAGTAATTGAAGAAAATCACTTGTACGATGGTGATACTTATTTTCAATCATCACATGATGCTAAGACCAGAGTAAACAGAAACAACCACAAGATGGGCTTTAATAGAGTTTCTCCCTACAAAATCCACTCACAAGGCTTTGGTTGGCCTGGGGCTATAGTAGAAGATACTTGCCCAGGGTACTGCCCGGTGGGACTGAACCCATGAACACACGGTTGAGAAGCAAGCTTTTTAGCCACACAGCCATGCATGTACCTAAGACAAAAGGGATAAAAACACAAATTATAATTTTAAAAAAACCCAAACATAATGGCGGTGCCCCAGCATGGCCAAGCTTGTGAGCTGAAACTAGATAAAATAAAATAAAATAAAATAATACTCTCTCTTTTTCACTTGTTTCAGTCATTTGACTGCGGCCATGCTGGAGCACCGCCTTTAGTCGAGCAAATCGACCCCGGGACTTATTCTTTGTAAGCCCAGTACTTATTCTATCGGTCTCTTTTACTGAACCGCCAAGTGACGAGGACGTAAACACACCAGCATTGGTTGTCAAGCAATGCTAGGGGGACAAACATATACCCACACATACATATATATATATATATATATATATATATATATACATACATATATACGACAGGCTTCTTTCAGTTTCCGTCTACCAAATCCACTCACAAGACATTGGTCGGCCCGGGGCTATAGCAGAAGACACTTGCCCAAGATGCCACGCAGTGGGACCGAACCCGGAACCATGTGGTTGGTAAGCGAGCTACTTACCACACAGCCACTCCTGAGCCTATTTTATTCATTTTTCATTTATTTCGTCATATGCCAAGAATTGGGATCACTCTTCTGCAATGAGGTCATCAACCCAATTCTCATGTAGGTCAAGTCACTTGCCAGAGAATCTCTTGAAATATTTCCTTTTAAAATAGGTTTAAATTCTTTTACTCACGGAATTGTTTTTCAGTGATATTCATGCTGTCATTTCTAAAGTCTTCTCATTGATTCCTACATATATATGTAGGCGCAGGAGTGGCTGTGTGGTAAGTAGCTTGCTTACAACCCACATGGTTCCGGGTTCATTCCCACTGCGTGGCGCCTTGGGCAAGTATATTCTACTATAGCCTCGGGCTGACCAAAGCCTTGTGAGTGGATTTGGTAGACGGAAACTGAAAGGAGCCTGTCGTATATATGTATATATATATATATTTATATATATATATAGGTGCAGGAGTGGCTGTGTGGTAAGTAGCTTGCTTACCAACTACATGGTTATGGGTTCAGTCCCACTGCGTGTCACCTTGGGCAAGTGTCTTCTACTCTAGCCTCAGGCCAACCAAAGCCTTATGAGTCGATTTGGTAAACAGAAACTGAAAGAAGCCCGTTGTATATATGTATATATATATGCATGTGTGTATAAGTTTGTGTCTGTGTTTGTCCCCCCAACATCGCTTGACAACTGATGCTGGTGTGTTTGTCCCCATAACTAGCAGTTTGGCAAAAGAGACTGATAGAATAAGTACTAGGCTTCCAAAGAATAAGTCCTGGGGTCGATTTGCTCGACTAAAGGCAGTGCTCCAGCATGGCCACAGTCAAATGACTGAAACAAGTAAAAGAGTAAAAGTCGACCTCAGTGGAATTTGAACTCAGAACGTAGCGACTGCCAAAATATGGCTAAACATTTTGCCTAACATGCTAACGATTCTGCCAGCTCGCTGTCTTGTTTATCAATAACAATAATAACAGCAATAGCAACCTCCACTCTTGACTAACACAATTGCCACCCATCGCTACTATCTGCCACAACCATTACCTGGTCACTGCAATTTAGAAATAGCAACCAAATTTTCCTCAAATCATACCCTGCCAACTTTGAAAGGGATAGATAGATTCGATAATTTAGTCATCATCATTATCATCATCTAATGTCTGTCTTCTGTGCTGGCATGGGTGGACAGTCCAGTATGATCTGATGAGTAAGAGGACGTCATTGTGCTCCAATGTCTACTTTGGAAAGCTTTCTACAACTGGATCCCTTTCCGAATACCAACTATTTTACAGAGTGTACTGGATGCTTTTTTTTCATGGCACCAACACCAGTGAGGTCACTAAACCATGAACAGAACATCTCAGTAAAAAATGCAGAAGTGCTGTGGTCTTGGTTTTTCAAAATTTTCAAGTAAGAATCTGAGGCTGGCACATTCTCGACACCAAGAAATATTTCAATCTATTCATTAATTAATTTTTCGTTTGAAAGTGACCTCTAATTATCAATGTTGTATTTACCAATATCCAGTTACCAATATCATATTTTTCTATATACAATTATCAATATCATTTCGTTTTTCTGAATCTCTTAACCCATTCAGACTGTTGTTCTTAGTTTAATTTCAAATTTGATGCTCAGCCAAATTCCTGATTTACCGATTTAGCAGGAGTTGGCAAGCCCCTCGTTAAAAATCTGGTCAAACTAAAATTAGATCAAGCTAATTAGAATAAAAGCAGGTCTTCAGTGCAGAATTCAACTGGTAACAAACGTCTGCTCACAGATTGTGCTATTTTAGGTGTTGTTTTGAGTAATTTTTTTTTCCAACTTTCGGCCACATTCGGCCCTTTAGCATTTAAGCTGGCCAAATCTACCCCAAATATTGTACATGTTTATGTTCAAACTAGCTAGATCTGGCCTCTCACACATACCATACAATTCCATTTGAGAAGAAACAATTACATAGGTGCAGGAGTGGCTGTGTGGTAAGTAGCTTGCTTACAAACCACATGGTTCCGGTTTCACAGTGTGACACCTTGGGCAAGTGTCTTTTACTATAGCCCCGGGCCGACCAATGCCTTGTGAGTGGATTTGGTCGACGGAAACTGAAAGAAGCCTGTCGTATATATATATGTATGCATATTTGTGTGTGTGTCTGTGTGTTTGTCCTCCCCCTCCAACATTGCTTGACAACCGATGCTGGTGTGTTTATCTCCCCGTAACTTAGCGGTTCGGCAAAGGAGACCGACAGAATAAGTACTAGGCTTACAAAGAATAAGTCATGCGGTGCTCCAGCATGGCCACAGTCAAATGACTGAAACAAGTAAAAGAGAGTATACAAGTGGCCCTCAAACAAATTTTCTGTGATTAAAGTGGCCTGCAATATAATTCGAATTGGCCAGGCCTGGTTTAAACCCTGGTAAACTTCGATTCAGCAGAACTATAATCAGAAGCATTCCAAATGTGGCCAACCCATCTTTTATCCAGCCATTACACATCTAAAACATCCCAGATGTAACCTGTTTAGTATATCTGTGACTACATTAGGGCGGCGAGCTGGCAGAAACGTTAGCACGACAGGCGAAATGCGTAGCCGTATTTCGTCTGCCGCTACGTTCTGAGTTCAAATTCCGCCGAAGTCAACTTTGCCTTTCATCCTTTCGGGGGTCGATAAATTAAGTACCAGTTACACACTGGGGTTCATGTAATTGACTTAATCCCTTTGTCTGTCCTTGTTTGTCCCCTCTATGTTTAGCCCCTTGTGGGCAGTAAAGAAATAGGTATTTCGTCTGCCGTCACGTTCTGAGTTCAAATTCCGCCGAGGTCGACTTTGCCTTTCATCCTTTCGGGGTCGATAAATTAAGTACCAGTTACGCACTGGGGTTCATGTAATTGACTTAACCCCTTTGTCTGTCCTTGTTTGTCCCCTCTGTGTTTAGTCCCTTGTGGGTAGTAAAGAAATAGGTATTTCGTCTGCCGTTACGTTCTGAGTTCAAATTCCGCCGAGGTTGACTTTGCCTTTCATCCTTTCGGGGTCGATAAATTAAGTACCAGTTACGCACTGGGGTCGATGTAATCGACTTAATCCGTCTGTCTGTCCTTGTTTCCCCCCCCCCTATGTTTAGCCCCTTGTGGGTAGTAAAGAAATATATCTGTGACTACATTCTTGAATGTGTCCTTCCTATTTTCCTTTCCCCAGAGAGTAGAGTGTGGTCTGATTTGGTTGCTATTTCTAGCAGACGACATGGTTACACAGGAGACTTGCTCATCAGTGCCAGGTTATGGCTTTATTGATCAATGTGACATTGTCAGAACAAAACTGTTGAGAGAAAGTGTCATTTGTTGTTGTTGCTGCTGCTGCAGCTGCACTTTACTGGTCACTGACCTTTGCGACAATGTACAAGCAAAGACTGCATGCGCACACACACATGCGCACACACACAACTATACACATACACGTTTTGAATACACATACATATGCACATCTTTATGCATATACTCACACTCAATCATGCGTACAGACAAGCACACACACACACACATTGCCGCACTCACGTGTGCATTCGCATACACATGTGCACCGACTCACACATACACTTACACACACACACATATATGCACCTGCATACACACACTCACATGTACATGCATGCACTCGCACACATACACACTACACATTCACATGCAAAAGCATATATAAACATGTGAATGTACTCGTGCGCATATATACCCACACTTATGCAGATATATAACTGCACACATATGCATACCCATACGTATATAAACATAAAGGCTACAAACTACACACACATAGCAATGTTTGACGAGCGACAGATATCCTGTTAGAGGCGGCGAGCTGGCAGAAATGTTAGCACGCCGGGCAAAATGCTTAGCGGTATTTCGTCTGCCGCTACGTTCTGAGTTCAAATTCCGCCGAGGTCGACTTTGCCTTTCATCCTTTCGGGGTCGATTAAATAAGTACCAGTTACACACTGGAGTCGGTATAATCTACTTAATCCATTTGTCTGTCCTTGTTTGTCCCCTCTATGTTTAGCCCCCTGTGGGTAGTAAAGAAATAGGTATTTCGTCTGCCGTTACGTTCTGAGTTCAAATTCCGCCGAGGTTGACTTTGCCTTTCATCCTTTCGGGGTCGATAAATTAAGTACCAGTTACGCACTGGAGTCGGTATAATCTACTTAATCCATTTGTCTGTCCTTGTTTGTCCCCTCTATGTTTAGCCCCCTGTGGGTAGTAAAGAAATAGGTATTTCGTCTGTCGTTACGTTCTGAGTTCAAATTCCGCCGAGGTCGACTTTGCCTTTCATCCTTTCGGGGTCGATTAAATAAGTACCAGTTACACACTGGAGTCGGTATAATCTACTTAATCCATTTGTCTGTCCTTGTTTGTCCCCTCTATGTTTAGCCCCCTGTGGGTAGTAAAGAAATAGGTATTTCGTCTGTCGTTACGTTCTGAGTTCAAATTCCGCCGAGGTCGACTTTGCCTTTCATCCTTTCGGGGTCGATTAAATAAGTACCAGTTACACACTGGAGTCGGTATAATCTACTTAATCCATTTGTCTGTCCTTGTTTGTCCCCTCTATGTTTAGCCCCCTGTGGGTAGTAAAGAAATAGGTATTTCGTCTGTCGTTACGTTCTGAGTTCAAATTCCGCCGAGGTCGACTTTGCCTTTCATCCTTTCAGGGTCGATTAAATAAGTACCAGTTACGCACTGGAGTTGGTATAATCGACTTAATCCATTTGTCTGTCCTTGTTTGTCCTCTCTGTGTTTAGCCCCTTGTGGGTAAAAAGAAAAGAGATATCCTGTTAGAGGCTTTGCTTCTTTAAACAAGGTTAACAGCGACAGCTTTGGACTTTGTCGAATTTGTTTTCTACATCTTTTTGGAAGTATGCTATACATGAGAAGACCCGTGACATCTACCTGGGATGTAGCCAGCCCACTTATGCATACCTTTCCTTCTTGGGACACAAAATTCTACTTGTGAAGACCTGTTGAGGCAAGTGAAAATCAAAATCGTCATCGATCAACATCAGTGGAATTTGTAGCTGTGATACCAATGCCGGTGGTACGTAAGAGAACCATCTGAACATGGCCGAAGCCAGCGCCGCCGTGACTGGCCTCCGTGCCGGTGGCACGTAAAAAGCACCATCCGATCGTGGCTGTTGCCAGCCTCGTTTGGTCTCCATGCCAGTGGCATGTAAAAAGCACCATCCGATCGTGGCCGTTTGCCAGCCTCGTCTGGCACATAAAAAGCACCCACTACACTCACGGAGTGGTTGGTGTTAGGAAGGGCACCCAACTGTAGAAACACTGCCAGATCAGACTGGGCCTGGTGCAGCCTTCTGGCTTCTCAGACCCCAGCTGAACCGTCCAACCCATGCTAGCATGGAAAGCGGACGCTAAATGATGTTTTTTATTCTCCAGTCGGTTTTTCTGTTTCTTTTGTATCATTCTGAAGCATTAAAAATAAATAATGGGGTCAATTTATTCGGCTAAACCCTTCAAGACAGTGCCCCAGCATGGGCCCAGTTTGAAGACTGAAACCAGTAACAGATAAAAGATTGGCAACGAGTTTGTCAGATCCAGCCCCAGGTATGAATCTTACTGTGGTCCCATAGTGAACTTAATATAATCTTGAATATAAATTGTGTTCCATATTTCTTTTGCTTTAGACTCGAAATTCCTGTAGAGAGTAATAAAATATCTTTTCCCAAAGGAAATCAGTTCGTTATTTTCATTTTCTTATCAATAACGAACATCCAATTAATATCGTGTGGATTGTAATGAAATTAATGTCCGAGAGATACTAAAGCAAAACAGAAATAAAAATATATAAACCCTACAAAAAAGCCACAAAAAATAAATATAATCTCTTTGTTATGTATGTGTGTGTGTGTGTATATATACTCTTTACTCTTTTACTTGTTTCAGTCATTTGACTGCGGCCATGCTGGAGCACCGCCTTTAGTCGGGCAAATCGACCCCGGGACTTATTCTTTGTAAGCCCAGTACTTATTCTATCGGTCTCTTTTGCCGAACCGCTAAGTGACGGTGATGTAAACACGCCAGCATCGGTTGTCAAGCAACGCTAGGGGGACAAACACAGACACACAAACACACATACATATAAATATATATATATATACATATATACGACAGGCTTCTTTCAGTTTCCGTCTACCAAATCCACTCACAAGGCATTGGTCGGCCCGGGGCTATAGCAGAAGACACTTGCCCAAGATGCCACGTGGTGGGACTGAACCCGGAACCATGTGGTTGGTTAGCTAGCTACTTACCACACAGCCACTCCTGCGCCTATATATATTATATATATATTTATTGAGTCATTCCATAAATAATGGGTTTTTTTAGTCTTTTATTTTTCAGAATTAAGATAAACAAAGTTCTTTTTTAATCTAAAGTATACTCTCCTTCATTTTCTACATTGCTCTGCCATATATCTGGTAGCTTTGTAGGGCCCCTCTTCCAAAATTCACTTGCCAGTGACAAAAAATATTCCTCCGGTACTGTTCTGACCTCGCCTACAGATGGGCAAGTGTCTTCTACTATAGCATCGGGCCGACCAAAATCTTGTGAGTGGATTTGGTAGACGGAAACTGAAAGAAGCCCATCGTATAATTGTCATTATCATTTAGCGTCTGTTTTCCATGCTGCCATGTGTCAGATGTTTTGGCTGGAATTGGTAAGCTGGAGAGCTGTATCAAGCTCCAATCTAGTTTGGTTTGGTTTCTACAGCTGAATGTCCTTACTGCCAACCACTCCAAGAGTTTAGTGGGTGTCTTTTACAGGACACCAGCTCAGGTGTCTTATGTGTGTGTGTGTGTGTGTGTGTGTGTTTATCCCCCACCGCTGTTTGACAGCTGATGTTGGCGTGCTTATGTCCCTGTAACTTAGCGGTTCAGTTACAGATTGATAGAATAAGTACCAGGCTTCAAAAAAATATGGAATAGTGTTCATTTGTGTGACTAAAATTCTTGAACATAGTCTAATGCAGTGCTTTTCAAACTTTTTGCTGGAGCGGAACCCCAAGGAAACATTCCACTGGCTCGAGGAACCCCTGTGCAATAATTTAATAGTCTTATGCACACATATCTGCACAGGACAATTAAAAATTACTGCCGATTTTAGCAGTTTCGTAACTTCTTGCGGAACCCCTGGACTGTACTGGCGGAACCCTGGTTGAAAACCACTGGTCTAATGACTGAAGCCTGTAAAAAATAAAAGATTATTTTCAAAATTAATTGAAATAAAATGCTGTGTAATTAAACAGCAGAAATCTGATAACAAAAAGGTTTAACAATTTCAGGCTTATTTTTAATAATTAACACTGGCATTAATTAGAATATTGTTTTTGTAGTTGCTGACATTAAATTTAAAATTTGTTTTTTTTGTTAATTTCATTTTGAGTAAATTTTCTTTTTGTTTCTTTTTCTTTTCAGCTCCGCAACAGCCTATCCCAGGCTCTCCAGATTTTCATGCAATCAAGCAAGGTAGGTGCTGCCGACATATTTGTTACTGTGATACACAATCCCTATTGATCCTTTTTTTTCTTCTTTCTCTTTTACGATCCCTTTTGATTGAAAACCTACCCCACTTTTTTTTTTTCTCTCCCCAAAAAAGAAAAGCTCTACTTTGTAATCTGTCCCATCTGAGTGCAGCCCTGTGTCGCTAATAAAGAAACATATTTATTATCGGAGATGTACTTGCATAGCAAGTGATTTGATCTGAGATCGTGTGCTGAAACGAAAATAATTGCAGCGTGGAAGGTGTTTGTAAGCCATTTAAGAAACACACAAAAGCCGTTCGATTCACTTCAACATTTAAGTTTAATTTGTCAAAATATTTTCGTTGCTTTGAGACCGCGACCTGTTCACTGACAAAAATCCGTGCTGCCATTATTTTTGTCAGTGAATAGGTCGCGGTCTTAAAGCGACGAAAATATTTTGACAAATTAAACTTAAATGTTGAAGTGAATTGAGCGGCTTTTGTGTGTTTCGTAAATGGCTTACAAACACCTTCCATGCTGCAAATATCTATTATCGTTGTTGTTGTTAAGGCAGTGAGCTGACTGAATTATTAGCCCTCCAGGCAGAATGTTTAGTGGTATTTGGTCTGAGTTCCAATTCCACCGAGGTCAGCTTTACTTTTCATCCTTTTGGGGTCGATGAATTAAGCACCAGTTGAGTACTGGGGTTGATGTAATCAGCTTACTTCTTCCCCAAAATTGCTAGCCTTGTGCCAAAATTTGAAACCATTGTTATTAATATTGTTGTTAAAGCATTGAGCTTGCTGAATAAAAATGGACGAAATGCGACTTAGCATTTCATCCATCTTTTCAACATTGTGAGTTCATATTCCAGTGAGGTCAACTTTGCTGTTTGTTTTTTGGGGGGTGATGAAATAAGTACCAGTTGAGCACTGGGGGCAATGTATTTGACTTGCCTACTCCCTTAAAACAATCCTACTGCATGGCACCTTGGGCAAGTGTCTTCTACTATAGCCTCGGGCCGACCAAGTTAATGTGCAAGTGGCTGAGTACTCCACACACATGCATACTCTTAACATAGTTCTCTGGGAGTTTTAGTGTGATACAGAATGTGACAAAGACGACCCTTTGAAATACCGGTATGACTCATTTTTATCAGCTAAGTGGACTGGAGCAATGTGAAATTACGTGGCTTACTTAAGGACACAGTGTGCTGCCAGCAATTGAACTCATGATCTCATGATTGCAAACTGAATAACCTAACCACTAAGCCATGGCCCCTTCACAGTGTAAGTGTAGGTATCTGTGTGTATAGATGTACACACACATACGCACAGCTGGTATAGTGAAGATGCATGGCTTAGTGGTTAAGTGCCTTGCAATCATAAGATTGTGTGTTTGTTTTCTGGGCCAACTGACACAGTGTGTCCTTGGGCCAGTTACTGTGTTTTTATTCTGCTCATTCTGAAAACAATGTTGGCATAGCTCCACTCTCTCCCTCTCTCAATAACCAATTTCAGTCAATCCATCTAACCCATGCCAGCATGGAAAAAAAAAACAAAAAAAAAGACAGATGCTATATGATGATGATGATGATGGTACTTGCTACTTGGTCTTGTATGTCTATGATAGCTATGCTCCATTTATGCTTGGCTGGTTTATCCACTAATGATTAAACACAGAGAGCTGCTTTAATCGCTAATCCTGTGGATTCTTTTGATACTAGAAAAGGATTAGTTAATAGAAGATAAAGAAAAATAACATTTCTGGAATGTCTGAAGAAAAATACCATTCTCCATTTCATGAATTAATCTATATTTTTGCTCAAGAACAGGAAACTTTTACAATCAATTTCCTTTTGAATAGAAACCAATAAATAAATACATAAAAAATACAAAAAAAAAACAAACTATATACTAATCATCCCAGAAAGAGAACCAGAGATAAAATGGTAAGCAGCGTATTTTGGGGCGTGTTTTCTTCAAGAGTTAAGAAATGGCATAGTTATTTCACAATAATTAGTTGGAAGCTAAAATTGTCTGTTATTTATATGGAGTTGTTGTTGTGGTAGTAGTTGTTGTTTGTTTGGTAGAATCTGATTTCAATAATGTTAGATTGTGTAGAAATCTAAGATTATAGATTATCCATTCATAAACTATTATTTTTTATGTTTTTTTAATAGTCAAAAGTCTTGATTCACGGTTTGCAAAGACTTACTGCAGTATGATACAAGGATAAGAGTAACTGTATTGATAATCTTTGGTTTGTAGTATTAATACACCACAGATGTGTCGTGTTAGAATGCTAACTATATATAGATATAAAAATGTATAAATTTTAAAATATATTTTTCAAATCAAAATCGAAATCGATCAGCATCAATGGAAATTGTAGCTGTGATACTGTAAGAGAATCATCCGAACGTGGCTGTTGCCAGCGCTGCCCTGACTGGCCTTCATGCCGGTGGCACGTAAAAAGCACCATCTGATTGTGGCCGTTGGCAGCCTCGTCTGGCCCCCGTGCTGGTGGCACGTAAAAAGCAGCATCCGATCGTGGCCATTTGCCAGCCTCGTCTGGCACCTGTGCCAGTGACCCGTAAAAAGCACCCACTACACTCATGGAGTTGTTGGCGTTAGGAAGGGCATGGAGTTGTTGGCGTTAGGAAGGGCATCCAGCTGTAGAAACACTTCTAGATCAGACTGGGCCTGGCGCAGCCTTCTGGCTTCCCAGACCCCCCAGTTGAACCGTCCAACCCATGCTAGCATGGAAAACGGACGTTAAACGATGATGATGATGAAAGCCAAAACAGTGCAAGTTATAAAAAATTAATAACACAAGTCGATAGTTAGTGCTATTACTTGGTATTTCAATATTTCGGGCTTACAAACCCTTCAAGAAATGTACAGAAAAAAAGGGTGTTGATATCTTCAGAGGGATTAATAAGGTTTTAGTAATCCAGGTGAAATACTTTGTCAATGAATTGATCAATTGATAAGATTGTATCATGAATCCACCCAAATGCATATCTAAAATAACTGTAAACCTTTAATAGATAAATATATATAATTGACTATTATATATATTCTGAAACCCCTTTCAGTCACGACACTGACCATGGGATTGCACCTAGAAAGTTACCCTCCCAGGCACAAGTCCGGGCAAGGTGGTTTATGGAAGACCAGCAGTCGCCCATGCATACAGCCTCCTCTCTCCATGGGAAAGGCAAAGGGGCCGATACACCTTGGCACCTGTGACGTCGCAGCTCATTTCTACAGCTGAGTGAACTGGAGCAACATGAAATAAAGTGTCTTGCTCAAGAACACAACACGCAGCCTGGTCCAGGATTCGAGCTCACAACCTCACGATTGTAAGCTCAACACTCTAACCACTGAGCCAAGCACCTATATATATATATATATATATATATATCTTCAGCATAATACTTACTTTTCTATTCTTACATGGGTCAGTTTGAGGCAAAATTTCTGATTGGATACTCTTTCTGTTACCAACACTGAGCTGTTTCCAGGCAATATTACCCCATGACCAATAATAATAATAATTGTGGTTTCAAATTTTGGTTCATGGGCAGCAAATTCGGGGTATGCAGAAAGTCAATTGCACCGACCCTAGTACTCAACTGGTACTTATTTTATCGACTTGCAAAAGGGTTAAGCTGACATTTGAAATATATTAACAGGAAATTTTGATGGATGGTTTTAATTAAGATTCACTTTAACCCTTTAGTTGCCATATTTCTGTTGAAATACACTGCCATTGTTTGATTAATTTTGAAAATGAGGAATTTAGTGAAATAGTTGTCATTATTAACCCTTTCGTTACCATATCTATTTTGAGATGCTCTGTGTCTCTTTCAATTAATTTTAAATATAACAAAGAATTTAGTAAAATAACTTAGTTATCATTAAACTAGTGTTAGGAACATAAATTGTTACTAAGGTTTGGTGGAAGATTTTAATGAAAAACTTATGAAAACAAGATATTTGTTCTCAGAGCCAGAGGTGGTTTCAGTTGGGTTGGTATCAAAAGGGTTAAATATAACAAAGAATTTAGTAAAATAACTTAGTTATCATTAAACTAGTGTTAGGAACATAAATTGTGACTAAGGTTTGGTGGAAGATTTTAATTTGAAACTTATGAAAACAAGACATTTGTATTACAGAGCCAGAGCCGGTTTCTGCCGAGTTGGTATCAAAAGGGTTAACCATAACAAAGAATTTAGTAAAATAACTTAGTTATCATTCAGCTAGTGTTAGGAATATAAATTGTGACTAAGGTTTGGTAGAAGATTTTAATTCAGAACTTATGAAAATAAGACATTTGTACTACAGAGCCAGGGCCGGTTTCAGCCAGGTTGATAACGAAAGGGTTAAATATAACAAAGAATTTAGTAAAAATAATTTAGTTATCATTCAGCTTGTATTAGGAACATAAATTGTGACTAAAGTTTGGTGGAAGATTTTAATTTGAAACATGAAAACAAGACATTTGTAGTACAGAGCCAGAGACAGTTTCAGTCGGGTTGGTATCAAAAGGGTTAAATATAACAAAGAATTTAGTAAAAATAATTTAGTTATCATTCAGCTAGTGTTAGGAACATAAATTGTGACTCAGGTTTGGTGGAAGATTTTAATTTAGAAATTATGAAAACAAGACATTTGTACTACAGAGCCAGAGGTAGTTTCAGCCGGGTTGGTATCGAAAGGGTTGTAAGTGATGTTTGGAATATAAATTAACCTGAAATTTAATGGATCACTTTGAACTAAGAAGTTTGTGTTGTTGAACCAGTAGAGTTGGGGGTCTCAGGGCAGGCTGGTATTGAAAGGTTTAAACAGCAACGGCATGAACCACAACAATAACAGTAGCAGTAGTATTACTCTCCACCAGGCTGTCTTATTGACCATCAGCTGACCACCATCTCTCAGTGGAGCAGAATCCAAGGTACTGCTGTGGCTGCTGGAAAAACCATCCACAATAAACTCTAATAATAGTGTAAGGTTTTATCTAAGCCACCACATCCAGCTGGCCAGCTGACTGGTGAACAGTGAAATGGGTGGCAGGCAAAGTAAAGAAAACTGAATTGTGTATGTGTGTGTCCGTGTGTCCGTAGGAAGAGCAGACTCTCCTACAAGTCACCTTGAAGAACATTGTAGAAGGAAGGGAGTGGAAGTAGAAGTGAAGGTGGAGTGCTCACTCACCTTGGTGTGGACGAATGAATGAATGAATGAGTGAACTCTATAATTATATTGACTATATTGAGTGCTTGTATTCTCTTCCTTTCTTGATCCAGTCACCCCCACATGTGGCTGTGTATGTATGTATGTGTGTGTGTATGTATATATATATATATTGTTTGTCTGTCTTTTTCTCTCTGTATATTCATCATCATCATCATCATCGTTGTATGTATGTATATATATGTATATGTATGTATATATATATGGTATATGTATGTATTTATATGTATGTATATATATGGTAAATGTATGTATATATATATATATATATATATATATATATATTTTGCTTGTCTGTGTTTCTCTCTCTCTCTCTCTCTCTCTCTCTCTATATATATATATATATATATATATATATATATATGCATTTCTGTGTATATGTATCTATATGTGTGTTTGTGTGTGTGTATGTATGTGTGTGTATGTATGTGAATTAGTGTGCATTTAGATGTATGTATATATGCATGTGTGTATAGGCTGCCCAAAAGTAATTGATAATATCCAACTACCTAGGTGACTTGATTAGCAGCAGCAGAAAGTGTTCAGAAAATAAAATAGCTATCCACACACACACATACACAATTATAGGCACTGATGTAGCTGTGTGATAAAAAGTTTGTTTCCCAACCACATGGTTCTGGGTTCAGTCCCACTGCGTGGTACCTTGGGCAGGTGTCTTCCACTAGTAACCTAAGCTGACCAAAGCCTTATGAGTGGATTTGGTGGGTAAAAACTGAGAGAACCTGTTGTGCATGTGTATCTGTGTTTGTGTTGGTTCGTTTACATCCCTATAACTTAGTGGTTTAGCAAAAAAGGGACTGATTGAATAAATGCCAGACTTTGAAAAAAATTAAGTACTTGTGTCAGTTTTTTTACTAAAACCTTCAAGGCAATGCCCAGGAAGGCTGCCGTCCAATAACTGAAGCAAGTAACTGATCAAAGATATATTGCTGTTATTAATTGAGAGTATGGGACTTGATTGTCCCCTCCCAATCTCTCCTACTGATTGGCAAAACCTCTACAAATCTGCTAACTTGATGATATATAAGCATATACATATACATGTATACATACATGTGTGTGCATGTACGTACACACACACACATGTTGAGCTAAGTAAAATCACGATCATTCACACACACAGGCATGTCCTTTACAGTCAGACCCCTATCTACACATCTTTGTCCTACTGCTTAGCCAAATATCTCCTCTGGTGACCCCCATGGGTCCTGATGTCACATAAAAAAAAAAAAGAGGAAGCACCCGTGCTGGTGTTACTTAAAATGCACCCAGTACACTCTGTAAAGTAGTTGGTGCTAGGAAGGGCATCCAGCTGTAGAAACCTTGCCAAGACAGATGACTGGAACTTGGTGCAGCCCTTATGGTTTTCAGCTCCTGTGAAACTGTCCAAAATTATATATATATATATAGAGAGAGAGAGATAGATAGATAGATATATAGTAATGCCCTTAATATGTTTAAGGGGAATAATTGATGGATTTTTCCCTTATGTGGTTTTTCACGCTAACTACTTAATAAATTCTTATAAAGATTTTATCCTATTTTTCAATTATATCTATCTATCTATCTATCTATCTATATCTATATATATATGTATATAAGGTGGGCTGGCAGAATCGTTAGTATGCTGGGAGAAATGCTTAGTAACATTCGTCTGCTGCTATGTTCTGAGTTCAAATTCCACCGAGGTTGACTTTGCCTTTCATCCTTTATAAATTAAATACTAGTTGTGTACTGGGGTCAATGTCATTAACTTCCCACTGCAAATTCAGGCCTTGTGCCTATAGTAGATAAGATTAGTATATATATAGAGATCATCATCATCATCATCATTTAACGTCTGCTTTCCATGCTAGCATGGGTTGGATGATTTGACTGAAGACTGGCGAATCAGATGGCTGCACCAGGCTCCATTCTTGATCTGGCAGTGTTTCTACAGCTGGATGCCCTTCCTGACACCAACCACTCCGAAAGTGTAGTGGATGCTTTTACGTGCCACCGGCATGAGGGCCAGTCAGGCGGTACTGGCAACGGGCATGAAAAAATCGTGTTTTTTTTTACCTGTCACCTGCATACCGGCACAAGTGCCAGTAAAGCGATGCTGGTAACAATCGCGCTTGAATGGTGCTTTTTATGTGCCACCGGCACGAACGCCAGTTAGCCGCCCTGGCAACAATCACGCTCGGATGGTGCTCTTAGTGCTCCACTAGCACGGATGTCAGTCATCGAATTTGATATATATATATATTATAATATATTCACACACACATACATATATATATATTATAATCAATTGGATACACTTTGTTTTGTAAGATTATTATAATTCTGTTAGACTGTCACCAGTCTTTAGTAAAAGTGAAAGTAACTGGAGCAGAGAGTGTATTATAGATATTATTATGAGATAGAGTTAACTCATGCAATTGTCTGAGATATTTGCAAATCTGTACAGAAACACACACATATGTACAGGCTTCTGTGTATAAAAAGCACCATCCGTACGTGGCCATTGCCAGCCTCCCCTGGCACGTAAAAAGCACCATCCGTATGTGGCCGATGCCAACCTACCCTGGCACGTAAAAAGCACCATCCGTATGTGGCCGATGCCAGCCTACCCTGGCATGTAAAAAGCACCATCTGTACGTGGCCAATGCTAGCGCCGCCTGACTGGCTTCTGTGTCGATGGCACGTAAAAACCACCAACTGATCGTGGCCGTTGCCAGCCTACCCTAGCACCTGTGCTGGTGGGATGTAAAAAGCACCATCAGTACGTGGCCGATACCAGCGCCACCTTGACTGGCTTCTGTGTCGGTGGCACGTAAAAACCACCAACCGATCTTGGCTGTTGCCAGCCTCCCCTGGCACCTGTGCCGGTGGCACGTAAAAAGCACCCACTACTCTCACGGAGTGGTTGGTGTTTGGAAGGGCATCCAGCTGTAGAAACCTTGAAGATTGCACTTGGAGTCTCAAGAACTAAACCAATTTTTAAAGACAAAATTATCAGTAACTTTGCATTTCACAGTAATATTATAAAAGCGAAAGCTTATGTATTTAAAAATGATCAGACTGGAGCCTGGTGCAGCCTCCTGGTTTTCCAGACCCCAGTTGAACCGTCCAACTCATGCTAGCATGGAAAGCGGACGTTAAATGATGATGATGATGATATATATATAACTTGATACATACATACGTGCACATCTATCTACTCATATACACATTTTATTTATTTATTTTATTTTCTATTTTATCTAGTTTCAGCTCATGAGCTGTGGCCATGCTGGGGCACCGCCATACACACATTCATTATACACTTTCAGATTTCATGTATTATGCATTGAATGTTACATAGCATACTTTTACTAATCAGTTGTATTTTTTCTTTCAGAAATGTTAATCCAAAAAAGCATTGCTCTTCTATTGACGTAGCTGTATTTCTGTTGCTTTTGTGAGAAAACACGTAGAAACCGAATATTATTATTATTATTATTATTATTATCACTGTTAACAAAGATTTATTTTATTTTATTTCCAGGCTATGACATGTCAACTTTCATTAGAAGATATGCCAAATATTTGAACGAAAAAGCCATTTCTTACAGATTAATGGCATTCGACTTCTGTAAAATAAAGAGAGGGTATGGAATATCTATATCTATCTATCTATATATATATATATATATATATATTATTCTGTCTGTCAATTCATCCATCTATCTATGTGTTTGTCTGTCCATTTCTCCCTCTCTCTCTCTCTTTCTTCATAACTATATGCATGTTATTCTGTGAGTAGAGCATATATGTAATAAATGCAGTGTTTTAGTATTGTTATTTATGTGTGTTAGTATAGTTGTTTTATCGATAATATGTGAATGTAATGTATAATGCAGATATGTAATATGCGTAGTGCTTTTAACATATATATATATATATACACACATGCACAAAGAGTGAAGTTTATATATGTATATAAATATGTTTTACCAATGTGTACGTGCTATATACAATGCATATATGTGTAATATGCAAAGTGCTTTGACCATATTCTCTCTCTCTCTCTCTCTCTCTCTCTCTCTCTCTCTCTCTCTCTCTCTCTCTCTATATATATATATATATATATATATATATTATATATATATATATGTATCAAATGAAATAAATGAAAAACAGGACACAAAGGATGTTGCGGTACATATGTTTCGAGCTTTATAGAACACCTTATTCTTGCATCAGTGCATAATGTATTCACCCTGAATTTATATATATGTATATATATATATATATATGTGTGTGTGTGTGTGTGTGTGTAAATATATGTATGTGAATATCTAATATATACGTATGTATATAAACTTCACCTTTCTCAGTGGTCTTCAGGGTCCATATGACACTTGGAGGTCTATATAAAATTGCATCATTAAAGTTTGAGCAATAGATTGGTTATGCATCTACAAGACACACTGTGCACTTCATCCATGCAGGGCTTAGCAACTGTCTCCAGCGCCTCAACATGTCTAGCAGCATTAGTTCTAAGACCTGTAGAAAGATATGAAATGGCATGACATGACCTTCATTATTTTCACTCCTACAACCATCGCAATTGCCAGAAACTTAGTGTGCATCACTCTGGGGGACATTAGAAGGATCTGTACTTAACCATCTGTCATTTCTCCAGTTAGACATCTTGTATTGGTTGAAAATTTTCTCATCAGAGAAGAACTAAAGTATACCATATTTATGAGGGGTTTTGACTTAAGGTAACCTTGGCATGAATCAAAAAGTTTTCTGATGTCTTTGTGGCATCTTGGGCAAGTGTCTTCTGCTATAGCCCCGGGCCGACCAATGCCTTGTGAGTGGATTTGGTAGACAGAAACTGAAAGAAGCCTATCGTATATATATATATATATATATATAATATATATATATATATATATATATGTGTGGTGTGTATGTGTGTCTGTGTTTGTCTCCCTAGCATTGCTTGACAACCGATGCTGGTGTGTTTACGTCCCCGTCACTTAGCGGTTCAGCAAAGAGACCGATAGAATAAGTACTGGGCTTACAAAAGAATAAGTTCCAGGGTCGATTTGCTCGACTAAAGGCGGTGCTCCAGCATGGCCGCAGTCAAATGACTGAAACATGTAAAAGAGTAAAGAGAGAGTAGACATGAATTGGCTACTCATTAGTTCATAAGATTTGAGTATCCTTATGTGCCGAGTACTTCTGGTTCGCTCCAGCACCTGAGCCTTTTTTGTGGTTGTCCTCAATGGTTTTCCAGGGTTACCACTGCTAATGTTTTGAACCTTTTGATTGAATTGGTTTCCTTATAGTGTCGGAACATTCAGAATGTAATTTTCCCCTCTGTGATTCAGTTGAAATGTTCTCATCAGAGGCTTCCAATACCATCCAAGCTTTGTGTACAAAAGATCTTGCAACATTTAGAAAATTGGTAATTTCTAAAAATACTGTGTTCTGTTAAGTTAGTAAACTTAATTTTTTGGCTCAAAAAGCAAAAAGCAAGGCCATGTAGGGGGACATGGAGTTATGTACAGGGAGGGTATTCATGCAAAGAGTTCAGGCCATTTCAAGTCTCTCTTGACCAGAAATGGACTGAACTCTTTGCATGAACACCCACCCTGTACATAACTCCATGTCCCCCTACATGGCCTTGCTTTTTGCTTTTTGAGCCAAAAAATTAACTTAACTAAACTTAACAGAACATATAGCCACAATCACTGCATGCCTTTTCATTTCTTGTGTTAGTGCTTTATCTGCCACAAAGAAGGGATCTGAAAGAAATAACAAAAAAACAACTTTTAATTGGTTTGAGGAGAGTAATATACTGAGAAATAAGTGTTCTTAAATGCTCCTTGCACCCTGTATATATAAATAAAAGGACTTGAAGGCCATGGTTGGAATGACCTAGAACTAAACAACAGCAACTGCCTTGAGCTTGTGGTAGCTCCCCGTTACCTAGGTGACCTCGTTAGTGCTCAAATTAGTTTCTGTTACCTTGATGACCTAACTAGTGTTAGAAGTAGTTTCTGTTACCTAGGTGACTTAACTAGTTTTGTAGGTAGTTGTAGTGATTTTATAGCAATAAGCAGAAATGGTACAGACAGGTGTTTGGCTGGTGTAGGCATCAAAGGGCTTGTGTCTCCCATTTAAATTGTGGACCGCAAAGCAGGTGTGTCTAGGACAGCGGAGAGAAATGTTCTGCTGTGTGTGCAACATGAACTTGCACACCCACTGTTTAATATATAAATGTGTGTGCGTTTATGTATTTGTGTACGTGTATACATGTATATATAAATGTGTGTATGTATGGAGGCGCAATGGCCCAGTGGTTAGGGCAGTGGACTCGCGGTCATAGGATCACGGTTTTGATTCCCAGACCGGGTGCTGTGAGTGTTTATTGAGTGAAAACACCTAAAAGCTCCACGAGGCTCCGGCAGGGGATGGTGGTGATCCCTGCTGTACTCTTTCACCACAACTTTCTCTCTCTTACTTCCTGTTTCTGTTGTACCTGTATTTCAAGGGGCCGGCCTTGTCACTCTCTGTGTCACACTGAATATCCTCGAGAACTACGTTAAAGGTGCACGTGTCTGTGGAGTGCTCAGCCACTTACACGTTAATTTCACGAGCAGGCTGTTCCGTTGATTCGGATCAACCGGAACCCTCATCGTCATAACCGACGGAGTGCTTCCATAGTGTATGTATATGTGTGTGTATGTGTGTGTATACAGATTTTTTTTTTTCGTGGTTGGCTGATCAAAGATAGAACAGACATGTAACTGTAAAATCAATGACTCTTTTCGTTTCCGCTCTTGTTATGCTTTGGTCATTGGACTGTGGCCGTACTGCACCAAACTTATGGGACATAAACACAGAGACGCCATTCTGTTTTATCTCCCCCCAACTGTTGTCGAACCCAAAGACGGACATGTACAAGTGTGTGCACACATGCATGCATGTATAACATGTATTTGTATGTATGTATGTATACATGGTCTGATCAATAAGTATCCGAAGTGTTGCCATAGTAATGATGCTAAGTCACGCAGAGTGAAACCGGTTGGCACAGATTGACCTTAAATTCTGCTGTACTTGTTAATATCCCATGACGGAGCTGACCAATGGCCAAAAGCGTTATCGCTGTGGTGATTTCTGTCATAGTAGTTGTGGTAGGGTGGGCATGGATGGAAACACAGCTTGGTGTTTTGGAGATGTAGAAACTGTCATCATTCTAAAATTTGTTATATCTTTTCTCTTCTCTTCTTTTTACAGAAAAGATGACGGAACGTTAAGAACAATGAATGCAGAAAAGGTAAGATTCGGTTCAGTAGTTTTGTACTCTCTCTCCATCTTTCTCTTTGATGTCTCTCTCCCTATTGCTTTCTCTCTATCTCTCTTTCTTCTCTCTCTCTCTCCATCTTTTTCTCTGATGTCTCTCTCCTTCTCGCTTCCTCTATATCTCTCTTCCTTCTCTCTCTCTCTCTTTCTGTCACTCATCATCATCATCATTTAGCGTCCACACTCCATGCTGGCATGGGTTGAACAGTTCAACTGGGGTCTGGGAAGCCAGAAGGCTGCCCCAGGCTCCAGTCTGATCTGGCAGTGTTTCTACTTTTTTTCTTTCATCTTTTATTTGTTTCAGTCTAATGACTGCGACCATGCTGGGGCACCACCTTGAAGAACTTTTTAAGTTGAATGAATTGACCCCAGCGCTTTTTTTTAAGCCTTATACTTATATTCCATCAGTCTCTTTTGCTGAACTGCTAAGTTATGGGGACATAAACACACCAACAATGGTTGTCAAGTACGACACACACACACACACACATACACACGACAGGCTTCTTGCAGTTTCTATCTAACAAATCCACCACAAGGTTTTGGTTGGAATCGAACCCAGAACTATGTGGTTGGGATGCAAATTTATTATTATTTAACAAGAATAGTATCTTTCCCCATAAATAAGTTTTCACTTAGCAACATATTTTTTACAATAAGAAAAGAAAAAATACATTAAAAGTATAAAAGATCGAATTATTGAGAAGAAAAAGTGGCTGTGTGGTAAGTAGCTTGCTAACCAACCATATGGTTCCGGGTTCAGTCCCACTGCGTGGCATCTTGGGCAAGTGTCTTCTACTATAGCCTTGGGCTGACCAATGCCTTGTGAGTGGATTTGGTAGACGGAAACTGAAAGAAGCCTGTCGTATATATCTATATATATAAAACTGTAGTTGTGTGAGTGTCTGTCCCCTTCGATTTAGATTCCTAACTACTCCCACATTTTGCGGTGCAGTTTAACCAAATTCGGGTATCTTATAGTCGTGATTCATATCGAGCCCGTCTGAGTATTAGCGCGCGTCTACGATGAGTCTACGATTGTAAAAATAATTTAACATAATTTTTTATTCCATTTTAATGCATAATTTTTCGTGTGTCGATGGCGGCGGAGTTGGCGTCCACGCTCACAGCTACACCTGTTTGCTTCTCCCCCTTCCTTCCTCCCTCGTGAAGCTGTGGGGAAGGGAGTGTAAGGAAATCAACGTCGTAAAGCGTTGTCAAGGAGACCAGCGTTCTTTTAGAACAACGACTTCATGGCTTGAAGACACCAAAACAGCAATGGCTAAGAAAGCCCGAATTGGCATCTATAAGGGAAGTAACTCTCTAAAAATGCTTATATAGTTATTTCCCTTACAAACCCGAGCAACGCCGGGCGATACTGCTAGTATATATATATATAATGTGTGTGTATATGTTTGTGTGTCTGTGTTTGTCCCCCTAGCATTGCTTGACAACCGATGCTGGTGTGTTTATGTCCCCATCACTTAGCGGTTCGGCAAAAGAGACCGATAGAATAAGTCCCGGGGTCGATTTGCTCGACTAAAGGCGGTGCTCCAGCATGGCCGCAGTCAAAATGACTGAAACAAGTAAAAGAGTAAAAGAGAGAGAGAGAGAGAATAACTACCTCACAAGGAAATAAAAAAAGTAGAAGAAAAAATGGAGCAGGGGTGGGAGTGGAATTAAGCATCAAAAGATGAGGAGGCTGTAGCAGGTTGTACACCCAACACCAAATGACATGTTCAGCAGCATCTCGTGGACATAATGCAAAGGCGTTGCTACAGAATGGCCGGCAACACTCCCTGCAACAGCCCCCACCTCCTTGCAGGTCTAATTTCTCAGACAGGTCGTTTTTCTCATAGTCTTTCCTTTAACTGATGTCTCCCTGGGACTGTCTCTACTTCTTTTATACAGACTTCCTGTTTTTAAAGTGAGCTTAATTAAAACCTTCTGTCAAGATTTGATGTTAATTTATGTTCCAAATACCAGTAAGCTTAGTTGTTCATTTTGCAACCACAAGCACCTTAGGCAGAAAGCATCTTCTAGTACAACCCTGAGCTGACCAATGCCTTGTGAATGAATTTAGGTGGTAACTGAAATTGTGCATCATTCTATGTACTGTGTATGCACTTTTGGCTATCGTTTCTGATGAGTTGTAGTGCACCTGAGAGCACTGTATACAATAAGTTCATTATATAGGTGCAGGAGTGGCTGTGTGGTAACTGGCTTGCTTACCAGCCACATGGTTCTGGGTTCATTCCACTGCATGGCACCATGGGCATGTCTTCTACTATAGCCTCGGGTCGACCAAAGCCTTGAGTGGATTTGGTAGACAGAAACTGAAAGAAGCCTGTCGTATATATGTATATATATATATATATATATATATATATGTCTGTGTGTGTCAGTGTTTGTCACCCCCAACATCGCCTGACAACTGATGCTGGTGTGTTTACATCCCTGTAACTTAGCAGTTCGGCAAAAGAGACCGATAGAATAAGTACTGGGCTTACAAAGAATAAATCGACCCCAGATGGTCACAAATGGAATGTCTTTAACTATGGAGATGATGAATTTGGAAGGAGAATATCCTGAACGATAGATATTTCCATGCGTTTAGTGTGAAAATTTTTCAGTTTGCAACATTGTGTTGTATAACCAGACCATTACATATTAAGATATATGGTTGTGTGTGTATATATATATATATGTGTGTGTGTGTGTGTATATGTGCTTATGCAGAAGCCTGTTAGCTTGACAGATATGACTCATCGTGTGTCTGATTCATTGGCGCGATGTAATAAATGTACGTTGGACACGCATTTCAGAGCTTAAAAGCAGCAGACATTCAGCTGTTTGTCATTCATAATTATTTGATTACCAACTACACACACAGGTAAAATACAGGTAACATGGTGTGTGTGTGTGTGTATTGGGTATGTGTGTGTGTGTTGGGTGTTACTACAGAATTTATTAAAGTCAAAGGAACAGAAGTAGTAGTAGTAGTAGGTGATAGTAGTAGTAGTAGTAGTAGTAATAGTAGTAGAGTAATGGTAGTAGTTGTAGTAGTAGTAGTAGTAATATGTGATAGTAGTAGTAGTATTAGTAGTAGTAGTAGTAGTATTAGGTGGTAGTAGTAGTAGTAATAGTAGTAGTAGTAGTAGTAGTAGTAGTAGTAGTAAGGATAGTTGAAGTGACAAAATATAAACAATGCATCATGGGATTGTTAAGTGTGTGTGTGTGCAAGATTGTTTGCACATATAGGCGCAGGAATGGCTGTGTGGTAAGTAGCTTGCTAACCAACCACATGGTTCCGGGTTCAGTCCCACTGCTTGACACCTTGGGCAAGTGTTTTCTACTATAGCCTCGGGTCGACCGAAGCCTTGTGAGTGGATTTGGTAGACGGAAACTGAAAGAAGCCTGTCGTATATATGTATGTGTGCTTGTGTGTCTGTGT
Source organism: Octopus sinensis (assembly GCF_006345805.1). Taxonomy (NCBI): domain Eukaryota; kingdom Metazoa; phylum Mollusca; class Cephalopoda; order Octopoda; family Octopodidae; genus Octopus; species Octopus sinensis. The sequence goes on from NC_043024.1 coordinate 8,522,336, forward strand.
TTGTTCCCCTAGCATTGCTTGACAACCGATGCTGGAGAGTTTACGTCCCCGTAACTTAGCGGTTTGGCAAAAGGGACCAATGGAATAAGTACTAGGCTTACAAAAAAATGAGTCCTGGGGGGTCGATTTGCTCGACTAAAGGCGGTGCTCCAGCATGGCTGCAGTCAAAATGACTGAAACAAGTAAAAGAGTAAAAGGGAAAAAGAGAGTATATGTGCATGTAAGGTTCCGTCATCTTTTCTGTATGTATGTGCTTGTTTTACTGTCCAAAAGATGCATGCTTCTTATTTCTTTATTGCCCACAAGGGGCTAAACATAGAGGGGACAAACAAGGACAGACAAAGGGATTAAGTCAATTAGATCGATTGCAGTACACAACTGGTACTTATTTAATCGACCCCGAAAGGATGAAAGGCAAAGTCGACCTTGGCGGAATTTGAACTCAGAACGTAACTGCAGACGAAATACGGCTACGCATTTCGCCCGGCGTGCTAACGTTTCTGCCAGGTTTGTGTGTGTAAGATTGTCTGTACAGTAATCCCTCGACAATCACGGGTGTTATGATCCTAAACTCTCTGTGATGGGTGAAAATCGACTAAGTAGAAACAGTACTCTTTTACTCTTTTGCTTGTTTCAGTCATTTGACTGCAGCCATGCTGGAGCACTGCCTTTAGTCGAGCAAATCGACCCCAGGACTTATTCTTTGTAAGCCTACTTCTTATTCTGTTGGTCTCTTTTGCCGAACCGCTAAGTTACGGTGACGTAAACACAGCAGCATCGGTTGTCAAGCGATGTTGGGGGGACAAACATATACACACACACACATACACACACAGATATATATGTATATATATATATATGTATATATATATATACATACACATATATATATATACGACGGGCTTCTTTCAGTTTCCGTCTATCAAATTCACTCGTAAGCCTTTGGTCGGCCCGAGGCTATAGTAGAAGACACTTGCCCAAGGTACTACGCAGTGGGACTGAACCCGGAATCATGTGGTTGGTAAACAAGCTACTTACCACACAGCCACTCTTATGCCTATAGTACTGTACTGTATATTTTTTAAAATTAATTTTATAATTTGTACATATTTATTTTTATTATAAATGCAAAACAACATCAAGGAGGAATTGATGTAAGCTTAAATAATAAACCGTGATAAGTGAATCGCGATATGGTGAGAGAATACTGTGTATATAAGTTTGTGTATGTGTGAGTGTAACTATGTGGTTGTGGAGGTTGCTTCACAACCTCATGATTTTGAGTTCACTCTGACTGCAGGACACCTTGGGTGTCTGTCTTCTCCTATAGTCCTGGGCCAACCAAAACTGTGTGAGTGGATTTTGTGCATAGACTAAGGGAAAGAAGTCCTTTCTACATAGACACACACACACACACACATGCTCATACATTTATATTTATATATATATGCATATTGGCTCATCCCATAAATAATGCGGTTTTTTTCAATAACATGAACTAAAAGTCAGAGGGTGATGGGATGAACTACCTGCATCAACTTGCTATAAAAGCAGGTAGTAATTTTACCTTGTACTTATTCTTAGTGCAGGTTTTGAAGAGTGCAGTTCAATTTGTCTCCCACCACTACTTGATAACCGGTGTTGGTGTGTTTATGTTCCCATAACTTATTGGTTCAGCCAAAAAGACCAACAGACTAAATACCAGGATTTTAAGAAATAAGTTCTAGCATGGATTCATTTGACTATAATACTTCAAGGTGGTGCTCCAGCATGGCTGTAGTCTAATGACTGAAACAAGTAAAAGATAAAAGATATATGTGTGTGTGTGTGTGTGTGTGTACATACGCACACATACACAAATAATGTTGTGAAAACATCCATTCCAACTTAACTCCTACAATTTATTTCTTTTTGTTTTACAGCTTTTGAAAACGTTGCCTGTTTTACAGAAACAAATGGACGCCCTTCTTGATTTTTATGTAAGTACACAAGAATCCTTTCTTTTTGTCTTGTTGAACTGATTCTAAACGGAGTTTGTGCTAATCCCATTTATTGAATCCTATTTTAGCATTCCTGTACTTCTTCATGATCTTCTGTTCTTTAACAATGACTTTTAGAACCAGAAGCCAAACCTCACAAGTTGACACATTACTTTGTCATCCGTTAGGATTACATTGGTTTTCATTTCCTGTCTTTACTGTTGAAAAACAGTCACTCCTTACATGTATTACACATTTCTTACATTGTATTACCCACTTCCTACATGCATCACACTCTTCCTACATTACAAACTTCTTACATACATCACACTCTTCCTACAAATATTATACACTTCCTACATACATTACACACATTTTGCATACATTACTCACTTTCTACATACATACTTGCTACATAAATCATGCACTACACACATCCTACACCTGTCACACACTTCCATCATACATTACACACTTCTTTCATTCATTACACACTTCCTTCATACGTTACACACTTCCTTCATACATTACACACTTCCTTCATACATTACACACTTCCTACATACATTACACACTTCCTTCATACATTACACACTTCCTTCATACATTACACACTTCCTTCATACGTTACACACTTCCTTCATACGTTACACATTTCCGACATACATTACACACTTCCTTCATACATTACACACTTCCTACATACATTACACACTTCCTTCATACATTACACACTTCCTTCATATATTACACACTTCCATCATACATTACACACTTCCTTCATACGTTACACACTTCCTTCATACGTTACACACTTCCTACATGCATTACACACTTCCTCCATACATTACACACTTCCTACATGCATTACACACTTCCTCCATACATTACACACTTCCTACATGCATTACACACTTCCTCCATACATTACGCACTGCCTCCATACATTACACACTTCCCTCCTACATTACACACTTCCTACATGCATTACACACTTCCTCCATACATTACACACTTCCTACATGCATTACACACTTCCTCCATACATTACGCACTGCCTCCATACATTACACACTTCCCTCCTACATTACACACTTCCTACATGCATTACACACTTCCTCCATACATTACACACTTCCTACATACATTACACATTTCCTACATATATTACATATTTTCTACATTACGCACTTCCTTAGATGTGTGTTGTATGTAGAAAAAAGCGAGCCTTCATGCTTATATTACAAATCAGTTTGTAGGGCAGTAGACAAAATACCTTGCAGTATTTATTCATACTTCTATGGATTCTGAGTTCAAATCCAGCCAGGATATACTTTTCCTTTAAACCTTTCTAGGTTGATGTAATCATTTATACATCTCTCCACACACACACACACACCAAAGAATGGGGCTTTGTCTCTCTCACTCCTACATATTGGAAATCATCATCATCATTATTATTATTTAAGCTGGCAGAATCATTAGCACACTGGGTAAAATGCTTTATGGTATTTCGTCCATCCTTACGTTCTGAGTTCAAATTCTGCTAAGGTCTACTTTGCCTTTCATCCTTTTGGGGTCGATAAATTAAGTACCAATGGAGTATTGGGGTCGATGCGATCGACTTAATCCCTCCCCACAAATTTCAGGCCTTGTGCCTATAGTGGAAAGGATTATTATCATTAGCATGCTGGGCGAAATGCTTAGCGGTATTCCGCCTGCTGCTATGTTCTGAGTTCAAATTCTGCTGAGGCTGACTTTGCCCTTCATCCTTTCGGGGTCGATAAATTAAGTACCAGTGAAACACTGGGGTTGATGTAATTGACTAGTCCCCTCCCCCAAAATTTCAGCCCTTGTGCCTATAGCAGAAAGGATTATTATTATTATTATTATTATTATTATTATTATTATTCTATGTTTGACTTTTGCTTTACATTTGCACAAGTTGGCTCCAAGTCTCACCCAGAGACCTCAAGAGACAACAGGTTGGAAGTTCATGTTGGTGTTATGCCTAGGGTGCCATATATTTGGTTTTGTACTTAGTGTTGTACTAGTGAATGTCTAAAAAATCATACAAAAATTATGTTTGTTTTAAAACTTGAGATTACATAGAAAGTATTTTGCATAGAATATGAGCAGTTCCCATGAGCACTATCTTTTGAATTTCTGCCATTTTTGGGTTTCCTGGTATCTGAGTTAGGTAGTAATCAGCCCCTTTTGCTATCATTCCCAGGGCACCTATGACAACAGGTATTGTTTTAGTCTTCAGGTTCCACATTTTGCTGATTTGTATTTCCAGATCTTTATATTTGCTCAGTTTTTGGTAGGTTATTATTATTATTGTTATCATTATTATTATTGTTGTTGTTGTTATTTTAAATATTTGTGTCTTCTGTTTAGTGCACACCAAATGAATTGACCAATGGAGTTATAAACGCTTGCTTCCTGCTTTTGTTTAAAGATTTGATCCGGTTATTTGCTTGTTACAACGATGGCATTATCAATTTATTGGGTGAGTTTAAATCAATAATTTCCATGAACTTAATCAACAGATAAGATGGTGGATAGACCCTTTTTTTTTTTTCCTGAGAGATAGGGCCAATGAGATCAAAGGTATTCCATCCATGGCCATCTCCTCTTACATTCATATTTATTATATTATGGACTACTACATTAAGGTGGCAAGCTGGCAGAATCATTAGCATGCTGGGCAAAACAATTAGTAGCATTTTGTCTGTCCTGAGTTCAAATCCTGCCACGATCCACTTTGCCTTTTTTTCTTTCAGGGTGGATAAAATAAGTACCAGTTGAGCCCTGGAGTCAATGCAATCAACTTACTCCTCCGCTCCTCCAAATGGCCAAAATTTGAAATCAATAGCAAGGACTATATTAAATGATGTTTCCCATCTTTTTTGAGGTGCTAGGTTATGACCCAAACGAGATTTAGATATTTCTCGTTTTCTTTCTATTTCTAATTTTTACTTTCTATTTGCAGAAAAATATTTTGATATGAATAAAAAGCAATGTAAAGAAGCTTTGGATATTTACAAGAAATTCCTTGTTAGAATGGATAAAGTGTCAGAATTTTTGAAAGTAGCCGAGGTAAGGCACCATATCTGTGTCATTTAAGAATTTAAGGAGTTCCCTGTTACAATTTTCTTTTAAATTCAATCAGCTGTTTAAAAAATCTAAGAAGTATAATTAATAAAAAATTTCTTGATTTAAAAGGGGATTCTCTCTCTTCAGGTAAAGGGTAGTTTATATAAGTTTTCTGTTGAAGGTGTGGTGATGTTTGGTAGGTAATTATTGACAGTGGATGTATGGATGTGAAGTGAACATGTTCTGTTCAATGTGTAAAAATTAAGGGTAGACACTCCAAGTATGGCTTTACCCCCTTTAATATTTAAATTGGATAGATCTAGCACAAATATTCTTCATGTTTTGTGTTCAAACTGTCAATTATTATAATATATATATAATAATAATAAGGGTAAAATTAATTAATTAATAATTCCACCAAGTAGTGATTCGGTATGTAAAAGACCGTTGTCGGTAAATTTAAACAATATTTATTATAATAAGGGTTAGGCAAAAGAATTTGCTTCACCACACACTGAACTTTAGAAATAGCAGCCAAAAAAAAAAACTAGCTATTTCTTCTACTGTAAGAAACAACTCCCAGACAATATATGCTCAAAAACATATCACGTAGGCAGAGAAAGAAAACAACGAAATTCACCCGGCAATAGATTAACTGTGTACGTGTTTCGAAATTAGATAGATATGAAAAAATATGCTATTTCTAAAGTTCGGTGTGTAGTGAAGCAAATTCTTTTGCCTAACTCTTATTATAATATCATCATCGTTTAACGTCCGTTTTCCATGCTAGCATGGGTTGGACGGTTCAACTGGGGTCTGGGAAGCCAGAAGGCTGCACCAGCCCCAGTCTGATATGGCAGTGTTTCTACGGCTGGATGCCCTTCCCAACGCCAACCACTCCGAGAGTGTAGTGGGTGCTTTTTACGTGCCACCTGCACAGATGCCAGATGAGGCTGGCAAACGGCCATGATTGGATGGTGCTTTTTACGTGCCACCGCCACGGGGGCCAGACGAGGCTGGCAATATATATAGCGAGAATTTACAAAAAAAACAAAAGACCAAGACGAGTGTGTAAACAACAAACAGATGTATTAGTTTAATGCTCAGGAAGTGAGAAAGTCTTTTATGTTTCGAGCCTACGCTCTTCAACAGACAGGAATACAGAAATAAACAGGGGGAGAAAATAGAAAAAGGTATAGTGCTAGTGATCTATCCTGGTGAATGTCAGACTGAGGGGTCACACAGAAGAGCTAAGAAGGAGAGATAATAAAGTAGTGGTGATCCCAAAATGAAGGTGCACATGCTTGTGTATGTGAGGGCATGCGTGTGGAAGGGGGCTGGTGACATTGATGTGTGCGTATGTATATGTGTAGGTTTGTTTATGATGGTGTAGGTGCTGGGAAGTGGTCAGTTCTAGTGTGTGCACTGGTGTGGGTGCCGGGAAGTGGTCAGTGCTTATATATATATATATATCTTTGCTTATATATGTGTACACACATACATAAGCAAACAATATATAGGATCTAATGCATAAATTTAACTTTTATTAAAATCTGTTTTTTGTGTTCTTTCTCTGCAGAATGTTGGAATTGACAAAGGGGATATCCCAGACTTAGCTAAGGTGAGTTCTAGTTTCTTGCTCTTGTAATTTACGCTTTCTGGCTGCTGCTGCTACTACTACTACTCTTTCCATCTCTTCACTTCATCTTCCACCACTTTTTCCATATCAAAATACGTGACTGCCCGTGCATGCATTTGTGCATGTGTGCAGGCACATGTGTATGTGGTTATAAGTAAATATATGTATCTAACAAATGTATATATGTTTATGTATGTGTATATGTCTACATATGTATGTACATGTATGCATGTACGCACTCGCTCGTTGACCGCAGTCCAGACGCAGTTCATCGCAGCCATTTCGAAAGGCGACCACCGCAGGCACGCATAGGGCGCCGGACGAGTCTACAAGCTGCAGCGGGCCCGCCCATCACTGCTGCCCCTCTCGTCTGCCGTCCTTCGCCGTAGTTGCCGCCCGAAACCGGCCCCACTTCCTTTCGACCTGCACCAGAGCCCGTCCACAGCGGCCTGGTGTGTGGCAGTCGGATCTCAAACCGTTTATATATACGAGGGACTGTCAAAAATTATACACACTCTTGTTTTTGTAATGTATTTATGCAAAATCAGGGGATAAAGAAGTTCATCATTTTTCTATAGTCATCATCATCATCAACGGATGCTAAACAATGATGATGATGATGACTATAGAAAAATGATGAACTTCTTTATCCCCTGATTTTGTGTAAATACATTACAAAAACAAGAGTGTGTATAATTTTTGACAGTCCCTCGTATATATAAACGGTTTGCGATTCGACTGCCACACACCGGGCCGCTGCGGACGGGCTCTGGTGCAGGTCGAAAGGAAGTGGGGCCGGTTTCGGGCGGTGACTACGGCAGACAAGAGGGACATCAGCGATGGGCGGGCCCGCTGCAGCTTTTAGACTCGTCCGGTGCCCTATGCGTGCCTGTGGTGGTCACCTTTGGAAACGGCTGCGACGAACTGCGTCCGGACTGCGGTCAACCTCCTTCCTATTCGATGCACTTGGTCCAGTGGTCCACAGACTTGTGTGTTCCCTCCAAGAGGAGGGTTTTCAGTTGGCCGTACAACCATTTATACACTGCTTCCTTCACATCTTCATCCGCAGGAAATTGATGGCCTTGTAAACCATCTCTGAGCAGTCCAAATATAAGATAGTTGAAAGGGGTGAGATCTGGACTGTAGGCAGGGTATTCCAGTCCCTCAAAATCCAATTGGTTAATGGTTTCAGCAACTGGGTGGCCATATGTGGACATGCATTATCTTGCAACAACAAAACTTTCTTTGGCAATAGTCTTTGGCATTTGGTGCGAATCGCCAGCAAAGCGCTGTATCTTACACCGTTGATTGTGCACCACTTTTCTGGAGAAATCGGATCACTGCTCTTTGTTCTTCTTTGGTGCACATTGCTAATGGATGGGCCATGCTTACACTGTAAAGCCAGAAAGAAAAATGGCATGATCCAGCTCAAACTTTGATCAAGTGACCACAACAGTATCAACTATAAGCAGGCATGTGCAAAAAAGGCAGTGTGATAATAATAAAGATATGTTATAGCTAAAGTGTGGATAACTTTTGACTTTGACTTCCCTCATATATATATATATATATATATATATATATAAAGCATCATCATCATCGTTTAGCGTCCGCTTTCCATGCTGGCATGGGTTGGACGGTGCAACTGGGTTCTGGGAAGCCAGAAGGCTGCCCCAGGCCCAGTCTGATCTGGCAATGTTTCTATGGCTGGATGCCCTTCCTAACGCCAACCACTCCGTGAGTGTAGTGGGTGCTTTTTACGTGCCACCGGCTTGGAAGCCAGTCAAGGCGGCGCTGGCAACGGCCACATTCGAATGGTTCTCTTATGTGCCACCGGCACTGGTATCACAGCTACAATTTCCATTGATGTTGATCGATTTTGATTATATATATTTTTCATTTTATATATATATATATATATATATTATATATATATATATATATATATATATGAGTGTTTGTATACATATGTATATATCTGTGTGTGTGTGGTGTATACACACTCATATATTTATTTATTTATTTATAAATAATATATTTGTTTATGTTCTGTCTTTCCTAGGCACCTTCAAGTCTCCTAGATGCCTTAGAGCAACATTACGCATCTTTAGAAGGCAAGAAAATTCCAGGCTCTTCATCTAAGTGAGTAGATTCGGTCATTTCAATTTTTGTAAACGGTAAAATCGTTGGTTGCAGGTTTCCAACGAGCCTCTCATTGGGGCACTGCATTTCTTAAGGTGAGACTAACAATTCGGGCAGCACAAATATCACACAAGAAATTTTCCTTTCAATCACAGGTTTATTCTTTTGCTTTGTTAATGTTTGCTTTTCCCCCTGGTATACATTACCAGATGACATACTCACACAGCTACACACACACACACACACACACACACACACACACACACACATATATATATATATATATATAACGGGAAGGTTTACGAAAATAAACAAAAGACAAAGGCAGGTGGAGTACAAACAAACAAATGTATTAGTATGGTGCTCAGGAATAGAAATAGAACAAGTCTTTTACGTTTCGAGCCTATGCTCTTCAACAGAAGGATACACGGAGAATCAAGGAGAGAAAAAATGCATGTAGGAGCTAATGATCTATCATGGCGTTCTGACTTCAGGCAGAGGTCAGACGTTAGACGCTAGAGGGATAGTAAGGGAGACAACAGGGTCAAGTGACTTCCAAAACGAAGGTGGCCCCTTATATATACACACACACACACACACTAGTGTTCACTTCCGGACTCCCTCTCTCTTTGAGAGTTCAGTTCGAATCGCACGTGTCTCGAATGGGCTAGAGAGTTTCTATTTTGGATATATTTGGGGTACTTAGTTGTGCTCATGACTTAGTGTTTGCTTCTTCCATGGGTATAAGTAAGTATTTCATTTATTCCTTTGCCGCATTTATCACTGACAAAGAGAAGGTTCTTATGAACTAACTCTGAAATCGGGTCCGATATGGTAATAACGGAATTTTTTAGAAATTCCTGTCGGCTCTCTACGAGACACGTGCTTATAGTGAGGAATTATATGGTTATGGACGATGTGTCCAGTTTCAGCATATTTGGCATTAGAAATTTTTTTTCTTTTGCCCTTGTTTATAAGTTGTGTATATATATATATATATATATTTAAGTCACAATATATGAATTCAAGTAATTTAGTAGTACTCATAGACAAAAGCTCCTTAACCCTTTCGTTACCAAACCGCCCAAAGCCGCCCGAACAAAATTTTGGTTTATGAAACCAAACCGCCCAAAGCCGCCCGAATTTACCTATTCATATTTAAATGAGAATATCAGAGCAAATCTCTTCAGTACATTTGTGAAAACACGTATTATACTTCGTAAACAGTTCAACTACAGTTTTGTACAATAATCGAAGTGTAATTTTAATTCCGTGAATTTTGGGAGATTTTTTTCCGAAATTTGTTCCTATTGTATTTTCAAAATTTGTAATTCTGACAAAAAATGGATACGAATTTCATTATATCAAGCAGCGAGTCAGAATTCGAAAGATTTTCTACTGAAGACCTTCATAAATCTAACTCTATGACTGAAAAAAAAAAGCATGTGGTATTTGATAATGAATCTGATGTTTCATTTTCCGAAAGTGAAAACAGTGAATCTGAGATCTCCGAGAGCGATAAAGAAAATGAATTGGCACCTGAATGGAGTGAAAATTTAAAAACTGTTTCTTTCGGTGATTTCTCTGAAGAAACTGGACCAAGCCACAGACTTTCCCAGAAGAGTAAAGCCTTAGACTATTTCTTTTTACTTTTTCGAATGAGCCTATTTGAAATCATTACAGCGGAGACGGACCGTTACGCTAAACGTAAACAAAGCAAAAGAAACGATAGTTTGTGGTTTCCCTCAACCTTAAATGAAATTAAGACTATTTTGCCGTAAATATTATTATGGGTATCAGAAAGTTACCCAGAATAACAAATTCTATCGTAAAATTTTGTTGTATACCCAATTGAATATTAGCTAATAACCCATTTTCTATAGCGATGTTTGAACAAAATTTTAATAATTTTATATTTTGTGGAATTTACCTGTATCTACCTGCAATTAGAGTCACTTTGTAACAAAAATTATAGTATAGAATTGGTTGAGAATATTTCATTAAATTATCTTCCAAAAATCAGATTGATATATCGATAAATAAAAAAGTTATAGTTGTTTAATGACTAAATTTATGATTACGTTAGAAATTAATTGAAACACATAAGGGGTGTAATTTGGTCAGAAATATAGTAACGAAAGGGTTAATGTATCATTCTACAAAACATATAGAATACATAGTGTATAAAGTCATGATGACAGAGAAATAGTTTGATGAAATTTCATTTAACAATAAGAAAATTATAATATCACAACCAATTGTTTCGTAACATGAAAACATGTGAATAATTTATATCATTATATTTAATAATAAATAAGTTACTTACATGCATGTATTAATGCAAAATATCCTTCACAATAATGCAAAATTTAAGCTGTGTCCTCAGGTGAAACAGTTTGTTGTGATATTAGAAGAATTTTCATATTGTTGAATAAAATTTCATCAAACTATTTCTCTGAGCACCATCTGAGCGTGATCGTTGCCAGAGCGGCTAACTGGCTTCCGTGCTGGTGGAATGTAGGAGGCAGCATTTGAGCGGGATCATTCCCAGCATCGCCTTACTGGCACCTGTGCCGTTGGCATGTGTAAAAAAAATTCGAGCAAAGTCGTTGCCAGTACTGCCTGACTGGCCCCCGTGCCAGTGGCACATAAAAGCACCCACTACACTGTCGGAGTGGTTGGCGTTAGGAAGGGCATCCAGCTGTTGAAACTCTGCCAGATAAAGATTGGAGCCTGGTGCAACCATCTGGTTCGCCAGTCCTCAGTCAAATCGTCCAACTCATGTAGCATGGAAAGCAGACATTAAACAATGATGATTATATATATATATATATTTATATATATATATATATTTATATATATATATAATATTATATATATATATATATATATATATATATATATATATTTACATATATATATATATATATATATATATATATATATGCATGCAACTGGCTTCGCTTCTGCTTGGTTTCTGTCTTCCAAATTCTTCTCAGAAAACATTGATTAACCTGAGACCATAATAGAATACTGCATATGGAAGAAGGTCACTTGCACACACACCAATGGACCCATTGTAGATGGGGTTCCTTCTGCTCTTTAACTGCTCATTTAAGCAAAGACTGTCTCCACGCAGATCCTGCATCCTCATAAACTACTGACCTCATGGCATTTATAATGTATGGGTCCCTCATAAACTCTCAGAAAAGAATTGCTTGGACGAGTATTCTGTTTGTGATATGTTTTTGAAACGGAATGAAAGCATGCTTTTTTAGAAACAACTTGTGACTGGAGATGAAAAATGGATTGTGTACGAAATGTAGTGTGAAAAAGATCCTGGAGTTTGCGTAAGGATCCCTAAAACAGCAACCAAAGACAAATATCCATGCCAAAAAAAGCTGCGCTTTGTGTTTGGTGGGATCATAAAGGCATTATTTATTATGAGCTTCTCCCACAAAACAACACCGTTAATTTTGATGTGTACTGTTGTCAGCTGGTTGGCTAATTTGAACCAAAAAACCATGTGGGATTCCAGTGTGCTCCACCAAATTACGAATGACAGCAGTTCTTCTAGCTTCATTCTTGCAGCATATCATTGTTATCATTGTTGCTTTTATGACCATCATTGCTTTCATTTTCATCATCATCATCATTATTGTCATTATCATCATCATCACCATCCATGTCACCATCATCATCATCATCATTGCTTTCATTTTCATCATCATCATCATTGCTTTCATCATCAATGTCCTTACGACCAATGTCATCATCATCGTTATTGTCATTATCATCATCATCATCACCATCCATGTCACCACCATCATCATCATCATCATCGCTTTCATTTTCATCATCATCATCATCATCATTGCTTTCATCATCAATGTCCTTACGACCAATGTCATCATCATCGTTATTGTCATTATCATCATCATCATCACCATCCATGTCGCAATCATCATCACCATCATTTTCATTATTTTTTTTTTTATTTTATTTTATTTAGTTTCAGCTCACAAGCTGTGGCCATGCTGGGGCACCGCCATTTATCATCATCATTGCTTTCATCATCATCACCATCCATGTCACCATCATCATCACCATCATTTTCATTATCATCATCATCATCATCATCGTCATTGACATCATCATCATCACATCACCATGACCGTTTTCTTTCCTTTTGTGTGTGTTTTCTCCACACCTTGGTTTGTTTCTGTGTGTTTGTACTTGTATATATATTGTGCACATATGTGTGTGTATGTATATACATGTATTTGTGTGCGTTTGTGTGCATGTGTCTTTTTTCCATTCTATCAAAGCTCTACATCAACCAAAGCCTCATCAATGAAATTTGGTTGATGAAAATTGTACAAAAGCAAGTGAGAGGAGCAATTCTTCGATTTGGAACGGCAAACAGTCTGTTGCTCTGTTTGATACCATTATCTGGTATCCTGTGTCTCTGTTGCAAGTATTTGGTCCATGTTGCCAGTCTGAGAGTAATTTCCTTTCTGTTTCTCCCTGCTTCCAAGTCTTGGCGACCCCAGAGAAGGGTCACATATTCTTTTATTCTTTTACTTGTTTCAGTCATTTGACTGTGGCCATGCTGGAGCACCACCTTAAAGTGTTATTTAGTCAAAGAAATCAACACCAAGACTTATTCTTTGTAAGCCTAGAACTTACTCTGTTGGTCTCTTTTGCAGCATCTCGACATTACGAGGATGTAAACACACCAACACCGGTTGTCAAGCGATGGTGGTGGGGACAAATGTAGACACACACATATATATATATATATATGACAGGCTTCTTTTAGTTTCTGTCTACCAAGTTGACTCACAAGGCTTTGGTCAGCTCATGGCTATAGTAGAAGACACTTGCCCAAGGTACCACGCTGTGGAACTGAACCTGGAACCATGTAGCTTCTTATCACACAGCCACGCCTGTGCCTATATATTTTTTTAACCCTCATGATTAAGCCAAAGAAAATGTGTGTGTAAGATGTTTCATTAACCCTTTTGATGCCAACTCATCTAAGACCACCCCTACTTTTATGTTACAGTCTTTTTGTTTTGACCCTTTAGCATTCAGATTATTCTGTTAAATATACTATTTATTCATATTTTGAATTAATCGTGCATTATTTCATAGCTTTGAGATTTAAACGATGTGATTTTTTTATTTTTAGAATGGCATTGTAGACTAGGTGTTAGAAGCCAAATCTGGCTGGTTTGTGTATAAACAGGTAAAATATTTGGGCTGGATATGGCCACTTCAAATGCTAAAGGGTTAAAATACTTTTAGCTGTAACCTCCATTGTTAAATGATGTTCCAAACACAAGTTTAACAATGGCAGTTTATTAAATTCATCATTATTTTCTAAATTGATTTGAAACTAGGCGCAGGAGTGGCTGTGTGGTAAGTAGCTTGCTTACCAACCACATGGTTCTGGGTTCAGTCCCACTGCGTGGCACCTTGGGCAAGTGTCTTCTACTATAGCCTCGGGCCGACCAAAGCCTTGTGAGTGGATTTGGTAGACGGAAACTGAAAGAAGCCTGTCGTATATATGTATATATAATATATATATATATATATATATATGTTTGCATGTATATTTGTGTGTCTGTGTTTGTCCCCCTAGCATTGCTTGACAACAGATGCTGGTGTGTTTATGTCCCCGTCACTTAGCGGTTCGGCAAAAGAGACCAATAGAATAAGTACTGGGCTTACAAAGAATAAGTCCCGGGGTCGAGTTGCTCGACTAAAGGCGGTGCTCCAGCATGGCCGCAGTCAACTGACTGAAACAAGTAAAAGAGTGTATTTCAGTGTGGGAACAAATGATTTAACATGAATCTTAGTTAAAACCTTCCCATCAAAATTTCATGTTAATTCATGTCCCAACCACTAACTTAGTGACGAAGTTATTATACTAAATTTATTTTTCACAAAATTAATTGAAATGGAGCTTGTGTTGTTCAGCAGAAAAATGGTTATGAAAGGGTTAATAATGAAAGTTATTTTAATAAATTCTACTTTTTTTTTTTACTTGTTTAAGTCATTTGACTGCGGTCATGCTGGAGCACTGCCTTTAATTGAATCAAATCGACCCCAGGACTTATTCTTTGTAAGCCTAGTAATTATCCTGTCGGTCTCTTTTGCCGAACCACTAAGTTACAGGGACCTAAACACACCAGCATCGGTTGTCAAGTGATGTTGGGGGGACAAACACAGAAACATAACATATACACACACACACACACACATATATATATACATATATACGATGGGCTTCTTTCAATTTCCATCTACCAAATCCACTCACAAGGCTTTGGTCGACCCAAGGCTATAGTAGAAGATACTTGCCGAAGCTGCCACGCAGTGGTACTGAACCCGGAACCATGTGGTTGGTAAGCAAGCTACTTACCACACAGCCACTCCTGCATTTACTTACCACACAGCAACTCCTGCGCCTGCTTACCACACAGCCACTCCTGCGCCTGCTTACCACACAGCCATCCTGTGCCTGCTTACCACACAGCAACTCCTGCGCCTGCTTACTGCACACCCGCAAATCCTTTCAAAATTAATCATAACAAATGCAGAGAATTACAACAGAAGCATGGTACAAAGGGTCAACTGTGAATTGTCTTTGGATTAATGTTTTTCTTTTTGCTGTTTTTCTTTTACTATTCTCTTGTTGTCCTTCTGTGTGTGTGTGTGTATGAACTTGGGTCTGTGTGAAAAACCTTGATTAGCCCTTTTGATACCAACCTATCTGACGTGGCCCAATCACTCTATCTCTTTTATGTGCAAATTGGCCAGATCCAGCCTCTTACCCTTTCCAGCAATGTCCAATGACTGAAACAAGTAAAAGACAAAGGATTCTATTCAGAATTGACTGTTCTAAGGGTTTTCAACAGAAATATAATTTCTTTATTGCCCACAAGGGGCTAAACATAGAGGGGACAAACAAGGACAGACAAAGGGATTAAGTCGATTACTTTGACCCCCAGTGCGTAACTGGTACTTAGTTTATCGACCCCGAAAAGATGAAAGGCAAAGTCGACCTCGGTGGAATTTGAACTCAGAACGTAACGGCAGACGAAATACCGCGAAGCATCTCGCCTGGCGTGCTAACGATTCTGCCAGCTCGCCGCCTTCAGGTTTTTGAACAGAAATATGGTAACAAAAGGGTTAAGCAGAGGAAATTTTGTATGTGCGCGTGTATGAAGGTGATCCTTTGTGTGTGTGTGTGTGTGTGTGTGTGTATGTATATGGGTGTGTCTGTGTGTTTAATGGTGCTAGCTTGGTTAATTGTGGAGATGTCTTTGAATTTCGTTTTCACGTGCACACGCCATTTTCGTCTGTTCCAGGCCAGCAGGCTTCACTGCTGCTCTGAATACTATGGCTGACCAAAATGTTGCTTTTAGTGGTGTTTCAGATGATGAAAAAAGGAAAATTCTCGATGATGAAACTCAGCGTTTGAATCAATTAAAGGTAAATTCCTCCACATCTCTCTTTCACTCTCTGTCTTCTTTTCCTTTCTAACCCTTCTCCCCTTTTCCACCTAACCCCTTCTATACCACACCAACCCCACTGTACCTTTCTACATCTACCCTCTTTCTCTATTGTATGTTCTTTTTTTGTTTGTTTGGTTTGTTTTTTAATTAATCTGTCTGTATGTCCTTCCTCCCACTACCTGAATGTCGTTTGTTGTTAATTTTTGTTTTTTCTTAACAATTAGTGCTGATTATGACGGTGTTGTTTTTGACAGTGTTGTTGACGTTTGCTGTTGACTGTGTTATTAATGACAAATAGCGTTGCTGTTGACAAATAGTATTGACGGTGTTGTTGATAATTAGTGTTGTTGTTGACAGTGCGACTGTTGACAAATAGTATTGACGGTGTTGTTGATAATTAGTGTTGTTGTTGACCGTCTTTTGTTGACAATGCTGTTGTTGAGTGTTAACAGTTTGTGATTTTGTTGACACTTGGTGCCATTGTTGACTCATAGTGTTTGTCGTCAATAGTCTTGTTGACAGTGTTGTGTGTTGTTAGTGTTGCGTTGACAGTAAGTGTTGTTGGCGGTGTTGCTGTTGACAGTTACTGCTGCTTTTGACAATGTTGTTTGTAACAATATTGTTGTTGATAATTAGTACTATAAACTATTAGTTTTACCGGTAGCAGTCAGTGTAGCTGTTGACGGTGTTCTTCATTGACAATTAATATTACTGATAATTAACATTGTAGACTCTTAGTATTGACAGTGTCAATGTTGACTGTTGTTAATGACGGTATTGTTAACAATTAATATTGTTTTGTTGTGAATGGTATTGGTTTCTAATAATTAGTCTTGTCTTTTTAACAGCAATGTTTTGTAACAATTGATATTGTCTTTTTTCACAATTACTATTATTAATAATTAGTATTGTACTTTTTAAAATAACTACTCTTTCTTTTTTTTTCTTTTTTTTTTACAATTTTTTTTACAATTCGCACTTTGCACTGTCGTTTTAAAGAACTTGCATTCTTGGCTCTTAATAATTCTCACTTTTTTTTCAATAATTAGCATTTTTCATTGTTTTTTCATTATTAATTAGCATTGTTCGTTGTTTTACTAATCAGTATTGTTGATTGTTTTAGAAATTCACGTAGCTTGTTTTTTAAATTAGTATTGTTGTTTTCCTAACTTTTTAATAATTGATATTTTAATTTCAAGAGTTTTTTAATTAAAAAACACTTTACTTGAGGTGATAGTGGTGGTGGGTTGTCGTGGTAGTGGT
The DNA here is from genome assembly GCF_006345805.1 of Octopus sinensis. NCBI lineage: Eukaryota > Metazoa > Mollusca > Cephalopoda > Octopoda > Octopodidae > Octopus > Octopus sinensis. The sequence goes on from NC_043024.1 coordinate 8,539,984, forward strand.
AGAGGATGAAATTAATGAAACCAATTAATTAATGTTGACAAATTGCTAACCTAAACTCGTTATTTTCACATGTATCCCGTACAATTTCTGTGTTGTTATGCATCGTGAGTAACTTAAGGATGTGTGGGTGTGTGTAGGTGATGTCATTTTTGTTTGCTGTCACATTTATGTACTTCTGTGTTTGTGCATGTGTATGTATATGTGTATGTATATGTATGTATGTATATATGTGTGTGTATGTATTTCTGTGTATATGTGTATGTATGTATATGTGTGTATATGTGTATGTATGTGTGTATGTATGTATGTGTGTATATATGTATGTATGTGTGTATATGTATGTGTGTGTGTTTGTATGTGTGTGTATATGTGTATGTATGTTTCTGTATGTGCATGTATGTATGTATGTGTATATATGTGTGTGCATGTATGTGTATATATGTATGTATGTGTGTATATGTGTGTGTGTGTGTATGTATGTTTCAGTATGTGCGTGTATGTATGTGTGTGTGCATGTATGTGTGTATATGTGTATGTATGTATGTGCATATATGTATCTGTGAATATGTTTTTGCATATATGTGTGTGTGTGTGGCCAGATCAATAAGTATCTGGACTGTTGGCACAGACTGACCTTGAACACTGCTGTGCATGCGCATTAAGTCCTAGCTCACTTCTGCTGTTTACAGCAGTGTTTGGAAGGAAAGTGTGTAGCATGTCATCATCGCAATGAACATGACAGAAAGTTGAGCAGAGAATCTGCATCAAACATTGCGAATGCAAAGTTTTCAAAACGTTTTCATCGTTCTTGACACAATCAAAGAGATCTTGTGCAACTGAGACCCAAAAATCTTTTTGGTTAGCAGAAAGCAGTTTTTGGCACAAACTTGGCAGACACGCATCTCATACCCAAATCTTCAGTGATAATGGATTGAACTGAACCGTAACTAATCTGCACATCCTCTGATAACTCAGGGATGGTGATTCTACGATTTCCCCTCACATCTGCATATGCAGCTGTGATATTTTTCTCAGCTCTGGGAGACATTTTTTTGGCCATCTTTGAAATGTCCGAACCACTTGTACACTTCTGGGTGGTTCATACACACCTCTCCATACAGTTCATGCAACTTTGTGTCGGCCTCTGAGCAGGTATTGTCATGATGGCACACGCTACACATGCTCCTTCCAAGCATTGCTGTAAACAGCAGAAATGAGCTAGAACATTAAAACTTTGTACGTATGCACAGCAGTCCAAGGTCAATC
>NC_043024.1:8546249-8556249 GCF_006345805.1 Octopus sinensis
ATAATATTATAATAATAATTATAATAATAATAATTATAATAATAATAATTATAATAATAATAATTATAATATAATAACGATAATGATGAGGATTCTTTCTACTATAAGCACAAGGCCTAAAATTTGGTGGGAGGGGACTAGTTGATTACATTGACCCCAGTGTTTCACTGGTACTTAATTTATCGATGAAAAGCAAAAGTGTCCTTGGTAGAATTTGAACTCAGAATAGACAGACAGACAGACAAAATGCTGCTAAACATTTTGCCCAGCATGCTAATGATTCTGCCAGCTCACCGCCTTAATAATAATAATAATAATAATAACAATAATAATAATAATAATAATTTCAAATTTTGCCACAAGGAAAAAGGGGTTAACTGGGTTACATTGACCCCAGAGCTCAACTAGTATTTATTTTATCAACTCTGAAAGCAAAAAAGGCAAAGTCGACCTTGATGGCATTTGAACTCAGAACATAAAGGCGGGTGAAATGCCACTTAGCATTTTCCCTGGCATGCTAACAATTCTGCCAGCTTGTTGCCTTTGTATCAACAGCAACTACAAAGGATCCAAGGGTACCAATGACCACCTTGTGATAGACAAAGTTGTAATGAAGAACTGCAAATGATACCAAAAAAGTCTTTTACATGACCTGGATAGACTTCAAAAAGGCTTACAACCTGTTGTCGCTTTCATGGAATTTGGAAACGCTTGACATGTGTGGAGTAGCTGAGAACAGGTGTACTCTGATGAAGAACAGCATACCTGGCTGGAAAACGCATCTCTTCTACAACAACCAGCAAAGGTAACAATCAAAAGAGGTATCTTTCAGGGAGACTCTTGTTCACCAAGACCGGTTGTCAAGCAGTGGTGGTGGGGACAAAACACAGACACAAAGACATACATATAAATGTATACATACACACACACACACACTCATATATAATTGAAAAAATTGGTGTCAACAAGAAGGAGTATTGTTGGACATTTATTTTCAGTTGCTACAATTGTTTCTGCGCAGTGTAGTTCTCCAGGTGTGCAGGTACTTGATTATGCATTATGAGATCTAGTTATATATATATATATGGATGGAAGCACTCCGTCGGTTACGACGACGAGGGTTCCGGTTGATCCGATCAACGGAACAGCCTGCTCGTGAAATTAACGTGTAAGTGGCTGAGCACTCCACAGACACGTGTACCCTTAACGTAGTTCTCGGGGATATTCAGCGTGACACAGAGAGTGACAAGGCCGGCCCTTTGAAATACAGGTACAACAGAAACAGGAAGTAAGAGTGAGAGAAAGTTGTGGTGAAAGAGTACAGCAGGGATCACCATCACCCCCTGTCGGAGCCTCGTGGAGCTTTTAGGTGTTTTCACTCAATAAACACTCACAACGCCCGGTCTGGGAATCGAAACCGCGATCCTACGACCGCGAGTCTGCTGTCCTAACCACTGGGCCATTGCGCCTCCACATATATATATATATACATACACACACACACACAGGCTCTTCTCATTCGTTCTCCATTCCTCCTGCTCATCTGAGTTTTCCTCTTCTTTCCATATCAACAGTTGCTGTCACGCTATGTCATGAAGGTGGTGGTGGTGGCGGAGGTGGTGATGGTAATGAATGCCAGTGTTACATTACATAGTTTACGTTACTATCTCTCTGTCCCTTTCCTTCTCCCCTCTATTTTGCTCTCCCTCGCTGTCTCCCTCACCCCTTTCCCTATCCTGTATTTGTGTGTATAAATCACCAGAAGCAATAAATTACAGAACTCAATGCACATCGCTGGTCACAATGCGCTTTGCATTGTTTTAGCCTTCGAATGACGCCACCCCGCTGGCTAAGCGAGCAGGCAACAGAAGAAAGAATGAGAGAGTACAGCAGGGTTTGCCACTACCCCACCCCCTGCGGGAACCTTGTGTAGCTTTAGATGTTTTCGCTCAGTAAACACTCACAACGCCCAGTCTGGGAATCGAAACCGCAATCCAACGACTGCAAGTCCGTTGCCCTAACCACTGGGCCATTGCACCTCCATATATATGTATATATACACACACACACACACACACACACATATATATATATATATATATACCTTCTATGGCTGAGTGAAAGAGTACAGCAGGGTCCCCCCCCCCCCGTGGGAGCCTTGTGGAGCTTTAGACGTTTTTGCTCAGTAAACACTCACAACACCCAGTCTGGGAATCGAAACCGCGATCCTAGGACCGCAAGTCCACTGCCCTAACCACTGGGCCATTGCACCTCCACATATATGTATATACACAGATATATATATATATATATATATACCTTCTATGGCTGTCTGTTGTAGTTTGTCATTGACTGCTCTTGTACAGTAATCATCTCTGGCAGCCTCGTACATGGCCTCTACAAGGCCTGCCCTCAATCTGCAGCAGCATTGTCATCTGCTGCAGAGGATGTTACTTGACACAGCAGAGAAGTGGCACCTCTTGTCTGGTTTTTTTTCCATTTTCCCCTCTGTTGTTCTCAGTGGCTGGAATTACCATTTTCAGCAGTTGGTGCCATTCATTGTGCTGCAGGGCCATTCTTCTCCCATGTGTCTGGGAAGATGCTGCATCATCATCATCATCGTTTAGCATCTGTTTTCCATGCTAGCATGGGGTGGACGGTTCAACTGGGGTCTGGGAAGCCAGGAGGCTGCACCAGGCTCCAGTCTGATCTGGCAATGTTTCTATGGCTGGATGCCCTTCCTAACACCAACCACTCCGTGAGTGTAGTGGGTGCTTTTTACGTGCCACCTGCACAGGTGCCAGGGGAGGCTGACAAACAGCCACGATCAGATGGTGCTTTTTACGTGCCACTGGCAAAGAGGGCAGGCGAGGCTGACAACGGCCACGATCGGATGGTGCTTTTTACGTACCACCGGCATGGAGGCCAGTCGGGGCGGTGCTGGCAACGGACACATTCAGATGGTTCTCTTACGTGCCATCGGCACTGGTATCACAGCTACAATTTCCATTGATGTTGATCAATTTCGATTTTGACATGATTCTTAGCACATCCCCGTATCACAACTTCTGGTCACCACCCACTGACCCGGGCCCTGTCCTCCCTCTGCTTCTAACCTCATTTAAGCTACACTTCCTCTTATAATCAACCCGACATTGTAACTGAAGAAGTAAATCTATAGTTTTTCAATAGCTGCTTTGAACGTTTTCTCCTTTGTAGGGTTTCTCTCTGCATTGCCAGCTCTTATCAACCCCACTGGCATTGATTACCATCAACATCCTCACCATCACTACAACCACCACCACCACCACCATCATTGTCATCACCAACATTACCATCATCACATCATCATTAACACCATCAACACCACTGCTACTGCAATCAAGAACATCTTCACTATCCCCACCACCACCACCATCATCATCATCACACCCACCATCACCACCATTACCTATTTCTTTACTACCCACAAGGGGCTAAACACAGAGGGGACAAACAAGGAGAAACAAAACGGATTAAGTCGATTATATCGACCCCAGTGCGTAACTGGTACTTAATTTATCAACCCCGAAAGGATGAAAAGCAAAGTCGACCTCGGCGGAATTTGAACCCAGAACGTAACGGCAGATGAAATACTGCTAAGCATTTCGCCCAGCGTGCTAACGGTTCTGCCAGCTCGCCGCCTTATCATTACCATTATCACTATCACCACCATCATTGTCATTATCATACACTGTCATCATCATCACCACCATCACTATCATCATCATCATCATAATCACCACCACCACCATTACCATCACTACCATCATTTACATTATCACTATGACTCCCACCATCATTATTATCTCCCCATCATCATCACCACCACCACCATCACATCACCACAATCGGTACCATTATGACCACCACCACCATCACCACCACCCAAATCATCGTCGTTATCATCACCACCACCACCACCACTATCACTATCATCATTTACATTATCACTATGACTCCCGCCACCATCATTATCTCCCCATCACCACCACCACCATCACATCACCACAATCAGTACCATTATGACAACCACCATTACCACCACCCAAATCATCGTCGTCATCATCATCATCATCACCATCATGACCGTCATGACATACCATAACAGTAACTGTTGACATGGTGATAACATCTGATGGTATTATATTCAAGTTACTGGATGAGCAAACACTGGTCACTCACCACTGACCGGATAATCCATTTCCTAAGCTCTCGATCTATATCCAAAATTCATTTTCTTTTCTCCTCGATAAATATTGATCCCTAAATGTCCGTCAGTGTATTGATCTCATCAATCGACTTTTGTCCTTCCGGAGTTGAATGGAATGGTGTTGGTGGTGGTGGTGGGCAGGTTTGTAAAATACAGTACCAGTTATATACCAGGGTCAGTTTAATTGACTACAGACACAGACATTACATTTTGGCTTGTGTCCTAGGAATCCCTGGGGTCTGTTACCTCGATTCCATATTAAGTTAAGTTAATTTTTTGGCTTAAAGAGCAAGGCCATGTAGGGGGACATGGAGTTTGTACAGGGTGGTGTTCGTGCAAAGAGTTCAGGCCATTTGTGGTCATGGAAGACTGAACCGAGCGGTCATCAGCATCTTCACTATCTCATCCGGCAGCTTATTCCATGGATCCGCAACCCGGACAGAGAAAGCCCCTCTCCTTCGATTGAGATGAAATCGTCGCAGATAGAGCTTTTCGGAGTGACCCCGCAGCCGATGCTCTGGAGCAGGAGTGAAAAACAGCTCTTTCGAGAGGTTACACTTTCCGCTTATGATGTTGTGAGCGAGAATGAGAATGTTGAATAAGTAATTGAGATCACAGCATTCTCCCCCCCCCCCACCACCACCACCACCACTCCCCTGAATTACAGGTCACAGGGTCACTCATTTATTGCCGAGGGGACTTGAGCAACATGAAAAGAAATGCTTTGCTCAGGTCCACAATACACTGCCTTGTTTGGGAATTGAAACCATGACCTTGTGCCTTGACAATTGATTAAAGCCACCGTTAGAAATCAATTTATTGATATATTATTGCTTGCAATTTTCTTCTTTTTTTTTACTTCTTGCTGAAGCTTGGTTATCAATCAACCTACACAAATTAACGACATCACAGAGAATTTCACACTTGAATGAATTAGCTTATTGTATTCTGTATGATGACAAGATTCACTTGTACAAAGTGCATTTTTTGATCAGCTGCACATTGCAAACATAGTGCACAAGAATAGAGCACTTCCCTATATGTGCTATGTTAGGGTTACGTGTGACGTTTGTGGAGAGCAATATGTGGTGCTTGAGCAGGGTAGTGTGTGAGGTTTGAGCTGGGCATGACACCAGTCTCTGCCATAACTACGATTTCACTTGGCTTGATAGGTCTACCTTCTCAATCACAGAACATTGCCAAAGGTCTCGCTAATTTGTCATTGCCTCCATGAGGGCCCACACTCGAAAGGTGCTTTTTACATGCCACTACCATGGGTGCCAATTATGTGACACTGATAAGAGCCACAGTTAGGATTTCACCTGGCTTGACGGGTCTTCTGAAGCACGGCATATCACCAAAGGTCTCGGTCACTAGTCGTTACTTCTGTCAGGGCCAATGTTTGAAGATCATGCTTCGCCACCTCATTCCATGCCTTCCTGGGTCTCCCTCTTCCATAGCTTCTTTCCTCTGGTAGAGATCGGCACTTCTTCACACATCTGTCCACGTGTATATGTATGCAGGTATGTGTGTGCATATATGAGCATGTCTGTATCTCTTGCTATATGTATGCATTATACTTGTATGTATGTGTATATCTGTATGCATGTATGTGTGTGTTTATGTAAGGGGATTTTAAAATTTTGGAAAGAAAAATATTAGAATAAAAAAAAAAAACAGTTACTGTAGAAATAAAAAAAAAACATAAAATAATGTAATAGTTGAATATATTAGCAAAGTGATTACCCTTTAAATATTTAAAATTATGAATACGTGTATATGTAGTTAGATTTTAATTCACTGTGTCTGTATCTTTAGTCCTTTAGCATATGCAGCCATATACACCAGCCATATGCAGCCTAAATATTCTGTTTTAAGTTGAAACTGGTTAAATCTGGCTTCTCACACCTACCCTAAATGTCATTCTAAAAATAAACAAACACATCATCAAAATGTTGAAGCTGTGAGATAATCTATGATTAATTCAAAACAATGTGAATAAATTAGGATTACATTTGACAGAATAATCTGAATACTAAATGGTTAAGGTTTTCAATTTCATCTTCAGTTTCACTTTCTTGGAAACTGTCAAATTCTTCTTGACTGTTAGGATTTTTGAAAACTTTAATTATCTTTTTCCTGGCTGCTATCACATTCTTCATAAACCATTTCATCCTCTGTGACATTGAAATCATTTCTAATACAACACAGCATGTCTCGTTTCCGTGGTGTATAAGTGACCGAGATTACAACACTCATCAGTGAAGTGAATGTTGGTCAGTCACAGAGTCATTGCTAGAACTTATTTTGCAGCTGAGTGGACAGGAGGAGTGTGAAATAAAGTGTCTTGCTCAAGAATGCAACATCCCGCCTGGTGCAGGAATTGAAACCACGATCTTACGAGATGATAGCAACACCCTAACCACTTGCCGACATGCTTTCCACATGCATTACTGACCTACTTTCCACCATATTCCAACAACACCCTCTCTTATGTAGGTCACACCATCCTTCATTCCCCTAAACACGTATCCTCCACTCACAACCTAAGACATCCTGCATCAAACCCACACTGTCTCCATAAACAGCATCTAGATAGCATCCTCCTATGGCTATGAGCCAGTCTTGTCCTGTTTTTGTTTTTTTTATAACACAGCGTCGCCTTGACTGGCTTCTGTGCCGGTGGCACGTAAAAAGCACCAACCGATCGTGGACGCTGCCAGCCTCCCCTGGCACCTGTGCTGGTGGCACGTAAAAAGCACCCACTACACTCATGGAGTGGTTGGCGTTAGGAAGGGCATCCAGCTGTAGAAACACTGCCAAATCAAGACTGGAGCCTGGTGCAGCCTTCTGGCTTCCCAGACCCCGGTCGAACCGTCCAACCCATGCTAGCATAGGAAAACGGACGTTAAACGATGATGATGACAACCACCCTCATATTCAGAATATTATATCTATTTCTTTATTGCCCACAAGGGGCTACACATAGAGAGGACAAACAAGGACAAACAAAGGGATTAAGTCGATTATATCGACCCCAGTGCGTAACTGGTACTTAATTTATCGACCCCGAAAGGATGAAAGGCAAAGTCGACCTCGGCGGAATTTGAACTCAGAATGTAACGGCAGACGGAATACCACAAAGCATTTCGCCCGGCGTGCTAACGTTTCTGCCAGCTCGCCCGCCTTCTCAGAAAATTATATCGTGCCACACCTCTCCTCTCTCATGTCCAGCACTCAATGTTTTTTTTTCTTTTTTGCTTAGGTCCTCTTTTACTGCTCAACTCATTGGGTGGCTTTTTTTTTCTATTGCAAAAAGCAGCAGTCATTTCACTGTTGTCACACAACCAAGCAACAACCCTATGTCACACTCCAACCCCTGCCTATTGTTATCTAGTTTCACATTTGGATTTCTGATCGGCAGCTCAACATCATGACTGGGTATGTCATTGAGTTCTCTTGCAAGCTGCCTTTAGAAAGCAGCTTTTATTTCATCATTAGTGGCGCAGGAGTGGCTGTGTGGTAAGTAGCTTGCGCAGGAGTGGCTGTGTGGTAAGTAGCTTGCTTACCAACCACATGGTTCCGGGTTCAGTCCCACTGCGTGGCATCTTGTGCAAGTGTCTTCTGCTATAACCCCGGGCCGACCAAAGCCTTGTGAGTGGATTTGGTAGACGGAAACTGAAAGAAGCCCAACGTATATATGTATATATATATATATATATATATATAGGTACAGGAGTGGCTGTGTGGTAAGTAGCTTGTTTACCAACCACATGGTTCCGGGTTCAGTCCCACTGTGTGGCACCTTGGGCAAGTGTCTTCTACTATAGCCTCGGGCCGACCAAAGCCTTGTGAGTGGATTTGGTAGATGGAAACTGAAAGAAGCCCATCGTATATATATATGTATGTATATATATATGTGCGTGTGTGTTTGTGTGTCTGTGTTTGTCCCCTAGCATTGCTTGACAACCAATGCTGGTGTGTTTACGTCCCCGTCACTCAGCGGTTCGGCAAAAGAGACTGATAGGATAAGTACTGGGCTTACAAAGAATAAGTCCCGGGGTCGAGTTGCTCGATTAAAGGCGGTACTCCAGCATGGCCGCAGTCAAATGACTGAAACAAGTAAAAGAGTAAAAAGAGAGAGTGTGTTTTCAGTGGCCCACAGGACTGCTCAGTGGTGGTCATTGCATTCTCTGATCAAAATCTTGCGATGATTCACTCATTCACCAGTTTCTTATTGCCCGTTGCACAAAGCTACCCCAATCAATAGTACTCACCCTTCAGTTGAGGGGTCCTTTTTCTTGCAAGCTACCTAGTTACCTCACTGCTGCTGGTGCCACATTAAAAAGTACCCAGTATTTGCTGTGAAGTGTTTGGCATTCGGAAGGGTAACCAAGCTGTAGAAACTGTTTCAAAGCAGAGTCTTCTGACTTGCCAGGTCCTGCTAAACTGTCCAACCCATACCAGCTTGGAAAACAGACATTGAATGATGATGATGATGTTAGTCTGATGATGGCTTAATTGGCCGAAACTTTGAAGTCACTGTCAACAATATTCTTGCTTAAGAGTAATACATTTTGGAGATGTACTTGCATAGCATGTGACCTGATCTGAGATTGTGTGTGGGAACGAATACAATTGCAGCGTGGAAGGTGTTTATAAGCCATTTAAGAAACACACGAAAGCTGTTAGATTCACTTCAACATTTAAATCTAATTTGCCAAAATATTTTCGTCACTTTGAGACTGCAACTTGTTCACTGACAAAATCCGTGCTGCATATATATATATATATATATATATATATAATATATATATATATACACACACACAATTGCAGTGTGGAAGGTGTTTATAAGCCATTAAGAAACACACAAAAACTGTTAGACTCACTTCAACATTTAAGTCTAATTTGCCAAAATATTTTCGTCGCTTTGAGATGGTGACCTGTTCACTGACAGAATTCCATGCTGCACAGAATTCTGTCAGTGAACAGGTCACCATCTCAAAGCGACGAAAATATTTTGGCAAATTAGACTTAAATGTTGAAGTGAGTCTAACGGTTTGTGTATGTTTCTTAAAGTAATAAATTTGTACGCTACAAATGTGTAGAGTAACCTCTCAGATTAATGTAAAATTGTTCTTATTACAACTAAACATAAAAACAGATATTAGCTCATTTATAGACACACACAAATACACACACCCACATACACTCTTCTGGTATGTTTTGTAAGCACAATTTTCACTGTGGGGGACTTCCTTCATCAAATTGTCAGCTGGATAACGCAATATTTTCAACATCTTCTGACAGCATCACCACATCGACTCCTCCCCCATCAGCTCCAAGTAGCATTTATGACAGGTGTTCCTTCCGCTTATATTTTTTCATGCAGCCAGCATGCCTAAGTAGGTGCTGTTACAAGCACTAACATACATACCTATATATATATATATATATATATATTATATATATATATATATATAGGCGCAGGAGTGGCTGTGTGGTAAGTAGCTTGCTTATGAACCACATGGTTCTGGGTTCAGTCCCACTGTGTGGCACCTTGGGCAAGTGTCTTCTACTATAGCCTCAGGCCGACCAAAGCCTTGTGACTGGATTTGGTAGACGGAAACTGAAAGAAGCCCGTCGTATATATGTATACGTGCAGGTGGCACGTAAAAAACACCCACTACACTCGCGGAGTGGTTGGCGTTAGGAAGGGCATCCAGCCGTAGAAACACTGCCAGA
>NC_043024.1:8558749-8593749 GCF_006345805.1 Octopus sinensis
TTGTAGCTTTGTATGCATATATATATATATATATATATATAATTAGGGTTCAGCAAGAAAAATTTGCTTTACCACATACCAAACTTTTAGAAATAGCAGCCAAAGAATTTTGCTATTTCTTCTACTATAAGAAGAGTCTCCCAGACAATGTATACTCAAAAACACTTTGGCTGCTATTTCTAAAAGTTCAGTATGTGGTAAAGAAAATTTATTTTTGCTGAACCCTAATTATATAAAGTAATGTTTAAGTTTACCATAAATGGTCCTTTTACATACTGAACACTGCTTGGTAAAATTATTATTGACTATATATATACATACACATACATACACACACACACACACACACATTATACATGTGTGTATCTTGATTTATGTATCATATATATTTATATATATATGTATCATATATATATATAATATATATATATATATATATATATACATACATACATACACATACACACACACATCTGCATCACCTGTCTCCTTTTCTGTGTTACTCTCAATTTATGTATGTATTTATATATATATATATATATATATGTATTGAATAATTAAGAGAAGTGTCAACTTATAGAGCGACATTTTCTTGGTCTGTCTACAAAAAATATTCTAGTTTTAACTAAGGGACTATACATGGATTTACTACTACAAGGAACTAATGAATTCATTAAAAGATTGAGATGGACAGCATACTTTTATGATGATGTGAAAGGGAACCAAATTAATAATAATTCGAACAACTATAATCTTAAAGCCTATAAAAATCCCTCCCCATAATCCTGCACTGTCAAACTTTGAAAAAGATTTCATTCACTTGGTGAAAAATTTTAAATTCATGAAAACCTCTAACCATATTCAGAAGAAGCTGTCTGACATAATACTTAAAAGAAAAAACTCTGATAACATCCATGTTAAGTTTAATTAAGTTAATTTTTTGGCTCCAAAAGCAAAAAGCAAGGCCATGTAGGGGACATGGAGTTATGTACAGGGAGGGTGTTCATGCAAAGAGTTCAGGCCATTTCTGGTCAAGAGAGACTTTGAACCAAGTGGTCGTCGGCATCTTCAGATAAAACCGGAAATCTATATTCATTACCAATTGATGCCTACAATAACTTTATTCTCAAAGAATTCCAGTCGAAATACAAAACAGTAACCAATGCTAAATTGATGGAAATTACTGTGAGTCACTTTGACTTAATTGAGGGGCTTAAATCGCCGGATAGAACAGAATCTTATGCTCCTATGATACCGCATTTCACTTTGAAGGATCATAAGACAGATTTTAAGAGTAAACAAGCAATAAGACTGATCTGCCCAACCAAATCCCACCTGGGCAAAATTAGTAAGTTCATCATCAATAAAATGATCCCTAATGTCAGAAGAAATGTAGATCTACCACTCTGGTGTTCTACCGGGGATGTCATTACATGGTTCTGCTCGCTAAATGATAAAAAGAAAACCCATTTTTTACAGTTCAACATAAACAATTACTCCCAGTCTATCATGATGGATCTACTGGAAAAAGCAATTATGTTTACTGAGAACTTTATGGATATAATCTCCTTTGAGAAAGACATTATTTTTACAGCTAGGAAAACTCTAATTTCTTTTAAAAACAGGCTTTGGGCCCATCGTGACATTCACGACAACTTTGACTTTACAATGGGATCCTCTGACTCTGCCTAGATCACTGATGTAGTGGGCCTATTTCTACTTTGGAAAATTAAGGACGAGGTCCCAAATATGAGTGGAGGTCTATACAGGGATGACACATTATTTGCTATCTCTGGCTCTTCGCTACAAATGATAGAATTAAGAAAACAATTTATCAAATTTTTAAAAATATATAGTTTAGAGATTATGTTTGAAAATACCACTAGAATTGCTAACTTTTTAGATGTAACACTAAATTTAGATAATGGGCTATTTTATCCCTACTACAAACCGAATAAAACCATCCAATATATTTTGCATTGTCATGGGTAGTAATAAATTTGAGCTTAAGAATAATAGGAACAGAGGTAGCTTTAATGTGAGTAATAATAATAATTGTTATAAATTCTCAATCAAATTTTTATATTGTGTGATTTAAAAAAAAATAATTTTTTTTCAATGGCCAAAGTTTTGAGTTGATCCTATCAGCCTTCCACATGCATGGACTCACCCTAAAATCGATCATCAATAATCTAATAGTTTATTTAAACATTTAACTTAGGTTTAATTTGAACTATTTGCTTCCCTCCTCTCGCATGTACAGTATGCTTCTTCGATTCAAGATCCATAATTTTAGGAAAATTCTTGTATTTTTAGGAATTTTTTTACAAATCTTTAAAAAATTTTTGTTATCTTAAAACACTTCTATGTTTCGAAATTATATAATTTGAACTCTTTTAAACCTTTAATGTACTTCTGATGAGAGAAATGTGGCCAATTGTTATGGATGGAAAACTTGGCCATTTAAAACCACAATCTTTCACAATGATCATAAGAATATGTGCTCACTAATGATTCATCCTAATTTATTGTATACCACTGCTCCTTGGATTCCTACCTTGTCATTGAATCGTAAAAATTTGAATGCTTAACACCGAATGTTTTAATGCAGGTACATTTATGTATTGTACACCTTCATGATTTGTATATTTTTACTTCAATTAATACTGTATGTGAATATGCCTATGATGCGAAGTGTTTTGATTTGATAAAGGGACCTGACCCTTTGAAATTTGTTTTCCATTCTCACCTATATATATATATATCTGTAAAATAATATGTGACAATTATTCGGATGCCGAGGTGGAAATCCACAACACCATCTCTTTGGTTATCTGGCCATGATAAATCTGTCCTCAAATAGCTTACACACCCTGTATACACACATATAGATATATATATGTATATACATATATATATCTATATGTGTGTATACAGATATACAGCTAGATACATACATATATAGAGATGGTGGTGTGGATTTCCACCTCGGCATCCGAAACCGAGAGTTTTATCTTGGCTACTGAATAATTATAACATATTATTTTACAGATAAATTTCCTCTATTTACATAATATTGAGGTCTCTTTCTTTCTTTTGTTATCTTACCGTTTTTACCAATATTTATATACACATATATGTATGTGTGTGCACGCACATGCATATTATCTACATAAATCACATTTATTTATGTGTATCGTTTGTCTTTCATGTCCACTCATTCATACCTCAGCAGCTTATGATGCTTACACTGCCAATTTGAACAATATTATCGCAGGTGTTGAAATTGTGGTGATATCTGGTCGTTATGTGATGAGGGGTCGAACCTGTCCATGTGTTTTGTGTGTTTTTCCCTGTTTATCAAAATGTTCCTTTGTCGTCCCACTGTGACACATCTCTAACATTCACACTTATATATATATGTATGTATAGTATAAGTCTGTGTATGTATGTATGGGTGTTATTGTATGAGGATATCTTCTAAATTGTGCGAAAAGAAGCAAACACCAATACAAAGAATGGTAGAGTACCATAAACTATATTTCAGCTCGGCGCCTGGTGCCAATTCTTGTTTTTCTTCTCACGATACGTTTGTATTCTTTGCTGTAATTTGCCTCAATCACGCTGTCATTTCAATTGCTTTTAGTCAACCGAATTCTCAGAGACAACTAGTGCAAGCTCTGTAAGTAAACTTATTTTCTTAAAAGCAACATGCATGCACGAACAGACAGACAGATAGACACGCACACAGACACACACACACACGCATACACACACACACGGTCATATACCTTCTTTACAGAACATGCATTTATGCAAAAATACATGTGGATGTGTACATAGGTACATGGGTTGTCTTTTAGCGGTTTAAAACCAGTTTGCTTTACGAGTCCCCATGTTTCTGGTCTTTACATCTGTTTCAGTCATGTTGCTCTGCATTTGAGGGGTCGGGAAAGTCTTGGAATAATACTGTTTTATATATATATACATATATATAATAAAATATTAGGGAATAAATCCAATCTTACAGGGAAAAATCAGATTTAGGATTGAATCCAATTTTATAGTAAAATATTATATTATATTAAATTAGAGACAAAACCACTATTAGACAAATCATACAATGAAAAACTCAAGCCAATACATAAGATTAATTAATTTATATTATTTTAAATATATATCAAAATTATTAAAAAATTATCTTTTTTTATAATTTTTTTAATAATTTTGATATATATTTAAAATAATATAAATTAATTAATCTTATGTATTGGCTTAAGTTTTTCATTGTATGATTTGCCTAATAGTGGTTTTATCTCTAATTTAATATAATATAATATTTTACTATAAAATTGGATTCAATCCTAAATCTGATTTTTCCCTGTAAGTTTGGATTTATTCCCTAATATTTTATTATATATATATATATATATATTCGACAACTGCATGCGTCCACCGATTATCGGTGAGCCGGGTGACGTGTCCAGCCCATCTATACTTGCTGCGTGACCACCCGGAAGACCTCCACGACGGTGGAGTTACGATTTCAGGAAGACGATTGGGATCACGTGGATGAGAAAGGCATGATCCAGAGAGGAGTGGACAGCGTGCTGTGACCAGCGGTGTCAAATGGACGCCTGACGGACTGGTCAGTCAAGATGATATATATATTATTGGACTGCTTGGTTGCTCCAGTGGATGGTGATTCAGCTGGAGACAGCTGAACAATGGTCTTAGTTTGGTGCTAAATACACTAGGAAAAAAACTCCCTTCAAAAAGGTTAGTGACATTCTGATATGAGATTTTATGAATTTTGTTAAAAAATGAACTTTTTAAAAAAAATCCCTTTTATAATAAAAAAACTGTATTAAGTAATTTTTCACAAAACCTTTGGAACACATACACCCACATGTATATTTACATGCTCTTAAATATATGACTGGACATATATTTAACAGCATATAAATACATCATTGCTCTATCCATAACGGTCTATTTTATTTTCGGATACATGATTCCCGGATAATATATATATCTACACACACACACACACACACACACACACACACACATATGGTTAGAGCGTCGAGCTTACAATCGTGAGGTTGTGAGTTTGATTCCTGGACTGGACTGCGTCTTGTGTTCTTGAGCAAGACACTTTATTTCATGTTGCTCAAGTTAACTCAGCTGTAGAAATGAGTTGTGAAATTACTGGTACCAAGCTGTATCGGCTCCTTTGCCTTTCCCTTGGATAACACTGGTGGTATGGAGAGGGGACGCTGGCATACATGGGCGACTGCTGGTCTTCCATAAACAACCTTACCCGGACTTGTGCCTGGGAAGGTAACTTTCTAGGTGCAATCCCATGGTCACTCATGGCCGAAGGGGGTCCCCTCATCATATATATATATATATATATATATATATATATACATACATTCACATAGATATACATATATAATATATATATATACATACATTCACATAGATATACATATATATACACATATACATATATATATATATATATATATATATTATATATATATATATGCACACATATACAAACACACACACATATATATATATAAACATACACACGCATTCATACATATATATATACATACATATATATATATACACACATATATGTACATACATACTTATACATAAATATAAAACTTAAGTTCAGATGAATATGATACTTATGTTGAGGCACCAGAATTTAGTATGATATTATCCATACAATTTCAAAATAAGGTGATTAAAATCAAAATAAGTAACTAGGATATCCAGAGGTAATGCAGTACGATCGTTTCAAGCAACTACATTTAATTGAACAATGCAATCATTACATCAATTTAAATGCAGAGCAATCCTCAGATGCATAAATACATACATACATATATAATATATATATCTACACAAATATATATATATATATATATATATATATTATATATACAAATATATCTGTACATATGTATATGTAACAGGTGATAACAAAAGATTCGGGCGATACCAGAAAAGTACACAAAAAAACAAGGCCGGGCTATTAGGAGCTTTGTCGTCAGTCGAGTTCCAAATTGTTGTTGCAGTTTCAGCCAGTTACACTCAAGACTGCTCCAATCTGGCTGCCCTAAGAAAATCCATGCTAAGAACACTAGCTTCTTTGGAAGAAACCAAGCGAATGTATATGAAATCAAAGAGAAAAATACAGAAATAGTACACAATTATAAATACAAACAATAGGACATTAACAACAGGTGTCTTTTGACTAAGGATGAATTAAATTAAGCTGGCGTGTGTGGAAGTGAAGCCTTATGGCAGGAACATAAGTGATGAATGTCATGTGAAGGAATATATGAGATGCTACATGGATGGTAGTCATACAAAGAAAGATTGGTCAGGCTTGGCAGAACACCGATCACATGGAAGGAGAGGAGAGAGGTAAGGGGCAGACGGATTGAAGAATTAGAGAGGGATGAGAAAGAGAGACAACGAAAGAAATAGGACAGAGTGAGGTAAAATAGGAGGGAAAAGAAGAATGAATGGAAAGCCAAGAAATGTGAGATTAGGTGCAACAACAAGGAAAGTGGGAGGAAGGAAGAAAGTGTGAAGAGTGCTACAAGGGGGAGTAAGAGTCGTACAGAATTTAGATATATAAATACATATATGTATAAATATGTATGTAAACACATAGATATATGTATATGTATAAATATATATGTATGTATATCACCGTGACTGATCAGGCTATCAGATGTTGCTACACATCGCTGGTCACAATGTGCTTCGCATTGTTTTAGCCTTCAAATGACGCCACCCCACTGGCTAAGTGAGCGGGCCAACAGAAGAAAGAGTGAGAGAAAGTTGTGGTGAAAGAGTACAGCAGGGATCGCCACCACTCCCTGCTGGAGCCTCGTGGAGCTTTAGATGTTTTCGCTCAATAAACACTCACAACACCCGGTCTGGGAATCGAAACCGCGATCCTACGACCGCGAGTCTGCTGCCCTAACCACTGGGCCATTGCGTATGTATATATCTATAAATATATATGTACTTTATTTAAAAGCAGCAGAAATTCAACAAAACCTGTTACTCGGAGTTTCATGTTCCCGTTCGTCGGACAGTTTTGTTAAAAATATATATGTAAAAAAATATATATGTAAAAAAATATATATGTTAAAAAATACAAGATAAGAAAATGGAGAAATACATCCAAATCAAATATCAATTACCAGATAATACTCAATCACATACTGAGGGTTAAATATAAAAAGCAGAACAAATCAGTGTACATAGAGGAAAGTACATAAAAAAGTGTACATAAAAGAGTAATGTTGTATAATAAGTAGAATATATATAAAAGAGAATATAAATACAACCCCTATCTCAATTTGTAACTATGTTAAAAAATATATATCTATGTATATATGTGTATGAATATATATATTTATACATACTGGTAACATACTGGATCTCTGCTTCACAAATAAAATGGATCTCATCCATAATGTGAAAGTGGCGCCAAAGCTACTCTCAGATCAGAACATGGTAGAGCTGACCATGTATGGACCAAAGGAAACCATGGATATGCAGCCTACAAGAAACACTCAGAATCTTTCTACCTTGGACTTCCATAAGGCAAACTGGAAACAAATTGAGATAGAGATCCTCAAACAAAATTGGCCTAAATGTCTCTCCTCACTGTACATCGACATGAAACTTCAGCAATTCATGCCTGTAATGCAAGCTATATTCTACAAATGTGTCCCAGAGAGAAAGGCCACTGTACACAAGAACAAAATCCCCAGGGAGAGGAAAATTCTTATGAGACGGCTTACAAAAATTTCAAATCGCCTAAACAAACAATTTGAAAGCAGTGAAAAGTCCTGCCTGAAAATACAACTGCTGGAGATAGAAAAAAATCTGCAACTCTCCCATGAAAAGGAAAGAACAGACAAAGAAGCCTGGGCTATAGACGATATAAAATCTAACCCCAAGAAATGTGTCACGGCCGACATAAACATTGATGTTTCCTAGGGCTAAATAGCAGTGGTGTGATTCCCTTTATGGGACTGTCACATTAAGTTGACAGTATACAACTGCTCTATATAAACATATATGTATATAAATATATAGATATGGATATATATATATATATATATATATACATATATATATGTAAATATGTGTGTGTGTATATATATTTATATATAGTTAATCCAAACATGAAAACACAAAGAGAAAACACAACAACGCGAGGACATGGAACAAGTATAGTATTATTGGACGCTAAGGGTTTAATGTTTTGAGCGGAGCTCTTCGTCAGAAACATAAGAAAAGGAAAGATCCAAAGAAGGAAAGACAGAGGAAAAAAATCGCCAACAGTACACACGTGATCACATTTATATATGCACCCAGACACACACACAGGCAGACAGAAGAATGGATTGTCTACCAATATGTCAGTAATTGGTAGATTAAGCAATTAGGTGACCTGTCTCTATACACTTTTCAAGCTATAGCATTGTCACTTATTGGTGTACACATGAATGTCCTGTCTGTGGCTGACAATTAACCTGTCCCTTCCTTCAGTGGCATGTTAATTTGGGAGAATATTTGAATCTTTAGATTTTCTCCCTTCTCGAGTAGAAGTGGTCTTCACTGCAATATGTTAAGGACGACACGTCCTGTTGTGGCAAAGATATGGTTGATACATGAAAAATTTATGTGTGTTGCACTTTGAGTTTTTTGGGGGTTTTTTTTGCTCAGTTTTGCTTAATTTAAGAAAGCCTGGCTAGCACTGCCTGTTAGGTAACAAATAACTCTGTGGATATAGGGATCTATGTCAAAAGGCTTGTTGCTCTGTTCTGTAGAAAAGAGCTGAAAAATGAAATTTTCTTACAAAACAAATTTTCTTACACACACAAATTCAAAAACATTAAACGTATATAAATTTCAACTGCAAAACCCTAAACAAATCCAGACATATGTACATATTTTTGCATTTTTTTACCCTCTTATTTTGTTCCTTCCTATTTTCATTTCTACAAAAAAAAAAAAAAAAAAAACCAAAGAAAAATCCCACTTAGTTGTGAACCGTAGTAGCACATTTTATTTTCCTACGTAGTATTTTTTGTACCATTCGTTCCTTTCCAAAGATGATCCTTTCATTCGGTGTAACTCCCGTCTCCTTTTTCTTTTGTCATTGGTTGTTTTTGTACCAAAGCTCACGAATCATGGCTGTCCATCCATTCTTTGTTTTACCTTTTCGTGTATGTTAGCGTAGAATCTATATATTGTAAATTCCTGAAATTTTCATTTCTCCACTTTTTACCTCCATCTTGTCTTATTTTATTCACCCTCAACTTTTTCAGTTGTATTTTACTCTTGTCTTTTTTGCTGAATATTTTCTTTTACTTTCTCATTTTCTTGTCTTTTATCCTGTCTTGTATCTTGAATACACATACATACATATATGTATGTATCTCTCTCTGTCTCTTTGTGTGTGTCTATGTATTTATATATATATATATACTTGAATATATATATATATATACATATACACACTCACACTTAGTTGCATGTATTCTCTGTAGCTTCTACAATATTTTTGTGTGTATGTGTGTGTGTATATATACATAAATTTATCCATATGTGTATATATGCATAAATTTATCTATATGTGTATATATACATAAATTTATATGTGTATATATACATAAATTTATGTGTGTATATATAGATCAATTTATATGTGAATATATAGATAAATTTATCTATATGTGTATATATAGATAAATTTATCTATATGTGTATATATGCATAAATTTATCTATATGCAAATAGATGAAAGAAAGTTGTACTCAACACATCTGGCAGATGTTATTCAATTGTTTGACTCAGCTCCATGTGACTTTTAGTTTCATGTGTGCGTTGGACATGTCTATCTTATCGGATGCCGGAAGCATGAGCATGTAGCCTATGAGACTGTCATGTCGAGCCGAGTCAAACTGTAATTGATGTGTGTGTGTGTGTATGTATGTATAAGCTGGAGTAGTACATGCTTGGCATATGAAGGCATATGGCTTAGTGGTTAGAGCGTTGAGCTGACAATCATGAAGTAGTAGTTCAATCCCTGGGCCAGGATGTGTGTTGTGTTCTTGAGCAAGACACATTATTTCATTTTGCTCCAGTTCGCTCATCTGTAGAAATGAGTTGCGACATCACTGGTGCGAAGCCTTTCCCCTTGGATAACATCAGTGGCATGGAGAGGAGAGGTTGTCATGCATGGGTGACTGTTACTCTTCCATAAATAATCTTGCCTGGACTTGTGCCTTGGTGGGTAACTTTCTAGGTACAATCTCATAGTCATTCGTAACTGAAGTGAGTCTTTACCCACTTTTACATGCTTGGCAAGTGGAATACTGCCTGGGACCAGATTGTAGATGGAACAAGGAATCTTTTGTCATTTCTGAATGAGCAATACTTGTTGTAAAATAAAATAGGATGTAGAGGGTTGTTGGACACAGTGTGAGACGACTGTTGTTATCGCTAGGCCTAACTCATCGTAAAGTCAATACCACCATGACTGATATCCAATCTACAGTGGAGAAGGCTAGCCACTGGATTTGGTTAAAAAGAGACGATGAGCGATGGCTAGAAGGATATTGAGCTTTATTTCATAACCAGTTGATCTAGCAGGCAGGGCCTCATATCAGTGAGGGGGGCCCAGTGCGCATTGATGCCGTCGAGAGGTAGGCCCCAAAACGGCACGCATTCTCTCCTGATGACCCCATACACTTGCTAGCTTCCGATATACGGAGCTTTTGACTGGTAGCACTTGCATTTGCAAGTTGTTTGCAAGACAAATGGTGTGTGTTTGAAATGAATATTATGACTTTCCAATAATGTAATTGTTACATGCTTGTACACATGCAACTCAGTGGCTCCTGTTCTCTGAAGGTACTAGATTTGATGTGTGTGTGTGTATATATATATATATATATATATATATATATATTAGATACTTATTTTTCTCCGGTTGGTCAAGTGATGTTGACACCTGATGACACCCCAATAAAGCCTGAAAATTTAGGCTGTTCATTTTTTCAATCTATGGAGAAATAGGCATATTTGACATGTCTGCATGTCTACTAGATAGGTTTAAATATATATTACATATATATATATATATATATACTTGAATATATATATATATATATATATATCTATATATATATATATATAAAGGAGATAATGGTGTCATTGAGACCCAAAGGAGTCAGGTAATGATGAATAAATGCTACAGACAGACCATAGTTGAGTTCCAGATTCGGTAATATTGCGAATAAAGGGTTCAACGTTGGTTCTATGTCAGCTGGCTTTAGGCACACTTTCTGTGCCCTTATGGTATTTGCCCTTATGGAAAATGAAAATACCATAAGGGCACAGAAAGTGTGCCTAAAGCCAGCTGGAGACGATGATCTCCTGGGGCTACAAGCTACAGTAACACCCACCCTTAGTGGTTAGCCATATTGAGATGGTTAGTATACTTCATATTGTCGTGCAGTTACTGTTTACATCTCATTCAGTGATTTATTATTGCTATATATATATATAGTGATTGCCAGTTGAGAAGTCAAAATAAGATAGCTCTTGTTTATATATGTGTGTGTTTGTACAAGATATAAATTAAAAAAATTCATTAAGGACTCAGGATATGAAGGAAGATTACTGTCAGTTTCAATCTGTTGTTACAGTTTGAAACAGATAATGCTCTGAGCCCTCAATATATTTCTTAAAATATTTGACTGAATGTGTGTGTTTTTGAATGCATTTAATTTTTTCATACAAACCAATTCTTTAAATTATTTTCTGCTGCAATGTATGTTGTCAAGTTCGTTAATTTCTTTGAAGTTGACATTTCATTTTCTTACTACTCTGAGTTTCCCTCTTTTCACTATTCATGGTTGCTCTGAGCAATAGAAATGTGCGACTATACATATATGTATATATTTGTGTGCATGTATGCACAATATTGCTGCTTGTGATGGGGGTGATTTTTTTTTTTTTGATAATTGCTATGGTTACTATGGTGATATTCAGAATGTAAATTTTGGTGTGTGAAGGAATGGTTCAGCATGCATCGTTACTCCTGATTCTCTTAAACTCTTCCGACTGGGATTTCCTGGTAAGTAACATCTCTTTGGAATTTCAGGTTAAACGGACGAATAAAAAGTGTTGCTTTGCAAATTTCTTGTCCCGAGTCTTGTCAGCCAAGTGCAATCAGCAGTTGTGCCCGTGGGGGAATAAGTTCCCAACCAGTGGAGTTTGTTGTGAAGTAGAGCTCACCTTATTAATGTGCTCTGTTGTTGAGTATAGGCATATGGATGAGTGGAGTCTGTTGTTGAGCAGAATCTAGTCTCTTTGCGAGTGGAGCTTGTCTTTTGTAAAACAGTTGATGAGTTAAGTAAAGGTGTGTGTGCATACGTCAGTATTGTTAACATAATCATTAATTTCATCATATTCAGTACATAAACTGTGATGAAACATAGATATCATATGTATGTATATATATATATATATGTATGTATATGTATATATGTATGTGTATATTATATGTATGTATATGTATATATGTATGTGTATATTATATGTATATATATATGTATATTATATGTGTATATTATATATATATATATATATTATATATATATATATATAATATATATATATATATGTAATATGTGTATATTATATGTATAAATATATATATATATATGTATAAATATATATATATATATGTATATTATATGTGTATATTATATGTATATATATGTTTATATATATATATATGAAACATAGATATTGTATCAGTTGGTTCTCAATGACTTTTTTCCTATGGACCCCTCTGGTTACTGTTTTTTTTTTTTTTTTTGTGAACCCCAACAGCCATTCGAGGTTAAAAAACTAGTTTTATAGAGCTACTTCTTTCAAATTTCATATTTTATTTTGCACCCTCTGAGAGAAAATGTTTCAGGGATCAGAAACATATTGAACTGTGTAAAATGTGAGGGAAAGATACCTAGCTGTTTCTTGCAATAGATATATCTAAAGCGGAATTGTTTCATGAACCCTCAAAATACTATTGCAGGTCCCCAGTTTACTAATGTACTTGCAGGGACCTCCAAAAATCTTACATGGACCCTGGTTGAGAACCACTATGTTATATGAAAGCTTACTAGGAATTCAACCCCTGACAAAACTGTGTCTATGCCATGGTCACACAGAGTCAGTAGTCTCCACACAGAGACCTGTGTTATGGTTATATTTATACTGTTACTTTGTCTTCTCCTCTTTTGAAAATTCTCAGAAAGGTGAGGTTGGTAAAAAAGCCAAACTATCTTCATTTCAGATTTGTGCCTTACCTCACTGAGGTAACGACTGAAAGAGCACGATTGAAAATGTATGCAGCTAAAAAGGGGCCCCTCCAGAGGATCTATGGAGTAACTTTACTCAGTGAAGCACATATTTTTTTTTTTATTTTATCTAGTTTCAGCTCATGAGCTGTGGCCATGCTGGGGCACCGCCATTTGGTGTTGCTACATCATTTTACTTCACGAATGCTTTTTAGCAATTGCCATTTGGGGCATGAGAGAGTTCGATGCAGCTGCCCTCATCTGCACCTCCAGCCGTGAAGTTGGTTCATAGCTTGGATATTAGGGAATCTCTCCAGGTGGAGTTGCTCCCGCTTCTCCACATTGAGAGGCCACAGTTCTGTTGCTACAAACATTTAATTAGAATGTCGCAGGAAGAACTGCAAGACAAATTCTTCAAGCTGAACCCACCAGCAAGAGACCTAGGGGTAGTCCAAAAAGGAAAAGGTTGGATGATATTCATAGTCCCAGTTAACAATACATTAACAAGTTTGAAACAGCAGATAATGTCCACAGAGATAAAACAGTATAATATGGGATGTTTACTTACTTCTGAGATGTCTGTGTAGACAGACAGACAGATACTTGTTGAGTAAGTAAGTTCATAGGCATAAAGTCCCAGTTTACATGAATTTAACAATAAACAAATATATATTTCTTTACTACCCACAAGGGGCTAAACACAGAGGGAACAAACAAGACAGACAAAGGGATTAAGTCAAATACATCGATGCCAGTGTGTAACTGGTACTTAATTTATCAACCCAGAAAGGATGAAAGGCAAAGTAGACCTTGGCGGAATTTGAACTCAGATTGTAATGGCAGACAAAATACCGCTAAGCATTTCGCCCGGTGTGCTAACGTTTCTGCCAGCTCGCCGCCTTATTTTCCTTTCTTGGTGAATAATATAATTACTCAATCACTCTGTTAATTGTGGTAAGTGGAATCCTAAGGTTTTGTGCAATTTTCAGCTGGCTAAGTTCTCTGATTAACACAAAATATGCCCTCTTTGAAATTCAGGCAACAATTTTGCTTGCTGGTGTTTGCAACATGGCTAGTCGTTATAAACATTTCATATTGTACTGTAATCTGAAATAAAAAATAACAATACATTAACAAGTTTGAAACAGCAGATAATGTCTGCAGAGATAAAACAGTATCATATGGGATGTTTATTTACTTCTGAGATGTCTGTGTAGATAGACAGACAGATATTTGTTGAGTAAGTTCATAGTCATAAAGTCTCAGTTTACATGAATATAAACAATAAACAAATATAGTCACACAGTTCTCTCCTCCCACGATTTTTTAGAGCTCTGTATTAACAATGCTGAGATGTTATGTCTGTGTGTGTGTGTGTATGTATATAATTAAATGAGTCCAACTAAAAGCATTTCGTTTGACTCATTGTTCTGTGAAAATTTCCGGATACCATCCTAATATTTTGAGCTCTCTTTTTTATTGTCAATGGTCTTACCATTTTCCTCTGAACAGGTAACACCAGGATGTGAATGTGTGTATGTGTCTGTGTGTATATATATATATATATATATACACATACATACATAGATACATACATATATATACATATATATATATATATATGTGTGTATGCAAGTATGTATATATACATACACATACATATATATACATATGTGTGTATGCATGTATGTATATATACATACACATACATATATATACATATATATATATATGTGTGTGTGTATGCATGTATGTATACATACATACAAACACAGTTGTGTATATTTGGAGGGTTTGTGTGTGTTTTAAACTGGAAGATCGAGTACTCAATCCGAGGAATGTTGATAAACGATAATTTTCAACTAAAATTTGGTGTTCTTGTAATGTTTTATATATATATATATATAAATGCATTTGTGTGTATGTATATAATACCTATTAGTTGTGTGTGTCTGTGTACATATGTATATTATTTGAAGCATGCAGCATCTCTCAATGCAGTTTAATAAATTTACTATCTCCTCAGCTTTTTAAGTTTACCATTACTGTCCAATTATCATTATCATTATTTTTATTATTATTATTATTATTATTATTATTCATGACTGTCATCATTATTACACTTTGCCAATTGTTCAGTCACTCAACAAGTATTTTCCAATATATGTTTGTATGTAAAAGGTTAAATTTCAGACAGCTTTCCTTCTTACATTTAACTAGTAAGTATTTCTTGACCTCTAAACCAATTTCTTTTAACGAACCAGTGAAACTTAACAAAATCCTTTCTTCTCTTTGTCTCTCTCCCTCTCTTTTTCTCTTATTACAAACTCGAATCTAATTACCAATTGTTGTTCCTCATTTCATTGATATTCTCATTACTTTTTTTCAGGGTTTATTTTTAAAATTATATTTTTCTTAAATATTTCATTTTTATTCCTTCCATCCAATTTGCTTGCTTTATTAACTTCATTTTATTATAAACTCATTTAATTAGTATACATATATATATATTGTTGACATCATAAAAATTGATAAACTTTCAAGAGAATGTGAAATAATTCTTTTCCGGAACAGTATATCACAAAGTTACAGAGATGTACTTGCATAGCAAGTGACCTGATCTGAGATTGTGCTGGAACGAAAACAATTGCAGTGTGGAAGGTGTTTGTAAGCCATTTAAGAAACACACAAAAACTGTTAGATTCACTTCAACATTTAAATTTAATTTGTCAAAATATTTTCATCGCTTTGAGACCGTGACCTGTTCACTGACAAAATTCTGTGCTGTCAGTGAACAGGTTGCGGTCTCAAAGCGACGAAAATATTTTGACAAATTAAATTTAAATGTTGAAGTGAATCTAACGGTTTATGTGTGTTTCTTAAATGGCTTATAAACACCTTCCACGCTGCAATTATATCACAAAGCACACACATAAATCTATAGACAATAGTGTATAAATATTGGGTTGAAAATCTTTTGTTGTTTATACTTTTTATACGTGTATTTTGAAATATACTATTTCAAAAGAATCTATAATACTCTTGTGTCTTTCTCTGTCACAATATATGAATGAGAAAGGAAGGAGTGATAGATGAATAAGGAAGGAAGGGGGATGGTGAACATTCAACGCTGAAAAGAAAAATCAAACAGCGTTTCAACTCTGTGTGAGTATGTGTGTGCGTGTGCAAGGGAAGTATGTGAATGAATGTAAATATTGACAAGTGTATTAATTTGATTTACCATCCATATTGATATATAAAATACTACAATTAGCTGTCATTTTTGATGGCATGGGGCCAACTAGTGATGTATAACCCATCAGATCATATAAAATCATCCAACCCATGCCAGCATGGAAAATGGACATTAAATGATGATATATGTACTTTTTGATAATAAAAAAATACACATTGCTATGT
The DNA here is from genome assembly GCF_006345805.1 of Octopus sinensis. NCBI lineage: Eukaryota > Metazoa > Mollusca > Cephalopoda > Octopoda > Octopodidae > Octopus > Octopus sinensis. The sequence continues at coordinate 8,575,597 of NC_043024.1, forward strand.
TAAATGGATATCTTAAATTTTCTTGAAAATGTGCTTGTCCTACCCCTTCTTGTAATTTGGTCACCTGGTGCCAATAATCTGTTTTAAGTGAATTAGAGAAGCTGTGGCCTTCTAGAAGCAAAAATAAACCTTGATTGGGAACATTAACAAAAAATAGCCTTCTGCCCTAATATTAGGAAGATTAAGGCAGTAGTTATTCCTGTGGTAATTGGTGCACTTGGTACAATGCCCAAAATGTTACATAGGAGACTGAAAAATGCCAGAATTGAGACTTGCATTGTTGACCGGCAGAAATATGCAGTCTTATATTCTGCATGAATCCTAGGAAAGATTCTTGAGATTTGAGGATTTGCTGTCACCAAACCTCAAGGCAACATCCCTGCTAACTAATATGGCATGTAATAGCTTAATAATAATAGTAATAATGATGATGATGATCAAGTGAGGGTTAGTGATAGGAAAGGCATCCAGCTATGGAAAATCAGTATTAGTAAACTTCATCTGACACATATGCAAGCATGGAAAAGTGGATGCTGAAGTGATGATGATGATATGTTTCTCTCTCCCTCTTTCTCTCTTTGTATGTGTATATCTATCTATCCATCTGTCTATTTATCTATCTATATATATATATACATATATATATATATATATATATATATATATATATATGTGTGTGTGTGTATGTGTGTGTGTGTGTGTATATGTGTGTGTGTATATATATATGTATGTACATATATATATATATGTGTGTGTGTATATATATATATATATATATATATATATATATATATATATGTATATATATAATTGTTCGATGTCTCTTCCCAGGATCAACGAATTAAGGAATTAAACCAGACCTCTCCACAGACCTCCCCACAGAATCAGCCAGCTACGTATGCGTCGACGAACCCCTTCAGCAGCGGCCCGGCAGAGGCCCTCACCTCCGACCTGCTTCTCGACACCAGCCTGACGACCACACAGCCCGCGAAACCCATCAGTGACCTGCTCGGTTTGTCAGCCTCCACCAACCCCTTCGTCGACAGTCTTCCCACAAATGCAGTGTCGCCAGGTCAAACCAACACAATGACTTCTATGGGCTGGACAGCGAAGCCAGCATCCCCCGCCATGAATACCACAACCCAAGGTATATTCAACACAAAAATGCCGTTTTATATATGTGTATATATGTATATGTAGAACATTTTTGTTTTATTATAGTTACATTTATTGATTTTTTTTTTGTGTGTTTTATGCATAGTAGTAGTTGTTGTTGTTGGTGGTGGTTAATCTTGACTGAGACCGATTGATTTTGGTCTGTAGCCATGCTGCGGTACTGTTTTGGAGTGGTTTTGTCGAACGGATTGACCCCTGTACATTTATTTTATTTTAAAGCCTGAAAGCCTGGTACTTATTCTATCAGTCTCTTTTGCTACACCAGTAAGTTATGGGGACGTAACAGAAACAAACCAACAACCAGTTGTCAAACGGTGATGATGGGACAAATATAAACATACACACACACACAGTGGGCTTCTATTAGTTTCCGTTTAGCAAATCCACTCAAAAGGCTTTGGTCAACTGGTAGCTTTAGAACAAGACATTTGCCTAGGTGCCATGCTGTAAGACTGAACTCAGGACCATGTGCTTTGGAGGCAAACTTCTTACCCCACTACCACACCTGATCATGAAGTCAGAAGCTTGCTTCACAGCATGTGGTCTTGGGATCAGTCCCACTGCATGGTACCTTCAGCAAGTGTATTTCACTGTAGCCCTGGGCTGACCAAAGCTTTGTGAATAGATTTATTGATGGAAAGTGAGAGAAACCTGTTGTGTGTGTATTTGTTTGTCCCCTCCCCCACTACCTGACAACCAGTGTTGACTTGTTTATTATTTCTTTACTGCCCACAAGGGGCTAAACACAGAGGGGACAAACAAATGGATTAAGTTGATTATATCGACCCCAGTGCATAACTGGTACTTATTTAATTGACCTTGAAAAGATGAAAGGCAAAGTCGACCTTGGCAGAATTTGAACTCAGAACATAGCAGCAGATGAAAAACCGCTAAGCATTTCGCCCGGTGTGCTAACGATTCTGCCAGCTCGCCACCTTTTGATTTTTTTTATGCCCCTGTAACTTAGCAGGTCAGCAAAATGATTCTGATGGAATAAGTACAAGACTTAAAAATAGGCACTGATGTTGATTTGTTTGAGTAAAGCAAGGCCCCAGCATGGCCACAGTCCAAAGACTAAAACAAAGTCAAAGACAGGTGTAATAGTTGATTGGCAAACTTTCAAAATAGCTATTACTCCCTCATTGAGAAAAGTTCCTGTAAAAATTTACCGGCAAATGGCTTGGAATAAGAGGACAAAACCATATGAAGCCTAAATGGTTTGGGTTTCTTTTTCACTAGCAGATGCACCTGTCCTTTGGACGGTTTAACATATAAATAAATAAATAATAAATTTTAAAAATGTGAAAATGACTAAAGAATATTCTGTTATGCAAATATACAACCATATTGATTAAAAAAGTATGGAGAAGCAGTCAAAGTAAATGAAAAGACAAAATCCTTTCACTTTTATAATATTCACTAACCGAAACCCTCAAACAATACACACACCAATACATATATAAAAAATATAGAAAGTAATAATGCACAATTATAATATAGAAATAAATGATAAACCCCCAAAATGTGAAAACCACTAAAAAATATTCTCTAATGCCAATATACAACCATACAAAAAAATAGCTATTACTCTTTCATTGAGAAAAGTCCCTGTAAAAACATGCAAAAAAGCTAAGTGCATACAGTGAATTAGAGAAAAACACATGTAAAACACCATTTTTCCCCAGTTTGTCCATTTACTCAGGAGTTCTGGGCAAAATGTTATAGTGTATGACCATCTTGGGGACATAAGTAATGTGTGTGTAAAGTTTGGTGAAAATCAGTTGAGAATTATGGAAATGGATGCATTAGGCACACATACTGTGATTTATATATACTAGACGATTTTAATTCAATTTAACTATGATTATAGAATTAATGTTAGGTAAAATAAAATTAAAACCAAAAAAAAAAAGGAGTATTGAAGATATAAAAGTTCTTAGAGATAATATTTATTCCTATTTATATGGAACAAACTATATTGTAGTAGTTACCATTAGAGGAACTCACATTGGCTTTTTAAAAAGCATATTTATTTTTATTGCTAGCTGGGTGGTAAATTTCTGCTACCTCCAGTGCCAAGACCACCAGATCACGTGACCATATATGGTTTTCTCAATGATGGACACCCAACTGTTCTATCTTTGGTAAGACCAAACATGGTCAAATACCTCTGTTGCTAATAGATATAAGAATTCTTGTTTTATAACGTCAATATAATCCATTTATTCCAGCGCTACACTCCAGTAAAGAAATATATTTCAGGATTAAGTTAAATGCTTCTAAATTTGGCTTTTCATTGAAAACAAGGGCAACGGATATTGAAAGAAACTATCACCTAATTCTTTGTCCTTTTCTTTCTCCATGGGGCAGTAATAATTGTTCTGAAAGTCTTCTGATCATAATAGCTACATGCTTCACTAGTTGACTTAAATATTGGCTGTTGATAAGAGGAAAACACCTTTGTTTTTATATTTGCCAGCATATGATTTGAGGAAGATTTGGCTGTTATTTCTAGCACATCTGGAATGCTAGGCTGACTTGGTGACACTAAAGTTGTAGCATATTTGAGATCACATTGTTCTGAGTTCAAATCAAAGCATTTCACTGCTGCACATTTTTGCATTGGGTCAGCTCATTGAAGGGGACATCAAGTGCACCCTACGTAAAACAATGTCGGACCAGGAAGATCTGGGGATTATAAGAAACTGTTACTTTCAGTGGTTGAGGTAGAAGTGGGGTGAGAACAGGGTTATTAAAATAAACAAAACAGGTCCATAAAGCTAGCAAATATCTAATGTCGTGATATACGGGAGAAGTGAAATCTCACTGATATTTCATTCCAGGCATCTGGGCAGGGGCTATTCCTGACCCTCCTTACTCCTCTCTTTGAAGGGAATCTTTTCTTCACTGGACCCCTTGGCTCAAGCATTTACATTGCTCTTTTTGCTTTACTGCAAGTCATACTAACTTGTTGTTAGCTCAGCCTCGCTTCACTGGTGGTCAGTCAAAGAATGCTGCTTCACAGTTGACTAGTTAAAGATAGGAAGAACAGAGGACCCATCTGTTACACACACACACACACACACTTCATTTATGTAGTAAGGCTACCATTGGTTTCATGTTATGGAAGACTGCAACAGTTTTCAAGCCTGTCACATTACATGAACAATGTTGTTTCATGTGAGGGGCTTGATAATTGTTGAGGTCTTCCTTAACATGAAACTAATGGTAATTAACAAATGAATTCACAAATAAAGAATCTTTATCCACCAATGTGGTGTTGAGCACACATACACACACACACACAGCATGGGAATTGTTTATAAGCCATTTAAGAAACACACAAAAACCGTTAGATTCACTTCAACATTTAAATTTAATTTGTCAAAATATTTTCGTCAGTTTGAGACCATGACCTGTTCACTGACAAAATTCTGTGCTGCACAAAAATATTTTGACAAATTAAATTTAAATGTTGAAGTGAATTGAACGGTTTTTGTGTTTCTTAAATGGCTTATAAACACCTTCCATGCTGCAATTGTTTTCGTTCCAGCACACGATCTCAGATTAGGTCACTTGCTATGCAAGTACATCTCCATCTCCGTAATATATATATATATATATATATATATATATATACGTACATACATCAGCACATATATGTGCATGTACACACACACACACACACAAACCAATACGCCCTTAAATTTACTAATATGCTGGTTTGCCCATCCACTGTAGCGATGGCCTAATTTATCAGTGCTTTATATAACTAGATACTGTAATATGTTATTGGTTGGGGAAGGAAACCAGGAGCATCTTCAGAGGAGCAGTCAACAGACCATAAAATGTGATAGGAGAGATTTCCTTCCATCAATATGCCGCAAGCAGCAGAGACGGGACATCAAACGATGATCAACGCTTTTCACTTTTTCTCATTGCTGTATGTTTTAGTTGCTTGCTTGACAATGAACACATTTATGCTTAGTTCACGGCATTGAGGTCACTTAAAGCATGTATCAACCGCTTGCTCAATAAGCCCTTTGCTGAGTTCACAAGAGCAATAGGGCTCCAAGCATGTATTTATTACTATGGTATAGCCAAACGTGTCTCAATTGCTTGCACTTGCAGTACTGTGTTGATTTGAACCTTGTATCACTTGCTTGTTTGAACACAGTTAGTTCACCTCACCAACGTCGTTCACTGCTTGTGACAGTTGCTTGACTAATGAGCATGTTAATTACAGCATGTATCAATTGCTTGTTTGACGAACACATTATTAAAATCCACTGCACTGATGCGAATTGAAAGCACATATCAGTTTCTTGTCTGACAAAAATGTATTACTGAAATTCACTGTTGATATAAACCAAAGCATGTATCAGTCACTTGTTTGACAAACATTACTGAAATTTGCTGTGCTGATCTGAATTCAAAGCACTTGTTTGACAATTGCTTGTTTGACAAACACGTAACCGAAGTACACAGCACTGATTTTATTCAAACCATGTGTCAATTGCTTGTTTGACAAACACTGAAGTTTGTCACTTCACGGGTTTTTAATTCAAACCATGTCAATTGCTTGTTTGACAAACACTCTTACTGAAAATTCACCATTTTGAACTGATTCAAATCCTGCATCAATTGCCTGTTTGACAAACATTTCTGGTGTTCACTTCTCAATTTAAATTGTTTTTTCTCTCTCTCTCAAATTAGGTTTACGTATCCGTCTGGTTTTATCTCAGCTTTTAGCATTCACCATTGGGGAGAAAAAAAACTCATCAGTCACATGGTCTCCACCTGATCAGAGTTGCTCAACCAATGACTAACCTAGTTATATATCTCATCTCATTTCAGTTGCTTCCATGTGATTTATCCATGAAAATACGAATAATTTGTGTAAATGAGTCGCTAAAATATTTCATTTTTATTCATGATAAGATTCAAATTTTTCAGATTACTAACCCTCATCTTTAAAGATTTGTTTCATTCTTTAAGTAATTTCACTCATTGGACTCTGACCATGCTGGGGCATCACATTCTAGAGCAGCGCCATCTACTTCACTCCTAGTGCTTATTTTTTTTTACCCTACTTACTTCAGCCCTTAGCTGCCTGTGGAGTAGAGCCTATCGACAAATTTTCTTTACTGTTCTTGACTCTGGGTCGTCTTTTCTGCAGTTGAATCTCTGCTTTTTCAGCTCTGCCTCGGTATCTCATCTCCGGCAATTTTTAGGGCATCCACTCTTCTGCTTCCCTTGTGGGTTCCAAATCAGGGCCTGCAGGTGGTTAGATTCCTTAAAGTGTGGCCTAACCATTCCCACTTTCAGATTTTTCTGAACTCTTACTCTTTTACTTGTTTCAATCAGTTGACTGCGGCCATGCTGGAGCACCGCCTTTAGTCGAGCAACTCGACCCCGGGACTTATTCTTTGTAAGCCTAGTACTTATTCTATCGGTCTCTTTTGCCGAACCGCTAAGTGACGGGGACATAAACACACCAGCATCGGTTGTCAAGCAATGCTAGGGGGACAAACACAGACACACAAACAAACACACATACATATATATATATACATATATACGACAGGCTTCTTTCAGTTTCCATCTACCAAATCCACTCAAGTCTTTTGGTCGGCCCGAGGCTATAGTAGAAGACACTTGCCCAAGGTGTCATGCAGTGGGACTGAACCCGGAACCATGTGGCTGGTAAGCAAGCTACTTACCACACAGCCACTCCTGCGCCTGTGTCAGGTTCTCTTAAGGGATGGCCTTCTTCACCCAGGTCTTGTTGGTTTTAGAATTGTTGACCCTACTCTAGCTTTTCTCATTTCTAGGGAGGGTTGTTGGCTCTACACAAACCTATTTTTACCTCTGGGAAGAGATGGTCCATATTAGTGTGGCCCCAATCCTTTGATCTGTTCAGTATGCAAAGCTCTACCGGGGACTTGCACTCTGCTGGAATAACTCTCAGGGTCATTGAAGCGTACAAGCTACCACACTGCAATGAGGATGCTGGACCTTGTGTTGGACTCTTTAAATCCCAAGAGGATGGAAAGCAAAGTGGATAAGAGTAGGATTTGAGCTGAGACTGCAAAATAATTTAAAACATCCAATGACACTCAGCATATTATCTGGTGATCTACCAATCCTGGTATTTGTTAGCCATATTGTTTTTTTAATATTCCCTTCTGTACCGTGTTCCAATCATTTTGGTCTGATCATCATCATCAATTGTCTTATTCCTGTGTACTTAGTTCTAAGCTGGATTTGATCTATGAACTTAGTCCATACGTAAGTGGCCCTCATGTAGCCCAAACTTAAATTGGCGCGAAACCTTTACATGATTTTCCTCCAGATCACAGAACCCATACTTATATTCCACAGACAACCTCATCCCTTACCCCTTCTCATTTTAATGAGACTCTTACTCTCTCTCTTTTACTCTTTTACTTGTTTCAGTCATTTGACTGTGGCCATGCTGGAGCACCGCCTTTAGTCAAGCAACTCGACCCTGGGACTTATTCTTTGTAAGCCCAATACTTATTCTATTGGTCTCTTTTGCCAAACCACTAAGTGACAGGTACATAAACACACCAGCATCGGTTGTCAAGCAATGCTAGGGGGACAAACACAGACACACAAACATACACGCACACACATATATATATATATATATATATACATACATACATATATACGACGGGCTTCTTTCAGTTTCCGTCTACCAAATCCACTCACGAGGCTTTGGTCGGCCCGGGGCTATAGCAGGAGACACTTGCCCAAGGTGCCACGCAGTGAGACTGAACCCAGAACCATGTGGTTGGTAAACAAGCTACTTACCACACAGCCACATGAAACAAAAATTATTGTGGACATTAAAATGATGATAATGATTATGGATATGGCATATGTGATGATGTGTGTAGACATGGTTGGTTGGTTAATGGGGTTCACTTCTTAACAATTTCATTGTTTTCATTTCAATCCATGTATGCAGAACCATAGGCAAGCATCATCCCCAAAGCGTCAAGTTAACCGATGCCTCATCAATAAAATTTGGTGCATGGAAACTGTGCTGAAATTTCATCACATGTGTACGTGTTTTTGTTTATTGGCAAAGTACATGGTTGGAAAATTTGGTGCATCAAACAAAAGTACCTTTTGTTGTCTCTTCTAAGTTATGTATCTTAGTTGGGACTTAACCATTCAGCAAATAGCAATCAATAAAATAAGTACCGAAGTATGGGACTCGATCATCTAAAATCCCCTAAAATGGGTCAAAAAACCCCTAACATGGCTGTTGTCCAATGACTGAAACAAAAGTACCTTTTGTTGTCTCTTCCAAGTTATGTATCTTAGTTGGGACTTAACCATTCAGCAAATAGCAATCAATAAATAAGTACCAAAGTATGAGAATCGATCATCTAAAATCCCCTAAACTGGGTCAAAAAAATCCCCTAACATGGCTGTTGTCCAATGACTGAAATTACCAAAAGAATAAATATGTGTTTCTGTAGGGTACCCTTTAATATTTGTGTTCTTTATTTTATTTCATTTGATTTTCTAGCCGGAGAATCAGCATTTACCACTGACGCAGCTTTTGCTGCTGCATTCCCTAATTCCTCAGTATCAACAGGTAAATATTCACTAACCATTCCACCTGTAATAATTAACTACACTAACATTTCATATAATTTTTACTGGACAGGGTGGCAGTGGACTGACCAGTCAGTAGAACATCGGACAAAATCGCCTTCTCCCTACCATTCAGTTGTTATCTTTCCTAACGTTTTTGCATTCAGATCCTTCTGAAGACCGTATTTTTCAATGTGGATGGAAGAGGGGAGATGGCTTAGTTGCCAACCACCCAAACATATTGTTCAATGCTAAAAATGTATAGCTTAACAGCAAATTCTTTCAAGCTTAATATAACCAGCACAAATACACCTTTTGCTCTAGCCAGGAAATCTGATCCAACTTTGTCCAAATATATTTGGAATTTGAAATGCAGAAATTGAAATTTACCTGGCATTCTGTTATTAAATCTGCCCTTACATTCTACAGTCAAAACCTCTTGACTATATTATCCACTATGAATACAAGAGGGGAAACAAATTAGTTGCCAACCATACAATCATATTGTTTAACCCCTTACCCAACAATTATTTTGAAAATAAATGTTTTTTTTCAGACATATTTTTTAATTGTTTTATTTTACTATGTTTTGGCGAGTCTATCTTTTGACGAGTTAACTCGCCAGAGATAGAAAAAAACGATTTCGGTCAAAACGAATATATTCGTTTCTGCCGGGTAAGGGGTTAATGTTAAACATTTATTGCTTAACAGCAAACCCTTTCAAACTGCATTATAACAAACACAAGCATACATTTTGCCCTAGTCACAAAATTTGATACAACTTTGTCCAAATATATTTGGAATTTGAAATCCAGAAATTGAAATTTACAAATAAGATGGGTAAATTTGTAAGTTGGTAAGAGCCTACAACCAATAGAGAGATATTTGTCAGCTTTGCTTATTTCAGTAACAAGCCATTCTGTTCTGTCATAAAAACCTCCTCAATCATAAAATAAAATTAATCCCATTTTGCCAGTATGTCCCAGTTCATTTTCAGAAATTTAAAACTGAACGGGTTAGTGTAGCAATTTTTCTAATGGATAAACAATAGCCACTTCTTTTGCTTTTTCCAGCATCCATGCAGCGGCTACAAATAATTGTTTTAAATTTCAATTTTTCCATTAATTATTTATCTGCTTTTATAATAATAATAATAATAATAATTTGGAATATGGTCTTTTTTTATTATTGTGGTATCTTTGTTGAGTTTTGAATAGGTGTTAGCATGTATGAATGTGTATAAACAAGTGTGTTTGTGTATACGCACATACAAACTTTTGTCTGTATAGAGACGTGTGTGAATGTAGAGAAACATATGTACATATAGATATGTATGCACATATGTATGTGTATATATGTATGTGTATATATGTATGTATATATATATTGTATGTATATATATATATATATATATATATATGTATGTATATATATATATGTCTATATATATAGGTCTATATATGTATGTATATATATATATGTCTATATATATATGTCTATGTATATATATATATGTATATATATATATCTCTTTTACTCTTGTATATATATATATATATGTATATATATATATATGTATATATATATGTATATATATATATACATGTATGTATATATGTATATATATATATATATATTATATATATATATGTATATATATATATGTTATATATATATATGTATATGTATATATATAGGTAAAACTTACTTGGAAATGGATGCATGGCATTTGATCATATAATAATATAAATAATAATAATATGCATATATACATGCATATATATATGTACATACCTACATATATATGTATATATACATGCATATATGGGTACAGGACGTCAAAAAAGCATGAACAAAATGAAAAACGAGAACATACAAAAACAAAAACAGAAAACAAACTTTTTTTTCAAACAACAAAAGAAACAAATAGAGAAATGAGACAGGGGACATAAAGAATAATCCCTTCATCAGTTGTCCCCTGTTTTATCTATTCCGCATTTCGAACAATGTTGCCTGTCTCATATCTCTATTTGTTTCTTTCGAAAACAAAGTTCGCTTTCCATGTTTTTGTTTTCTTAAGTTCTTGTTTTTTCATTTTGTTCACGTTTTTTTTTATGTCCTGTACCCATATATGCACGTATATATATACATATATGTGGAGGCGCAATGGCCCAGTGGTTAGGGCAGCGGACTCGCAGTATGTAGGATCGCGGTTTCGATTCCCAGACCGGGCGTTGTGAGTGTTTATTGAGCGAAAATACCTAAAAGCTCCACAAGACTCCAGCAGGGGGTAGTGATCCCTGCTGTACTATTTCGCCATAGCTTTCTCCTACTCTTCCTTCTGTTCGCCTGCTCGCTTAGCCAGCGGGGTGGCGTCATCTGAAGGCTAAAACAATGCGAACGCATTGTGACCAGTGATGTGTAACAACATCTGATGGCCTGGTCGGTCATGTGATATATACATATATATGTAGGTATGTACATATATGTATGTATATATGCATATATATATATATTTGAAAATATATATATATATATATATATTATTTATATTATTGTATATATATATATATATATATATATACAGCAGAAATTGTCAGACACATAGATGTTATACAGGATGCAGTTACGACCAGGCACTAAGCAAAACTTAAGTGCTACTTTTCCTTATATAATAATCATTTGTAAGGTGGCGAGCTGGCAGAAACGTTAGTACGCTGGGCAAAATGCTTAACGGTATTTTGTCTGTCTTTACGTTCTGAGTTCAAATTCCACCGAGGTCAGCTTTGCCTGTCATCCTTTCGAGGTCAATAAATTAAATACCAGTTGTGTACTGGGATCGACTGGCCCCCCTCCCCCAAAATTTCAGGCCTTGTGCCTAGATTAGAAAAGAATGATCGTGTGTCTGTTTATATATGTATAAATATAAATCAATGTACATGTGTATGTTGAGTGTTGTTTACAAGCGTGTGTTTATGTGTAAATATATATACATATAAATGAATGCATTCATATATACAATAGGCATTAATGTATATGTATGTATATATCTATGTTCATGTATGCATGTGTGTGTATGCATCTGTGTATATATATATGTGAGTGTATATATTCGTTTTTTTTTTATTCTATGTATGAGTTGTATTTCTCTTGGCAAGTGACTTCATCCGAAACCTGCATCATCGAAAATGAAGCCATCACATCCTGGAAGAGCTGTTCTCCTTACAAAATTTCCCAAAAAAACAAATAGCCAAAAAAAAAAAAAGGAAATCAAAACCAAACCTGTTAAATTCCATTTTCCACCTAATTCTCGATGTGGTAAAAATTTTCCTCCCCTCCCCAATCTGTGACCTGGTGGAACTGCATGTGTAAGTAGAGGCCACAGTGATTTACGGAAATATTCAACACATCGGAAAAAAGTAGAAAGTGAATTTAGCAGGTTTCCTTTTTTTATTAATGTTTCTGTAATTTATATATACCAGACCGGATTTCATTTTATCTTTATGTCTCAAACTCAAGATAATTAAAGCTCTTAAATGTTTGTCAAGAATGGCTCTTCATCGATGAAAAAAACTCTAATTTTACATTTATTTATAACATAAATACCTTACAGTTTGATAAGGGTGCAAAAAAAACAACAAAAAAATGCTATTAGATATCCTTTTTAATTCCAAAATTGTTATATTAATTGACCTGTTGTTAACACTGTTATCACTAATTTTGTGAAATAATTTTGTGAAACATTTTAATTAAACAATGTCTTAGAAATTTGCTTTGGAAATTTACTTACCAAATTTGATGGCATAGAATATGCACTTTTTCCCCATCCGCAATGAAAAGTCTCAAAAAATCACCCTGAGTATATATATGAAATTGGGTTTCATAGATGGGTTTTTTTCCTGAATAAAAGATACCTGAACTTGGGTTACTTCTCATATCCCTGTGTGTCTTTTATGCCACCTGCGTGCATGTGTGTGTGTGTGTGTATAGAAACATGGTCACAAGAGACAGTTGGAGTCTGGACAGCTACCTGCTGACCAGCTTCATATCAAAACGTCCAATCTATGCCCACATGAAAACTGGATATTAAATGATGATGATGATATATATATATATATTATATATATATATATATATTATATATGTATATATATAAATTAAATTAGAGATAAAACCACTATTAGGCGAATCAAACAGTGAAAAAATAAACCAAAACGTAGAAATAAAATTAATTAATACAATATACAAAACATATATAAAATATAAAATTTAGATTATTTAAATTTAAAATTATTGATTTATAATTATAAATTCTTATATTTTTAAAAATATTTTAAAAATTTAAATTAATAAATTAAAAAATTTTTAAACTTTTAAACTTTAAAAAAAAATTTTAATATATATAACTGTCAAAAAGTATTAAAAAGTTTAAATAAGATAATAAGTATATATATATATATATATATATATACAGCATAAATTGTCAGACACATAGATGTTATACAGGATGCAGTTACGACCAGGCACTAAGCAAAACTTAAGTGCTACTTTTCCTTATATAATAATCATTTGTAAGGTGGCGAGCTGGCAGAAACGTTAGTACGCTGGGCAAAATGCTTAACGGTATTTTGTCTGTCTTTACGTTCTGAGTTCAAATTCCACCGAGGTCAGCTTTGCCTGTCTCCTTTCGAGGTCAATAATTAAATACCAGTTGTGTACTGGGATCGACTGGCCCCCCTCCCCCAAAATTTCAGGCCTTGTGCCTAGATTAGAAAAGAATGATCGTGTGTCTGTTTATATATGTATAAATATAAATCAATGTACATGTGTATGTTGAGTGTTGTTTACAAGCGTGTGTTTATGTGTAAATATATACATATAAATGAATGCATTCATATTACAATAGGCATTAATGTATATGTATGTATATATCTATGTTCATGTATGCATGTGTTGTATGCATCTGTGTATATATATATGTGAGTGTATATATTCGTTTTTTTTTTATTCTATGTATGAGTTGTATTTCTCTGGCAAGTGACTTCATCCGAAACCTGCATCATCGAAAATGAAGCCATCATCTCCTTACAAAATTTCCCAAAAAAACAAATAGCCAAAAAAAAAAAAAGAAATCAAAACCAACCTGTTAAATTCCATTTTCCACCTAATTCTCGATGTGGTAAAAATTTTCCTCCCCTCCCCAATCTGTGACCTGTGGAACTGCATGTGTAAGTAGAGGCCACAGTGATTTACGGAAATATTCAACACATCGGAAAAAAGTAGAAAGTGAATTTAGCAGGTTTCCTTTTTTTATTAATGTTTCTGTAATTTATATATACCAGACCGGATTTCATTTTATCTTTATGTCTCAAACTCAAGATAATTAAAGCTCTTAAATGTTTGTCAAGAATGGCTCTTCATCGATGAAAAAAACTCTAATTTTACATTTATTTATAACATAAATACCTTTACAGTTTGATAAGGGTGCAAAAAAACAACAAAAAAAATGCTATTAGATATCCTTTTTAATTCCAAAATTGTTATATTAATTGACCTGTTTGTTAACACTGTTATCACTAATTTTGTGAAATAATTTTGTGAAACATTTTAATTAAACAATGTCTTAGAAATTTGCTTTGGAAATTTACTTACCAAATTTGATGGCATAGAATATGCACTTTTTCCCCATCCGCAATGAAAAGTCTCAAAAAAATCACCCTGAGTATATATATGAAATTGGGTTTCATAGATGGGTTTTTTTCCTGAATAAAAGATACCTGAACTTGGGTTACTTCTCATATCCCTGTGTGTCTTTTATGCCACCTGCGTGCATGTGTGTGTGTGTGTGTATAGAAACATGGTCACAAGAGACAGTTGGAGTCTGGACAGCTACCTGCTGACCAGCTTCATATCAAAACGTCCAATCTATGCCCACATGAAAACTGGATATTAAATGATGATGATGATATATATATATATTATATATGTATATATATAAATTAAATTAGAGATAAAACCACTATTAGGCGAATCAAACAGTGAAAAACATAAACCAAAACGTAGAAATAAAATTAATTAATACAATATACAAAAAATATATAAAATATAAAATTTAGGTTATTTAAATTTAAAATTATTGATTTATAATTATAAATTCTTATATTTTTAAAAATATTTTAAAAATTTAAATTAATAAATTAAAAAATTTTTAAACTTTTAAACTTTAAAAAAAAATTTTAATATATATAACTGTCAAAAAGTATTAAAAAGTTTAATATAAGATAATAAGTATATATATATATATATACATACATACACACACATTCACGTACATATGTGTGTATATATATATATATATACATATATGTATACATACATACACACACATTTACATACATATATCATCATCATCATCATTTAGCATCTGCTTTCCATGCTAGCATGGGTTGGACGGTTCAACTGGGGTCTGGGAAGCCAGAAGGCTGCACCAGGCCCAGTCTGATCTGGCAATGTTTCTACAGGTGGATGCCCTTCCTAACGCCAACCACTCCGTGAGTGTAGTGGGTGCTTTTTACGTGCCACCCGTGTATATATA
The DNA here is from genome assembly GCF_006345805.1 of Octopus sinensis. Taxonomy (NCBI): domain Eukaryota; kingdom Metazoa; phylum Mollusca; class Cephalopoda; order Octopoda; family Octopodidae; genus Octopus; species Octopus sinensis. The sequence goes on from NC_043024.1 coordinate 8,591,003, forward strand.
ATGTATATATACACACACACACACACTCTTTTATATGTGTATTGTATTTGGTGGTGTATAAGACGCACATTTTTACCCGAAAACTCTCTAAAGAAAATCACCTCCTTCCTACATGCAAAGCAGGGTTTACATAACAGACCTCTAAATACTCCCCATAAAACGTTTTTCTGTGCTCCAAAATATTTGCTGCTGAAACCGGGTGCCTGTAATATGCCATCAAAAAGGGTACTCATTTTACCCCCTGCTGTTTCTAAAATTGCTTTTCTCTTTTTTCTCTCTCTCTTTATTCTTATTCTTATTGTTATTCCCCGTTTCTCTTGCTTTTGTACTTTGTATTTTCTTCTGACGTTGCTTTATAACCATGTTGCTTTTCGTTTTCGTACCAGGCTTTCATCTTTCTTAATTTAATATCTACACCATTAATCGCTTTGCTCTTCCTCTGGCCATTCCATTGAAACCAACTGTAAAACAGTCTTTAATCTTTTAACCTTTGTTTTGAAAACGAAACAGTACAAAATATACATCTACACACATATATAAAACAGTATATAATGTTGCTTTCTTTGTTGTTTCATGTTTGTACCATTATTATTGTTATTGTTATCATTATTCATGTTAATATTGTTTATTATTATCGCTGTTATTACTCTTATTATCAGGGTGGTAGATTGGCAAAATGGTATGAGTATCAGACAAAATGCCCACCATACTTGGGAGTGTTGTGACAATAGATATCTCAGGCGCCTCTTCCTTAGGGTCCTTTCAGAAGCTATCATTATTTGACATTCTTGCTACATTCTCAAGTGTGTCCAACTGAGACACGGCTCATTCTTGGCCTACCCATCGGTCTCCTACCAGTTACTCTTTTACTTGTTTCGGTCATTTGACTGCGGCCATGCTGGAGCACCGCCTTTAGTCGAGCAAATCGACCCCCAGGACTTATTCTTTGTAAGACTAGTACTTATTCTATCAGCCTCTTTTGCCGAACCGCTAAGTTACGGGGACGTAAACACACCAGCATCGGTTGTCAAGCAATGTTGGGGGGACAAACACAGACACACAAACACACACACATATATATACATATATACGACGAGCTTCTTTCAGTTTCCGTCTACCAAATCCACTCACAAGGCTTTGGTCGGCCCGGGGCTATAGTAGAAGACACTTGCCCAAGGTGCCACGCAGTGGGACTGAACCCAGAACCATGTGGTTGGTAAGAAAATATTCTGTTTTGTGCTCAGAGTAGCCTCTCACACCTACCCTACAATGTCATTCTAAAAATAAACAATCACGTCATTGAAATCTTGAAGCTATGAGATAAAGCATGATTAATTAAAAACATATGGATAAATAAGCATTTGACAGGATAATCTGAATGCCAAAGGATTAAAGGATGTGCTCCAGTATGGTTGTAGACCAATGACTGAAGTCAATAATCATCGTTTAGCATCCGCTTTCCATGCTGGCATGGGTTGGACGGTTCAACTGGGGTCTGGGAAGCCAGAAGGCTGCACCAGGTCCAGTCTGATCTGGCAATGTTTCTACAGGTGGATGCCCTTCCTAATGCCAACCACTCCATGAGCGTAGTGGGTGCTTTTTACATGCCACTGGCACAGGTGCCAGACGGGGCTGGCAAACGGCCACGATCAGATGGTGCTTTTTACATGCCAACGGCACGGAGGCCAGGCAAGCCTGACATACAAAAAGGTAACTTTGTAAACAAAGAGGTAGGTGTTCAAACCTCATGGGAATGAAACAGCCAAGGAATTAAGGGTTGGTCTATTTAGCCGTTTGTTAATTAGTACATTGATTATTTTTATTATTATCTGTCCTCTACAAAAATATTAATCCTTATTAAATGTTTTACTCAACCTATTGGTTCTCTGTGAGACCAGCAATTCCTTAATTTTTTCTATATATCTGTAGGGGCTAAATTTGTTTAGACATGCAGGCTTACAAAAATAAGTCCTGGGGTTAATTTGTTTCACTGAAACAAGTAGAAGGTAAAAGAAGTACTTACAACATGGAAGCAAAGGTACTAACTAACTGGCACATAAATCTAGACTGTTGTTAAATTACCATTAAATTCTGTGTATATCGGTGAATTGGTTGGGTCATTACAGCGCTTGATGGATTATTCCTGCAATATTTGTTCTGGCTCTGCATTCTGGGTTCAAATCCTGTTAAGGGAAAAATGAAATCACTAATAGAATATATGATGAATGAGCAAAAGCAAGAAAAAACACAAGAGAGGCAAGTGTTAACAAATGTGTTATTAGTCTAATGCTGGTGACGAAAGGGTCCTTAAGGTTTCGGGCACTAGCTCTTGGTAAGAAAAATGAGAAAGGAAAAGTGGTGGAAGGGAGGGAAAAAGAAGGGGAAAAGGTTCAGGGGTTGGGTGGGAATGTGGCTCTTGCATGCTTAATATTTTGCTGTGTACAATTGTAGCTTTGGTTTAGAGAAACTTGTCTAAGGTGAAGAGAAAAAAAAAATGTCGAAAATGAAAGAAATGCGACTAATCTTGTCCTTCCTAACTTTTGTTGCATGTGCTAGCAGGGGTAATGGACATGATATCTCCTTCTAATGCTGCTACCACTACTACTACTCCTTCTGCCTCTCTTGCTGCAATGGCACAGAGCACTTCACCAGCGCCACCTGCAGGTACTTGACCTTAACTTTCTCTCTTTCTATTTCTTCTCTCTCTATCTTTGCACCGTTTTATGATTCATTTGTAAAGCTGGAAA
>NC_043024.1:8601249-8611249 GCF_006345805.1 Octopus sinensis
GGTGGCACGTAAAAAGCACCATCCGATCGTGGCCATCTGGCACCTGTGCTGGTGGCACGTAAAAAGTATCCACTACACACATAGAGTGGTTGGCGTTAGAAAGGGCATCCAGCTGTAGAAACACTGCCAGATCAGACTGGAGCCTGGTACAGCCTCCTGGCTTTCCAGACCCCAGTTGAACCGTCCAACCCATGCTAGCATGGAAAGCAGACGCTAAACGATGATGATGATGATGATTCCCAATTTTTTTTTTCCAATCACAAGAACAACATGGGGCTTATGAAAGGAAGTCTTTATATTATTCAGAATGTTCTTTTAAAGGTTTTGTCACAGTCATTGAAATACCCTGCTGTTTATATCTCTTTATCTCTTCCTTTCTCTCTCCATCTCTCATCATATTTTACACACACACACATATTTGATTCTACAAGCAACCTGCACTTCCGATAGTATCGTTTCCTACACAGCTGCAATTATACCAGGGAATGTTCAGTTCTCTGTATGTATATGTGTGTATGTGTCATTAACCCCCCTCTTATCTAATATATATATATATGCGTGTGTGTGGGTGGCTGTGTACATACACTTGTGTCAGAAATTAATTAGCACTTCTCAAATTTCTACATTAAATAGGTTAAATTAATTAACCTATGAGCTGTTCAAAACGTCTTACGCGATGAGAAAACTTAGTATGGTGTGATTTCGGTCCTTGCGAGGCGCTACCTATATCTATTAAACAAAGGAAGATTTGTCTGCATCCGCACTCCAAGTTGTTGTTGCACTGCTATGTCAACATCATAAGGCTGTAGACTCTCAAACTGCTCTGCAAACAAAGTTACGTCATCGTTCTGCGCAACAGTGAACTCGCAACAAAGCAATAGTTCGAGATATGGCCACTAGGTGACAGCACATACCTTGAGTGGAGAGCAAATCAAGGGTGCTAATTAATTTCTGACGGTAGTGTATATAATTCAAATAAGAAGATAAAGAATGAATTTAGTGCATCATTATTTTAAACTACAATTGTTTCGATACCATTCCCTTCATAATACCTCTGCACATAAATAATTTCATATGAAAAGTTATGCGATATTTGCAGTTGGTGGTATTGGAACATCAGTTGCATCAGAATGTGCACTTTTACATATATGATTTATTCACACCCCCACCTCCTTTTCTTCAAGATTTTCTAATTGTAAATTTATTGTGTAAAGTCCAAGCTGGTCCAATTTCATTAATTAAGTGAACTTGTTCCATGGACTGACAAGAATTCTGACATTTGACCTTGGACAATTTTATCATCAGGATTCTCGTTGCACTCCTAGTATATGAATCTATGTACTTCATGAAATCTTTTTTTTTTTCCTGCTGACACAGATCACATCTATATTTCTCAAACTCTGGTCTTTCTTAGCTAATTCGTTAACTTACATAACCTTTCTCTAATGGAATGCAATCCATACACCTATGTAGAAAATACAAAGCAGAATATGTAGAAAAAACAAAGCAGAAAAACATAAATTTCACTTTTAATTCATTAATTTGATTGTGCTCAACAGCTGTTTCAAGGACATAAAACAACATTTGTATATTTTACATGATTAAAATACATGGAAAATTTTTTCCATTGTTGGTATGGATAACACATCAATTTTTAATGAACTATATTATTTCAATTGTGTAATATAATGCTGCTGTATGCCATCGAAACAGCTGGTGTGTACAATAAAAAAATATATAATCTGTATGTAAAATTTATGCTTTTCTACTTTTATTCTAAATATATTCCTGTTAAAGATCATTTTAGCTGTTTCTGTATATACATGTAAGTTTGTTCCACCTGGATTTGACTGCCTTATAATGTCTTGGATTTTTACCATGGATATATTTTTGATGTTTATACACCATTTCTGTATATATAAATATATATGTATATATTTGTATATATTATATAATATATATTACATATTAAATATATATAATATTATATATATATGTATATATTATATAATATATATTACATAATAAATATATATAATATTATATATATATATATGTATATATTATATATATTATATTACATAAAATATATATAATATTATATATGTGTATATATATTTATAACTAATGTAGGATAAAATTTTTTTCTAAAGAAAAAAAAATTTTATCAATGGCCACCGGATTCTCTTATACTCTGTGAAAGTTTCTAGATCAAATCACACATGTCTCGAGATGTGCTGAAGATTTTCTATTTTGGATATATTTGGGGTACTTAGGTCTGCTCAGGACTTAGTGCTTGCTTTTTCCATGGGTATGAGTAAGTATTTCACTTATGTCTTACGTATTTATCGCTGACGAGGGGAAAATTCTTATGAATTAACCCCGAAATTGGGACCAATGCGGTAATAACAGAATTTTTTAGAAATTTCTATCGGCATGTTTCGAGACGCATAAATTATAATGGTTATTGACAATTTTGTCTTTTTTTCGGCATATTTGGCATTAGAATTTTTCTTTTGCCCTTATTTTATAAATTATGTATATATATTTATATATGTATATTTGTATTACATTCAGTACTGTTGTTTTTTCTTTCTCAACTCTTATTCACATTTGTCTATGTCTTCTGTTAATGTTGGACACAATTACAAAATGATGTATGTCTAATCTGATAATATTCAACATTCTCTCTTTCTCTTTTCTATTTTTCTCTTGTATTTTCTTCACCATTTCAAAAAAAATGATGACAATAAATCATATACTGTATTTTCAACAACCAAAACTTTACCATTTCTCTTTAACCTACTGGAATCTTTGCAATGTTCTTGTCTATCTTTGCCATGCATTCTCAGTCCATACGGAACTGGAAGACCTTCTCGATCCGCTGGAAGCCCTCGATCCGCTGGCCCCTAAACGACCTGTAAGCCCAGCGTTCGTTCGGCCAGTCAGTCCAGCCATTGTCCCTCCGGCGAGTCCAGCCTTCAATCGGCCGGTCAGTCCCGTCACTGGCTCCACCTTCAATGCTCCGGTCAGTCCGTCTGCTACTGCTTTTAATCCGCCAGCCAGCCCATCATCTTCGTGTTTCAAACCGCCAGCGAGTCCTTCAGGTCTGTGCTGATTACACTCAGGATGCACTTCCTATGTAGTAGTATCTACAGAAAGATCTTATCCTTCGTTTTCTCCTTCCTCTATGCTGCTTCATTTTTGTCAATAGTTGTAGTTTTGCAGTCTTTTAATCATTGTTTTTCTTTCCTTTTCTTTTTTCCCAAATTTTTCCGTCGTATCTTCCTTCACTTGTACATTCATTTATTATGTTTCTTGTGTTTTGTAGACTTTTTTTTAAAAGTCACATGTGTCTGTTTGCCTTTTATTATTTTCTCTTTCCAATTACTCTGTGTGTGTGTAGCCTGTACACTCTCCACAGCATGGTAATTAAATTGTCTATACCTTAAAGATAAGACCCTGTTGAGATGTCGTGTGTATGTATATATGTGCATATATAGATACACACATGTAATACAGGTATGTTTAATATATATATACGTACACACACACTGGTATATATATATGTATGTGTGTGTATGTATATATGTGTGTGTGTGTATATATGTATATGTGTGTGTGTATATTATATATATGTATATATATGCATATATATATGTGTGTGTGTGTATATATATATATACATATATATATATGTAAAAATAAGCATTTCTACTTGTGTGTGTGTGTATGTGCTGTACATAAGCTGAAAACATATCTTAATTTATGAAGCGGTTCCTTTGTTTTCATGATTTATTATTACTGAAAAGTACATATATTCCATGGGGCACCCAATTATGCAAGAAGACATCAATAGCACTATCACTTTAAATTTCATAGTTTTAAAGCATTTTCACTAATAAGCAGTCATGTGTGTATATATGCCTTTTTTTTTTGTTTTAAAGTTTACCCAACCATAGCACTTCACAACTCGTATGATCATCCATTTTATTGAGAACATCATATCCGTTATCTACTCCAGATGTCTGAGTGGAATTTAGTCGACAATGTGTAAATAGAGCAGATATCGAGGGAAAATAATTAATAATAATAATTAATTCTTTTTATTGGCCACAAGGGCTGACAAACGTGATTGGAAAACATAAAGGGACAAAACGGGACGAAAGGTTACAAAAGGTTTTGTCCGTTTTTCGAAAGAAAAAGGTCCGTGTAAACAAGCTTTACAACAACGAAAAAGATTCAACAATCTACAAAACTCCCTATAGAGGAGACGCTTCGAAAAAAAAAAATGAAAAGGTCTCATGTGGAAAAATCCATAAAAGCCACGGAAGCCTAGTCAAAAGGCGGGTAGAGAGCCCCTTTCTCCTTTTATAATACATTTTTCAATTACAGGCGAAACCTCAGAATTGGTCCATTTATACTGGCCATTCTTGCACAATTCACCCACCTTTCAGAAAACTTGCTATCAGACAGCACTCTCCTCTCTAACCTCATCTTCGGGCAATGAAAAAGTTTGAGGTGGTCCCAGTTGTTGTCAGGGCGATTGGTTTCATGAGCACTAGAATAGAAAACTATTTTTTTAAAATCCAGACAAACATCATCAGGGTGGGTCACTTAAAAAAAGAAAAAAACGACACTCCTTGGAACTGCTAGAGTACCTAGAAAAGTCTTTGACAATTGAAGGTGCCACCTCAGTCCACTGCTTGTGGAGAGTTGGCACCAGTATTACACCACCAGCAGTAAGAAGCTTGCTTACCAACCACATGGTTCCAGGTTCAGTCCCATTGTGTGGCACCTTGGTCAAGTGTCTTCTACTATAGCCTCGGGCCGACCAAAGCCTTGTGAGTAGATTTGGTAGATGGAAACTGAAAAGAAGCCCATCGTATATATATATATATATTATATATATATATATTATATATATATATATGTATATTTGTGTGTGTGTGTGTGTGTATGTCTGTATTTGTCCACCTATCCACCCCTACAACATCGCTTGACAATCAATGCTGGTGTGTTTATGTCCCCGTAACTTAGCGGTTCGGCAAAAGAGGCCGATAGAATAAGTAAGTACTATGCTTACAAAGAATTAGTCCTGGGGGTTGATTTCTTCGACTAACACCCTTCAAGGCAGTGCACCAGCATGGCCACAATCTCCACAAGTATTAATACACATACACAATTATGCATGCAGGCATACACACGTATATATTTGCACATGGACAAGCACACACGTGCACACGCAACACACACATATGCATGTGGACACACATGTACACACATGTACCTATGTATTTGTCAGTGTATATATTTTCTTAATGATTATATTTTTTAATGATTTGCAACATTATGGATATTTATTCCCATAGATTTGTTTCCATGTCATATTTTCTCAACTAATTATATGGGATCCATATTGATTATTTAATCAATCAATTGGCTGATTGATCAATTGCTGTTGTTGATGCCTTGTAACCCTCAACAGTCTTGCAGTAAGATAGTTCCCATCTATTAACTCTTTATTTTTGTTTTCTGTGTCTACCAGACAATTGCTTGGAGATAAGGTACTCCCTTCACTGTTGATCCACAGTGTTGTTGATTTGCTCAGACAACAAAGCAGTCAAATTTCTGTGAGGAATAGATATCACCCATCAATTACAATAATGATTGTTTATAATAGTTGTATAAGTCGACTATCTAGTACAGTGGTTTTCAACCAGTGTTCTGCAAGAAGTTACAAAACTGCTAAAATCGGCAGTTATTTTTAATTCTCCTGTGCAGATATGTGTGCAGAAGACTATTAAATTATTGCATAGGGGTTCCCCGAGCCAGTGGAATGTTTCCTTGGGGTTCCGCTCCAGCAAAAAGTTTGAAAAGCACTGATCTAGTAGTAAGAGACCTCTAGCAGCTGAGTGGCCACCATTGACAAGACCAAGGAAAGCTGAAAGCATGTTATCTGGTGGTCATGTCATGGGAGGTGGTGGTCATTTATCTCCCCGCTAGCAATATAAGCAAGACTTGATTTTGCACCAAAAGCCAATAGGAGAGTTTTTCTCGTGGTATTTACTACAGTATAGTTTGTTCTAACAGAACATCCATATTTAAGTGGGGATAAATATTACCACTAAGAAATTTAGGGAGAGCTGAACTGCAAAAGGCCCTTAGAGAAGAAGCGCCCCCTCATGCAAGTGTTTGATCCTGTAACCTGTTACACTCTAAAGATCCAGGCTGCATCCTGGTTGTTACTCTTGAGTAGCCCATTACTGTTACATTTTGTGCTATTGTCTGTATTATAACCCTCTTGGGTGGTTAAAGTACCTCAGATCCAAGGTACCTTGGTGTTGTAACCAATTCATTCAAAGATGCCATTTGACTGTAGAGTAAGTTATTCCTTTTGAAATTCACTTCCATTCCTCTTTAACCAGATCCAGTTGGAACACTTCTCAGTAGTTTCTGCCCTTGATCTTTGGTTCTCTTTCATCCATGTAATAATGACTAGCAGTATAGCCCAGCGTTGCTCGGGTTTGTTTCAACCCTTTAGAATTGGAATTTTTGAAAAGTAAAAATTTTGCATTATGTAGCTTGTTATTCTCTTTAAGTGAACATTTTTCTGGTTGAAATACACCGAAAAATGGCGACACAGCAGTAAAAAAATCCTAAAAAATAGGGATTTTCATAGAAAAAAAGCACCTTTTTGATGTAAATAATTTTTGGTGTCAACATGGTCTGATTTGAATTTTATCTTCTACGGAATGAAGAGCAAGCCTTCTTCTATCATACTCTCAATTTTGGTCAAGTTGCACCACAGAGTCTCGGAGGAGATAGTGGTAGTTGAAGGCTACCAAACCTGCCATACACAGACAACTTCAGCTTTATATATATATATAGAGGTTATAATTAATATTTAATTTTGTAAAGAAGAGATATAACTGAATGTATATAACAGTGATCGTGCATAATAATGATCTCATAGTCATACTGAAATAAGGATTTTATACAATATCTGGTTTTGTAAGGAAGAAATAATACTGATTGCATGCAATAATTATATGATATTGTAAGGAATAGATATTATTGAGTATATATAATAACTTGCTGGCTCCATGATGTCAAAAATGCCAGCTAATTGTAGTATTTTATATATCAATATGGATTATAAATCAAATTAATACACTTGTCAATGTTTACATACATTCACATACTTCCCTTGTACATACACACACATATACTCAGTGTCTCTCGTGGTATTTACTGCAGTATAGTTTGTCCTTGCAGAACATCCATATTTAAGTGGGGATAAATATTACCGCTAAGAAATTTAGGGAGAGCTGTACTGCAGAAGGTCCTTAGAGAAGTACCCCCTCATGCAAGTGTTTGATCCCGTAACTTGTACACTCTAAGGAGCCAGGCTGCATCCAGGTCATGGATACCCCATTACTGTTACATTCTGTGCTATTGCCTCACAGAGTTGAAACGCTGTTTGATTTTTCTTTTCAGTGTCGAATGTTCACCATCCTACCAATTTGCCTTCACCCCTTCCTTATTCATCTTCCTGCCCTTACTTTCTCATTCGTGTGCTGTGACAGAGAAAAACACAAGAGTATTATTATAATAGATGATCATAAATAATACTAATAATGATCATCATCATCATTTAATGTCAATTTTCCATGTTAGCATGGGTTGGATGATTTGACAGGATCTGACAAACCGCATGTCTGCATCAACTCCAGTGTCAGTTTTTGCATGGTTTAAACAACTGGATGCCCTTCCTAGTACCAACTACTTGACAGTGGGTACTGGGTGCTTTTGTTGTACCACAACCACTATTGTATAAAATAAAATATTATCTTCAATTTTGTAAGGGAAGGAATATTACTTATTATTTGTAATAATGAATTTATTTGATCTGATTGTTTTTTGCTGTTTTCATTTAACACCTCACTCCCATCCTAGCGATCAGCCCTCATCCAGCAAATCTATGATTGATTAAATACATTCCTGCCAAGATCAGTATATTTTTTTTACCCGATTTTCAGACATATGTAGGCATAGGAGTGGCTGTGTGGTAAGTAGCTTGCTTACCGACCACATGGTTCTGGGTTCAGTCCCATTACGTGGCACCTTGGGCAAGTGTCTTCTACTATAGCCTCGGGCCGACCAAAGTCTTGTGAGTGGATTTGGTAGATGGAAACTGAAAGAAGCCCGTGATATATTTGTGTGTGTGTTTTTGTGTCTATGTTGATCCCCCCACCCTTGCTTGACAACCGATGTTGATGTGTTTACATCCCCATAATTTAACAGTTCACACAAAAGAGACCGATAGATTAAACACTAGTCTTACAAAGAATAAGTCCTGGGATTGATTTCTTTGACTAAAAGCCCTTTAAAGCAGTGCTCCAGTATGGCTGCAGTCAAATGACTGAAACAAGTAAAAGAATATGTGGCTGTGTGGTTAAGAAGCTAGCTTTGCAACCACATGGTTACCGGTTCAGTCTCACTGCACAGCACCTTGGGCAAGTGTGTTCTATTATAGCTCCAGGCCAACCAATACCATGAGAGTGAATTTGGTTGATGAAGCTTGAACGAAGTCTATTGTATATATACACATGTGTATATATGTGCAGGGCTTTGTGTTTGAGCTACCATCACATAAAATGCTTGGCAACAAGTGTTGGTTTGTTTACATCCCTGTAACTTAGTGGTTGGGCATAAGATACTGATATAGTAAATATACCATACATAAAACAAATAATAGGGTTGATTTGTTTGGTTAAACCCTTGAACAAGTTGCCCTAGCATGGCTGCAGTCCAGTGACTGAAGCAAGTAGAATATAAATGGTAAAATACTTTATATATAATAAAATTATAAGACTGGATAATTGCAGTTCAATCCATGCTACATATGTTTCAGTAGAAAAGCATTGTATTTATTACACATGATCCTAACCAACTGATATATAAATTTATATAAAATATATGTATACATATGTCTGTGCACATATTTAAATAGTTTCATTTGAAATCTAATTAAACAGAATCCGAATATGAGTGTATAGGTACGTTATGTCTTTTGGTTTATTTAATTGATTTGGATTTTAATGAGTTTCAATTAGTATTTATATATTTATTTTTTTTAATATTGAATCTCTCATTTCTGCTTCATGCATCATAATTTAACATAACGCATGGTTTGTTTCTTATTTTCATGAAATATTTTTTTTCAAAAAACCCAAAAGCTATTGAATTTTTTATAATAATACTGATAATGATGATGATGATGGTGATATGATAATAATATGTATGGGTTTATTTCTGTATTGGCCTGGTCTTTTTTTAACTCTGTTTCTCACAATCTACTTATATATTGCTCCTTACTCTCCATCTGTTTCTCTCTTTCTGTCTGTCTCTGCTTTACCTATCTATCTATCTATCTATCTACCTGTATGCTTGTTTATCTATCTGTTATGTCTCTCTCTGTGGCTAATCTTTAGTAGACAGTCACCTAGCTCTTTACTTGTCTGTCTCTGTCTATCTATCTATCTAGCTAGCTATCTATCTCTACCTATCTATCTATCTGCTTGTTTATCTATCTGTTACTTCTCTCTCTGTGGCTAACCTTCAGTAGACAGACACTTATCTCTTTACCTATACGTCTGTCTGTCTGTCTATTACTTTACCTGTCTTACTGTTCCTCTCTGTTTGCCTATCTGCCTGTCTATCTATCTACCCATCAATATAAACAGATGTCTACCTGTCTATCTATCTATCTATCTATTTTTCTAGCTATGTCTCTATTTGTCTTCTTTCAATCTAATTCTCTCTCCAATGTAAATTGTTATATTCTAAAACATTGTTTTAAAATTTTTTCAGTAAAATCTTCAATAAAAATTACATGACTAGATTAATTATATGATTAGATAAATTCCTCAAATGACCTCATTTACAATTTTCAGCATCACTTAAACAACAATTGTTTTAATCTATGAAACCTGTT
>NC_043024.1:8613749-8628749 GCF_006345805.1 Octopus sinensis
TGCCTTGTGAGTGGATTTGGTAGACGGAAATTGAAAGAAGCCCGTCGTATATATATATATATATATATATATATATATATATAATATATATATATATGTGTGTGTGTGTGTGTGTCTGTGTTTGTCCCCCTAGCATTGCTTGACAACCGATGCTGGTGTGTTTACGTCCCCGTCACTTAGCGGTTCGGCAAAAGAGACCGATAGAATAAGTACTGGGCTTACAAAGAATAAATCCCGGGGTCGAGTTGCTCGACTAAAGGCGGTGCTCCAGCATGGCCGCAGTCAAATGACTGAAACAAGTCAAAAAGAGTAAAAGAGAGAGAGAGTATTATTAATGGCTCAGCCGGAGAAGGGAGGACAACACTTATGAGCATTTTAAGGACTATCCTGCCTGGTAGAAGGGAAAACAAGGAGTTCTACATGGTTCTTTGTTTATGACAGTAATCTGCTGGGTATAAACACACAAGATCAGTGGGGAGTTTGCAACTGGGGACTCCAAGGCCAATGATGACTCTATTCTAGCATTTCAAAAACTCTTTGTCGATATGCCATCTGACATACACTCTGACAGCAAGAAACTGCAGTGAAACATAGTGACCCTTAAATTCTTAACAATGTGGCTTTGAGTTCAGTCCCACTGCATGGTACTTTGGGCAAGTGTCTTCCCCCTCCTGCTATGGTATAGAGACAATCTTTGCTTATTAGGGAATTTGGTAGATGAAAACTGAAAGAAACCTGTAGTGTGTGTATCTGAGACCCTCTCTCGGTCATGACACAGACCATGGGATTGCACCTAGAAAGTTACCCTCCCAGGCACAAGTCCAGACAAGGTTGTTTATGGAAGACCAGCAGTCGCCCATGCATACCAGCCTCCCCTCTCCACGCCACCAGTGTTATCTGAGGGAAAGGCAAAGGCTGATACAGCTTGGCACCTTTGATATCGCAACTCATTTCTATGGCTGAGTGAACTGGAGCAACGTGAAATAAAGTGTCTTGCTCAAGAACACAACACGCAGCCCGGTCCGGGATTCATGCTCACAATCTCACGATCATAAGCTCAACACTCTAACCACTGAGCCATGTGCCTTCACAAGTGTGTGTATATCTATGCATATATATATATATATATATGCAAGTATGTGCATGTACATCTGTGATTTCAATCTGTGGTAAGCTACATCATTTGCAGTTGAGCTGTAAGCAGTGGTGTCACCATTCATGGTTGGGCTGCAACTGGTGATGTTTGTTGACATTTCTTGACAACAAACCACCCACTATCTCTGCACTTTACAGTTCCTCAGAGATTAAATTCTGTTACTTGGGAAACAAGTGAAGTTTGGTGTCAGTTGAGCAACTGGCCGTAAAAATCCTGTCTCAAGTGCCTTATCTATCTAACAATGCCGGGAACAGGAAAATATACATTGAACAAACATGAGAGTGTATGTGTATATATATGTGTGTGTGTGTGTATGTATATATATATATATACACACACACACACACTCATGTATATAGGTTAGACATGGTACCGGCTAATATTGATTAAATCCTATCACAGTTTATAATTAATGTTGATATGTAGACTAACTGAACTAAGAAAAAGTTCATGGCTTCTATGTATGTTATTTTAAGAAAACATTACCAGTCAAATATATATATATAAATTTAGAGAAGGGATTGACAGACTTCCTAGTTTCCCTTGTTGTGGGTTTCATCTGACTGTAAAGTTGTTTGGGTTTTTATTCAAGCATTTTATATTTTTTACTTTTTGATTCATCTTGTGGGTGAGACTTAGTGGTTGCAACAATATAGGTGTGGTTTAATATTGTATTTTCTGCACATTTCTTACATATATATATATATATATTGTTTCTGTATACTGGACCTAACTTTATTGATCACTTTAGCTAAATTCCTCTTCTGCTATTAACAATGTGGCTTTGAGTTCAGTTCCACTGCACGGTTCTTTGGGCAAGTCTCTTCTACCTTCTGCTATAACATAGAGCTAATCTTTGCTTATTAGGTTGTTGGAGAAATAATTCTATTTTCATTTGATGTCGTTCAGCTTCAGCTTGTGCAACATGGTTTTCTCTGGCAGGACACTTGAGCAAATCCTCCTGTTGTCTAGCACTAAATTTGATATTTTTTTTGTTTTGAGCACTGTGGCCATTTGCTACCAGTCTCCAGATTATGAATATATAAAAATGTGTGTGTGTGTGTGTGTAAAAATGGATGCAATTGCATATATACACAGTTGTGTATATACATATATATAAATTAGAAAAAAACACCTTTTATCAATTCAAAATGAACAATTAAATTAAACCATCTAGAAAATTACATATTATAGACATTAAAATTAAAATAACAATAATATACCGAAGATTAAGTAAATTGCAAAAAAATAATAAAAACGTACATATTTGGTTTATATGTATATGTTTTTAAATATAAACGTTTTATTATTATTTTGCACATTACTTAATTATTGGTGTAGTATTTTTATCTTATATTTAATATTTCTATTATATGTAATTTTCTAGATGGTGTAATTTAATAATTCATTTTGAATTGATAAAAGGTGGTTTTTTTCTAATTTATATATATATATATATATGCATATGAATGGTAATTGTGTTTTATATACATATGAGAGTGTATATGTATAATAATTGTATATTATGTATATGTGTAATAACTATGGTGTGTGTCTATATATATATATATATATATATAGATATATATATATATATATATATATATATATATAATGTGCATTCATACCATACAAATGTCTTTCTCAGTCATTCATCTCAGTTTTTTTTTCCTTTTTAGTTTACATTCACTACTTTTTTCTTGTATTTTTCATTTTAAGTCACTTTTCTTCCTTCTTGCTGTGTATAGAACAGTTTTATATGTGCTGAACAAATGACTTCCTCTTGTTTGGGGGAACCCAACTCCAGTGCCACCACCACCAGTACTGTTACTACTACTTCTACTGTGTGCTACTAAAGTTTAAGCTTCGACCTTTTTCTGTCATGAGCACCAAGACTCGTTAGGTGGGAATTTAACCCAGTTTAATTGAGACTACAACTCTCCCCCACTGACTGGGACACTGGTCCTTTATACAGTTAACTTCTCAGGTATTACTGGAACTCCTTTACAAATGTGTGAACTGGAGCAGCAACATGAAATGAAGTGTTGTTTTGCTCAAGAACACAACACATCATCTGGTCTGTCTGGGAATCGAAACCTTGATCTTACAATTATGAGTACCACACCCTAATCACTTGACCACAGACCTTCCCAAAATATAAGTCATCAGAAACTATTTTATTCATCCCCCACCCCATTCTTGGATTCACAGAATTGTATTTTGTGTCAATATACCTTGGGATATCTTTTGTAGTTCTTTACATTCTCGGGTTTAATTCCTGCCTGGGTCAACTTTGCAGAATTTCATCATTTCTGGGAGATAAAATGAAATAACAATCAAATATTGATGTTGAAATAATTGTAATTAACTTGCCATTTCCCTTCCAAATTGCTAACCAATTTGCCATGATGTGCCTGATGTAGAAAGGATTATCATTATTATTATTATTATATGTTTGACTTTTGCTTTGTATTTTCACAAGTTGGCTCCAAGTCTCACCCAGAGACCTCAAGAGACAACAAGTTGGAAGTTTGTGTTGGTGTTATGCCTAGGATGCTATATATTTGGTTTTTGTACTTAATGTTGTACTAGTGAATGTTTAAGAAACCATAAGAAAATTTTGTTTGTTTTAAAACTTGAGATTACAAAGAAAGTATTTTGCATAGGATATGAGCACTATCTTGAATTTCTGCCATTATGGGTTTCCTGGTATCTGAAATAGGTAGCAATCAGCCCCTTTTGCTATCATTCCTAGGGCACATTATTATTATTATTATTATTAAGGTAGTGAGCTGGTAGAATTGTTCAGCATTATTTGGTCCGCCTTCATGTTCTGAGTTCAAATTCTGCCATGGTCGACTTTGCCTTTCATCCTTTCGGGGGTTGATAAATTAAGTACCAGTGAAGCACTAGGGCCAATGTAATCAACTTGCTCCCTCCCCCCAAAAGTTCAGCCCTTGTGCCTGTAGTATAAAGGATTGTTATTATTATTATTATTAAGGCAGCGAGCCGACAAAATCATTAGCACACATTTCATCTATCTTCACGTTCTGAGTTCAAATTCCACCAAGGTTGAATTTACCTTTTGTCCTGTTGAGGGTTGATAAAATGAATACCAATAGATTTCTGGGGTTAATGTAATTGATTTTCTCTTCCTTTAACCAAAATGTGAAATCCTTATTATTATTATTTTGTTGTTGTTGTTGTTAGGTAATTTGGTTCCATCCTTTTTATAGTACAAGTTCAAACCCTAGTGGTGGATCAGCTTTACTTTTCGTTCTCCTGGGGTCGATAAAACGAATTAAGCCATCTGCACACCGGGGTTTCACTCAATCAACTGTGCCTTCAGATGTTTGGCCTTATGTAGATGTGAATCATCACCATCATCATCATTATTGTCATCATCATCATCACCATTGTTATATCATCATCATCATCACCACCATCACTGTTTATATATTTATCGTTTAGGGCTAACTCTGTTGATATTATTTTCTCGTTTACTCTACAGGACTGCAGGACTTAACTAGTCCTGCAATGACCACTGGATCTGACCCAGGTACTACCATTCCAGCTTGCTGACCAACACACACACACACACACACTGTGCATATATATATATATTATATATATATCTATCTATCTATATATATATTATATATATATGATATATCTATATATATATATATTATATCTATCTATATATATATATAATATATATAGAGATAATATATATATATATGTATATATATAATATATATAATATGATATATATATATATATATAATATATGTATATATATAATATATATTATAATATATATAATATGTATATATATATAATATATATAATATATATAATATGTATATATATATAATATATAATATGTAATATATATATATAATATATATAATATTATATATATATAATATATATAATATGTATATATATATATATATATAATATATATAATATGTATATATATATAATATGTAATATATATATATATATATAATATATATATATGTTATATATATATAATATATAATAAATATATATATAATATATTGTGTGTGTATGCAAGCAATCTTTTTTCTATGTTTTTTTCCTAAATTATCTCTGTAGACATCTTAGTTATTCTTTCTTCATCTTGTATGACGGTTGTTTGATTTCTATTCCTCAAATTTTCTTTGTATTGTTATTATTGTTTTCTGTCATTTAATTGAAAGAGCTACTATTATTATTATTATTATTATTATTGTTGTCATCGATGTTGTTGTTCTTATTTCTTTCCTTGGTTGTCATCACTACCCACATAATAATCACTCTTACTGTACCTATCGACGTTGTATTCCGAGGTAGACGTAGATATAGTTTTGTCTTCTTTTCTCATTCCTCCTTCTTCTTCTTCTTCTTCTTACGTCAGCATGGCTCACACAAACCTTGTTTTGAAGATTTATTTTATTTCCCTCTTTGATTGTGAGATGTTCTATTAATTTTATTCCAGATTTCTGTTTTTTTAAATTCTTTCTCTTTATTATTACTATTAAGGTGGGAAGCTGGCAGAATGGTTAGCACGCCAAGCGAAATGCTTAGTGGTATTTTCTCTGTCTTCACGTCCTGAGTTCAAATTCTGCCGAGGTCGACTTTGCCTTTCATCCTTTCGGGGTCGATAAATTAAGTACCAGTTGAGTAATGGGTTCAATGTAATCAACTTAACCCCCTCCCACAAATTTCAGGCCGTGTGCCTATAATAGAAAGGGTTATTATTATTGTTATTGTTGAGGTTGTAAGTTGGCAGAACCATTAGCACGCTGGGCAAAATGCTTAGTGGTATTTCGTCTGCCGCTACGTCCCAAGTTCAAATTCTACCATGGTTGACTTTGCCTTTCATCCTTTCGGATGTTGATAAAATAAGTTATCCTCCTTCATGGAAAGCATGGAGGACAGAATCGGTGTGTTTACTGAATGACCAGCATGTCTGTGGGAAGTTTGTCTTGCCTCGATGCTGTATTGGTAATCATGGTCAGTAGATCTAGCTGTCAATAAACCCTTTTGTAAGTAGGTACCATTGGCTGGTATAAAATTTTGGCCAAGACCACCACATGTCTTTGTAAATAGGTACCAAATGCTGGTATAAAGTCTTGGTAAGCCATCCATCTGCCTTTGTATGTAGGTTCCATAGGCTCTTTTAAAACTGCATTGAAATCCACTACCCAGTTTAGAAGCAGGTCCTAGAAGCTAATATGAAATTTTGGCCTGTTCCACTACTTTGCTTAGAAATGCTACAGGTTTGCATAGTTTGATGAGGTCCACTAGCTTGTAAGTGGAGGCACATGGCCTAGTGGTTAGAGCAGCGGACTCGCGGTCGAGGGATCGCGGGTTCGAATCTCAGACCGGGCGATGTGTGTGTTTATGAGCGAAAACACCTAAGCCCCACACGGCTCCGGCAGAAGGTAATGGCGAACTTCTGCTGACTCCTTCGCCACAACTTTCTCTCACTCTTTTCTCCTGCGATGGACTGGCGTCCCATCCAGGTGGGGAACCTATACGCCAAGGAAACCGGGAAACCAGCCCTTATGAGCCAGGCATGGCTTGAGAAGAAACAACTACAAAACTAGCTTGTAAGTCCTCTGTTAATCTATCAGTGATTGATGAAGACCACAACTTCAACAATGAAGGATGCAGTGGTGTGTGGAAACCACAGTATCATGACTGTTCATGTCAATACAACATCTTCCATGAGTCCTTGCAAGCAGGAAATGATGGTATTTTGTTGTTGCAGATGTATGTGTGTTTATGATCGGCACAAAGTAAAGGACCCATCGTTTGTTTGGTGTTCCAAGAAGCGTATGTCAGTTGGACCCAAAGTTATTTGTATGTGACTGGCATGTTAAAAGCACCAACCGATCGAGGCCGCTGCCAGACTCCCCTGGCACCTGTGCCGGTGGCACGTAAAAAGCACCCACTACACTCTCAGAGTGGTTGGTGTTAGGAAGGGCATCCAGCTGTAGAAACTCTGCCAGATCAGACTGGAGCCTGGTGCAGCCTCCTGGCTTCCCAAACCCCGGTCGAACTGTCCAACCCGTGCTAGTGCGGAAAACGGACGTTAAACGATGATGATGAAGATGAAGATGTTGAGTCGGAGAAACTTGTGTAGCATCCCCTACACTCTCTCATCCGGAATCAGCTGGATGCAGGAATTGTTTGAGAATTTACAGAGTTTGACAAAGAACTGTTGAGGCATATGGCTTAGTGGTTAGGGTGTTGGACTCATGATCATAAGATTGTGGTTTCGATTCCTGGACTGGGCAACGCGTTGTGTTCTTGAGCAAAATACTTCATTTCACATTGCTCCAGTCCATTCAGCTAGCAAAAATGAGTAATCTTCGCAACAGACTGGCATCCTGTGATGGGAGGAATATTTATGTCACAGAAACCAGGAATCTGGTCCTATGAGTCTATATAATTTGGGAAGGGTATTTATCCCTTTTTTTTGTAAAAAATACAAGGAATTAGCTGCAGGAGTGGCTATGTGGTAAGTAGCTTGCTTCCCAACTACATGGTTCCGGGTTCAGTCCCACTGCATGGCACCTTGGGCAAGTGTCTTCTACTATAGCCTCGGGCCGACCAAAACCTTGTGAGTGGATTTGGTAGACGGAAACTGAAAGAAGCCCCTCGTATATATGTATATATATATATATATGCGTGTGTGTGTATGTTTGTGTGTCTGTGTTTGTCCCCCTAGCATTGATGGACAACGATGCTGGTGTGTTTATGTCCCTGTTACTTAGCGGTTCGGCAAAAGAGGCCGATAGAATAAGTACTGGGCTTAGAAAAGAATAAGTCCCGGGGTCGAGTTGCTCGATTAAAGGCAGTGCTCCAGCATGGCCGCAGTCAAATGACTGAAACAAGTAAAAGAATAAAGAGAGAGAGAGAGAGCTACACTTGGGATATTTCTATCAGGGTTATTTCCCTTCTTCTTCTGATATCCTTAGCACTGATAAGACCAAAGCTATTTTTACCCTCAGTTGGAAATTTGTCCCATATTTTTTTTCTCTATAGAGTTTACTGTTGCTTCAATAAGTCATATGATTTAATCTTAGAAGTATTACAAGGTTTGCCAAATTCCTTGAGCTGTCCTTCCTTCTCTGCAATGTGAAACCTGAACTTTTAAGGCAGGCTCCAGTATTTAATGAACTGTTCATTATGCATACACATCCGTATTTGTATGTATATATTTATATAGGTTAAATAAACACCATTTAATATGTTAGTCTCTGAATATCTGGCCTATAAAATAGGAAATCTACATTAAAAATGTGTGTGTATATGTGCAGAAACTTTTAGATATCACAGTTTGTCAATGAAAGAGGATGACAGTTTTCAATACTCAGTGTAAAGTGTATAATTTAAACTGAATAATTATTCCTGCGAGTTAAAAAAGAATTAAATAAACATTATGTGCATGTGAGAGAGTCTATGTATGTATATATGTGTGTATATGGATATATAGAGATATATTGTGTGTATGGCTGTATTTATATATATGAAATCAAAGTTATAAAGATGTGTGCAATAATTAAGAGGAAGGTCAAACAGTCAAGGATAAATCCATTTCATCAGCCCTGATTTTGTCTAGTCATTAGGATTTCGGTGCTGGAAAACATGGAATCACTCATCTGGAAACACAGAGGCTAGAGACATAGGGCTTAGACCAAAAGACATGAAGAGTATTAAAATATAAAGGAGTCTTTTACACGGGACAGAAAAGAGAGTTGCTGGCATAAATGAATATATATATATATATATATATTATATCAGAAATATTAAATTTCTAAATATCTCATAGAGACATGAGCAGTGGTGGAGCGATAGAGTGGTTGTATACTGTCAACTTAACGTGACAGTCCTGTAAGGGAATTACACCACCGCTGTTTAGCCCTAGGAAGCATCGACGCTTCCTGGAGGCCTTGACACATTTCCTGTGTCCTTATATATTTACGAAGGGGAGACAAACACCCCCAACAGCTATATATATATATATATTATATTATATATATATATATATATAATATATTATATATATATATATATATGTGTGTGTGTGTGTGTGTATATGCATGTATGTATATGAGATTTTCATTGATGTTACTAGTAGTTTCTTGTCTGATGGACAAGTCATCAGACCATGCAAACTAAATGCCATGGTCTGACAGTTTACAGCTGTGGTAATAATAAAAAAGGGAATGGAATGATGATTTGCAGCTGTGACATGAAACTATTTGTCAGCTCTGAGGAAAGTCTGCAGTTCGTTTGTGTGTCAATCTGTCTGTCTTATGTGCAGGCATGGCTCTGTGGTAAGCAGTTTACTTTTCAACCACATGGCCACAGGTTCAATCCCATTGCTTGGCAACTTGGATAAGTGTGTTCTACTTTTCTACCCAGGCCAATCAAATCTTTGTAAATACCATATTTAGTCCTAAACTCCTGCAGTTTCTCTAACCATTGCACCTCTTCTTCCCCTCTCTTCCTTATTTCTATCCATTCTTTGTATGCGATGCACTCAAAATATTCTTCTTTGTAAAGTCTTTGATATGTTTTCTATAATCAACTAATTTTTTAAACGACCACCATCATTATTTTCTGTGATGTCTTTCATCTGTTAGTTTCATAGAAATTCAGCATTTATATTGTCTAGACTGATTCTGTTATTTGGTGCCTTGCATTTCATTATCTTCATGTATAGGTGCAGGGGTGGCTGTGTGGTAAGAAGTTTGCTTCTCAACCACATGCAGTATTTCGTCTGTCTTTACATTCTGAGTTCAAATTCTGCCATGGTCAACTTTGCCTTTCATCCTTTCAGGGTCAATAAAACAAGTCCTAGTCAGGTGCTGGGGCTGATGTAACCGACTTACCCCCCCCCCGTCCCTGAAATTGCTGGCCTTGTGTCAAAAGTTGAAACCGTTAGTTGCTTTGTGACGGTGACAAGCTGGCAGAATTGTTGGCACGCCGGTCAAAGTGTTTAACAGTATTTTATCTGTCTTTATATTTTGAGTTCAAATTCCACCTGGGCTGGACTTTGCTTTTCATCCTTTCAGGGTTGAGAATATAAGTACCAGTTAACTAATGGGGTTGATGTAATTGACTAGTCCTCTCCCCCCAAAATTTCAGGCTTTATGTCTATAGGAGAAAGAATTATTATTTGCTTTGTTGTTTTTTTCTATATATTATATATATATATATATATATATATATATATGTCTTTTGACCCTTTTCCATTGTTATCATTTTTGTCTCTTAGTTCTTTTATTATTCCCTGCAGTCCACTGTTGTGGTTTATCTCCAAGGCATATTCCAACCATGACCATTTCATCTATTTTGTATAGCTGGGGCTACATGTTTCTTGCCATTGCTTTTTTTCTCCCCCTTAAGATAGCAGGGTACGATTTGGCATTTCACTACTATATTTAGCAGAGTAAGTAATGATGTAAAAACTTTCTCATTAGCTCGTATTTATTCCTTATTCGTTAGCAGTTTTAGTACCAGTTAATATATTGTAGCAAAACTCAATCAACTATACTGAATCTTCTGGAAAATATTAATCTTATGATTTTATCAAAAACAAAGCTATGCTGTGTATAACACGCATTTGCATACAAGATGTATCCCTAATTAGGAGTAATGAAATTCCAAAGAGAAACCGAACGTGGCCGTAGCCAGTGCCACATCCACTGGCTTCCATGCCCGTGGCACGAAACAAACACCATCTGTTCGCCAGCCTCGTCTGGCACCTGTGTCGGTGGCACATAAAAAGCACCCACTACACCCACAGAGTGGTTGGCGTTAGGAAGGGCATCCAGCTGTAGAAACACTGCCAGATCAGACTGGAGCCTGGTGCAGCCTTCTGGCTTCCCAGACCCCAGTTGAACTGTCCAACCCATGCCAGCATGGAGAACGGACATTAAACGATGATGATTATGATGATGAAACCATCTTTTGGTATTACAATGCAGGGAAAATGGTGTGTTTAATCAGATTTTTGGGGGTTTAACCTTTAATATTTAAACTGACCAGATCCTACCTCTCACACCTACCCTACAATATCATTCTAAAAATATACACTCACATCATCAAAATTTCAAAGCTATGAAATGTAATTATTTTTAGTATGTCATTTCTGAATTATCTGAAAGACTAATCTGTCAGACTATATACTAGTTGCTGGTATGTAGTTATCAAAGATAACACAGTTTGACTTTATATCCTCACGCCAACCATGTAGTCCTTGCACACCGGAAAAGAAGGGTTGCAGCTGAAATAACTTCAATCATAGGGCTGGCTGCTTAACCCTTTAGCATTTAAACCAGCCATATCCGGCCAAAAGTATTCTGTCTGTTTTATGTTCAAACTAGCCAGATCTGGTCTCTCACACCAACCCTACAATATCGTTTTAAAAATTAACAGCTACCTCATCAAAATCTCATAGTTACAAGATAATGCCTGATTAGTTCAAAACAATGTGGATAAAAAAGGATTAATTTTGGCAGAATAATGTGAACACCAAAGGGTTAATCAGAGCTGGCCTGGGATTAAAAAACAACAAAATATAAGAAGCAGTGGAAAATGTGGCATGATGGTCATGCTTGGAATTGCTTTGATTTATAGATTTGCTCAAGGTTGACCTGGGGCCTTAAACAACAACAACAACAAATTTGATCTCCCTGTGCATGTTTACCTCACAAACATAAATCGCAGGGGCATAAATCTTCTGACTATTTTCTGTTTTACTTTTTACGATCACTTGCCTTTATAACCATTTTCACTTTCTTCAGTAATTCAATAATGTCTGTTGTGATATACCTTGATGATGTCTACATTTCAGTTTTTTTTTTTTTTTTCTGGTGGCAAGAGCAGAATGATTGGGGCATCGTCCCTAACCGCCTCTCTCTCTCTCTCGCTGCTGTAGTTTGGTATCGTTGTATTAAATATCCTTGTTAAAGCATTGCAAGTTATTATGTTTGTTGTGACATGGATTATAAATCTTGTTCCGTTGCTGGTCTCGTGGACTGCCTTCTTTTGACAACATCTATTTCTAGCTTCTCCAGTGTGGGAGAAGCACTAAAATATTTTGAGCAAATTCAAGTTGAATTGAGGCTCAGCAAGGCTCAAGTCCTGATAACTTTGGTTGTTTTCAGTTACACACCAACCCCGTTACACACCCGCACGTTCACTGAGGGGTTTAATTCCCTCTCCACCTTCATACACATGTCCAACACTAAACATGTTTTTATTCTACATTTTGGATTTAAAAAGAAGCACATTTGTTTATCTGACTTTGTGTGTGTGATATGTAATATTTTGATTATTTTTCCTTGATTTATTTTTAATTAATAATAAATCTCTGAACGAGGTATAAACAGTAACTGCACGACAATGTGAGGTATATTTGCCATCTCAATATGGC
Organism: Octopus sinensis; assembly: GCF_006345805.1. NCBI lineage: Eukaryota > Metazoa > Mollusca > Cephalopoda > Octopoda > Octopodidae > Octopus > Octopus sinensis. Next base: position 8,626,373 of record NC_043024.1, read on the forward strand.
TAACCACTAAGGGTGGGTGTTACTGTAGCTTTTAGCCCCAGGAGAACATCGTCTCCAGCTGGCTTTAGGCACACTTTCTGTGCCCTTATGTGCCTAAAGCCAGCTGGAGACGATGTTCTCCTGGGGCTAAAAGCTACAGTAACACCCACCCTTAGTGGTTAGCCATATTGAGATGGCAAATATACCTCACATATTTTTAATTATAAATCTAAAAAAAAGTTAATGTTTTCACTTAAATCTCTTACATTTTATTTAACTGGTTTTCTCATTAATATTTCATCCTTTTGAGGTTCGTTAAAATAAACACCAGTCAAGTACTGGAGTTAATACAATTGACATGTCCCAGCCCCGCCAAATTTCTAGCCTTCTCCCTGTGTCAGAAATAGATCTTTCTATTATAGGCACAAGGCCTGAAATTTTGTGGGGTGCAGTTGGTCAATTATATTGAAACCCCCCCCCCCCCAGTGCTCGACTGGTCCTTATTTTATTGGCCCCGAAAGGATGAAAGGTGAAGTCAACCTTGGTGGAATTCAAACTCTGAACATAAAGTGAGAAGAAAATGCTTCTGAGAATTTTCTTGAACATGGTAATGGTTCTGACATCTTGCGGCCTTCATGTCTGAAATAATTACTTAATTAAGACAGATTGGATTTGCAGAACCATCAGTGTCGCACAAAATGCCCCTTGTGGTGATTCCTGTATTCTCTTGTATATGTCTCACTGTTTTGTACACAATTTAAAATTTAAAAAAAAACTGGGGTGCAACTTATACACAGGGTAAATTTAAATATGAAGGGGAAAAAACTTTCTACTAAGATCTAACAACTAAATTAGGGGTGAGACTACTCATACACAAGTAAATACAGCAAATGCATCTCTTGATGTTTTGAGTTCAAATTCTCCTGAGGTCGAGTTTGCCTTTCATCTTTGTTGGCAGTGGGAGGTGGGGGTCAATAAAATAAAGTATCAACCAAAGACAGAGGTTGGTTTACTTGCTAACCCTTTCGTTACTGTCTTTATTTTAAGATGTTCTGTGTTTCTTCCAATTAATTTTAAATATAACAAAGAATTTAGTAAAATAATTTAATTACAATTAAGCTAATGTTAGGAACATAAGTTGTGACTAAGGTTTGGTGGAAGATTTTAATTCAAAACTTATGGAAACAAGACATTTGTACTACAGAGCCAGAGGCTGTTTCAGCCGGCTTGGTATCAAAAGGGTTAAATTAATAATTTGTTAACCCTTTTGTTACCATATTTCTGTTGAGATGCTCTGGGTTTCTTTCAATTAATTTTAAATATAACAAAGAATTTAGTAAAATAAATTAGTTATCATTCTGCTAGTGTTGGGAACATAAATTGTGACTAAGGTTTAGTGGAAGATTTTAATTAAAAAAAACAAGACATTTGTACTCAGAGCCAGATCCGGATTCAGCCGGGTTGATAACGAAAGGGTTATGGTTCTCTCTCCGGATGTCCTACAAGTCATTAGAGATTGGTTAAATATTCTTATAAAGCATATAGAAATGAGTGGAATTCTTGTAGCTGTTGTTGTTATTGTGTATGGTTTCTCATAGAAAGTGTTCTGCTTTATATCCAGGATTTAATGCTTTCGGTGATGTGTTACAACCCCAGACTCAAACCCCTTCAAAGAAAGAACCAATGAAGCTGATTCAGGGAGATTTGGATCTCAGTTTGGCCCAGATGGCAGCTAACTTAAACATCAACGGCCCTGCAAGTCAAGTCAAGAAGTAAGTTTTACATTCATATAAACATATATATATATATATATATATATCGTGTAAAAGAACCATCCGAACATGGCCGTTGCCAGTGCCGCCTCGACTGGCCTTTGTGCCGGTGGCGCGTAAAAAGCACCAACCGATCATGGCTGTTGCCAGCCCCGCCTGGCACCTGTGCTGGTGGCACATAAAAAGCACCAACCGATCATGGCTGTTGCCAGCCTCGCCTGGCACCTGTGCTGGTGGCACGTAAAAAGCACCATCTGATCGTGGCCGTTGCCAGCCCTGCCTGGCACCTGTGCCGGTGGCATGTAAAATGCACCCACTATACTCTTGGAGTGATTGGCGTTAGGAAGGGCATCCATCTGTAGAAACACTGGCAGATCAGCACAAGGACCAGTCTGACGGTACTGGCAACAGCCACGCTCAAATGGTGCTTTTTATGTGCCACCTGCACAGGAGCCAGTCCAGTGGCACTGGCAACGACCTCGCTCGAATGTTTTGTTCACGTGCCAGTAAGGCAATGCTGGTAACGAGCACACTTAAATGCTTTTTACGTACCACCGGCAATCTGTACAAATGTAACAGGTAGCTCTAAGTATGTATGTAACCTTTTCTCAGGTATACCTGGCATA
>NC_043024.1:8633749-8651249 GCF_006345805.1 Octopus sinensis
TATATCCTTAAAATCCTTTAAAATGTTTTAGCCCGAAGGCCGCGGCCATGCTAGGGCACCACCGCTGTATGTATGTATATATATATATATATATATAATATATATATATATATATATACACACACATACACATATCTGATGGGCTTCTTTCAGTTTCTGTCTACCAAATCCACTCTCAAAGCTTTGGTTGGCCTGAGGCTATAGTAGAAGACACTTGCCTAAGGTGCCAATCAGTGGGACTGAACCCAGAACCATATGGTTGGGAAGCAACCTTCTTACCACACAGCCATGCCTGTGGCTATATATAATATGTATATGTGTGTGTGTATATATATATATATATATATATATATATATATACACACACACATATCATGTTAGGGCTTGCTTGCTTGCCTAAGCATGTGAACACTGGATGTAGTGGACTCTGCAGAACCCTTCATGGTTGATCAAAGAGGAAGGCAGCTGCAGGAGTGTGGAGAGAACAAGATGAGGCAAAAGTAAGACATCTTGATTCATCCCCTGCATGCCCTCCCTCCCTCATCATCTTGGCCAAGTCTTTCCACTTCAGTGAAGATGGTCACAGATGAGAGAGTGAGGCTGATGTTGCACAATTCTTCTCAACTTTAAATCAGGGTTTCTCAACCATTGTTTATCTATGGACCCCTTCGATTACTATTTTATTCTGGTAACCTCCCCCCCCCCAAATAGCCATTCGGTGTTTAAAGCTAGCTTTATAGAAACTGCTTTCAAAATCCTTAATTTGCTTTTCTCACATTAACATGTATAGTTTGAACTATATAAAGTGTTTTAGAAAGAAACCCAACTATCTCTTGCAATGGTTATCAGGGACCCTTAATATACGCTTGACTTGTCTTGTCTTGAGACAGCATTCACCCGGGGTGGGTTGAGCTGGCTTCATTCATCCTCAATGCTGCATCTCTCACAAACGCCGACCAGGCCTGGTGATTTGAGGCTGACGACCGCGTGATCTCCAACCACTCCTTATTCCAGCAGCGAACGCCGTAGATATAGGGGCCTAGGTTGGGTTCCAGATCAGCCTTGACTGTCATCAGCCAGGTTTTTCGATGTTCACCACATCGCTTTCGCCAACCCTGATGTGGTGGACAACGAAAAAAAAAAAACCTTCAGATATTCCTCATATCGCACCTTAACCCTTTAGTGTTCATATTATTCTATCAAACATAATGCTTATTGATTCACATTGATTTGAATTAATCATGCATTATCTCATATCTTCAAGAGCTTGATGGTGTAATTACTTAATGTAGAATAACATTGTAGGGTAGGTGTGAGAGCCTGGATCTGGTCAGTTTGAACATAAAACAGATTAAATATTATGGCCGGTTTAAATACTAAAGGGTTAATATACTGTTGTAGATCCCCAACTTACTATTTTGTCGCATGGACCTCCCATGTTATTATTATCAGGTCACTGCCTGGAATTGAACTCGAAATCTTGGGGTTAGTAGCCCGTGCTCTTAACCTCAAGATTCCAAGTTCGATTCCAAGCAGTGACCTGAATAATAATGATAATATCAAAAAACACCTAAGGAAAGAGAATCTGTGTTTGAAATTTCCCCTAGACACCCGATGAAGGCTGGAGGATATATCAGCTGAGACATTGCATTAACAACAAACAAGATGGGCCCTGGTTGAAAACCACTGCTTTAAATAAAGTTACCATGCAGTTGTCATCAATTATCCTTCACTTGCGATGACAAGACGTTTGTCATTGCTCTGACCGATGAGCACAATGATGGAAATCTTCTTAACACTCTTAAACGTTCCTGACAATTGTATAAATTTGCAGAACCGTCCAACTCCATGTCAGTGTGGTAACTATGGTGCAAAAGAAAAACCAAAAAAAAAAAAGTTCGAGTTTTCCAAAGTCAAGTGGAGTCGACCGAGCAAATTCTAATGTTTTATTGATTTTCCAATTTCAGAATATGTCTCAGCCAGTACAGCCTGGCATTGGTTTGTCGCCAACTGCTGGAGGTGGTGGACCACGTATGCCAGCAGCTACTACCGGAATGGCGGGAACAGATTTGTTTGGCGCCAAGCCTCCTACAACAAAATCTCAAACCCAACCAAATGATCCATTTGGTGCTTTGTGAAAGCCGAAATTTTTATTGGCCATCAAAGTAAGAGTCTTCTTGTATTTCCATCTGTGTCTTCTGTTGTTTTTTTAGATTTGTTTCTTTACATTTACCATTCTTTAGCATTTCTTCCCTTTCTATACCAGTGTGTGTGTGTGTTTTGTCTATTGTTCTTTACATTTGGTGTTAGGAAGGGCATCCAGTTGTAGAAACATAGCCAGATCAGATTGGGGCCTGGTGCAGCCTGCTGGCTTGCCAGTCCCCTAGTCAAACCGTCCAACCCATGCCAGCATGGAAAAATGGACGTTAAACGACGATGATGATGATGAATTCAAATTCCAACATGGTCAGCTTTGCTTTTCATCCTTTCGGGGCCCAGTGAAATAACGTACCAGTCATGTCCTGGGGTGAATGTAATCAACTGTCACCCTTCCCCTAAAATCGCTGCACCTAAGCCCCAGTTGATTTGTTTATTGCGATCAAATGTTGATGCCATGTATCAACTCATTCCCTTCATCAAATCGACATTGTATGAACCGGTATACGGTGTACCACGTTTCAGATGTCATAGTGATCGCAAAGCAACATGAGATGAAGTACTTTTGCTTGAGAACACAACACAGTACCTGGTCCAGGAACTGACCCCTGGATATTGCGATTGTAAATGCAGTGCCCTAACCACTAAGCCATACACGTTCAGAGAGTAATATACCGATAATTATTTTAAAAATACAGTTCTATATTTAAGAGATGAGGAATTATGTACATTATTTACATTTGACAGATATTTGTCCTCATCTTGTTTGTTGTTAACACAACGTTTTGGCTGATATACCCTCCAGCCTTCATCAGATGCCTGGGGGAAATTTCAAACATGGGTTCTCATTCCTAAGGTACTTTTTGATATTATCATTATTATTCAGGTCACTGCTTGGAATCAAACTTGGAATCTTGGGGTTAAGAGCACGGGCTACTAACCCCAAGATTCCGAGTTCAATTTCAGGCAGTGACCTGAATAATAATAACAACAACATCAAAAATACCTTAGGAATGAGAACCCAAGTTCGAAATTTCCCCAAGACACCTGATGAAGGCTGAAGGGTATATCAGCCAAAACTTTAACAACAAACAAGATGAGACAAATATCTGTCTAAGGTAAATAAAATTATTTTTAACCCTTTCATTACCAAACTGCCCGAATTTACCTATTCATATTTAAATGAGAATATCAGAGCAAATCTCTTTAGTACATTCGTGAAAACACGTGATTATGCTTCGTAAACAGTTTATCTACAGTTTTGTACAACGATCGATGTGTAATTTTAATTCCCTGAATTTTGGGAGATTTTTTTCGGCATCGATTTTTCTTCAACTTTGAAAATGGATAGGAGTTTCATGTTATCAAGCATTGATTCCGAATTGGAAAATTTGTGAAACAAATACTGGGTACTGTTGTGGATTTAGTTTTTATACAGGGAAACTAATGTTAGTCAGCGTGGCTTAGGGTATGATGTGGTCTGGAAGTTATTGTTTGAAGCGATCAATGCAGAAACAAACTTACGCAGAATGTAAACAAACACAAAATGGGGGTTAAAATTTCGGAAAATTTGTGAAGCAAATACTGGGTACTGCGTGGATTTAGTTTTTATACAGGGAAAATAATGTTAGTCAGCATGGCCTAGGGAACGATGTGGTCTGGAATTTATCACTTCCATACCATAACCAGGGCCGTATATTATTTTTTGACTGATTTCTTTAGTTCGGTCAAACTTACGGTGGATTCCAGTATTTCACTTTATTCCACCTTTATGGTACACCTGTTGTGCATTAAATTCAACTGATTATCTAGTGATGTGCACAATTCTTCTTTATCAAAATTTTGTTGCATACCCATTTGAATATTAGCTGATGATTCCTTCTCTATGTTTAAACAAAATTTTAATATTTTTACCTTTTGCTCAATTTACCTGGATTTACCTGTAATTAGAGTCACTTTGAGACAAAAGTTATGCAATAGAATTGATTAAGAACCCTTTCTTTAATTATGTTCCAAATATCACATTAATATGTTAAGTAAAAAAGTTAGTTATTTAATGAAACAAGCCTAAATTCATGATTATTTTAGAATTTAATTGAAACTCATGAGGGGTGTATTTTGGTCAGAAATATAGTAACGAAAGGGTTAAATACCCCTCACACCCTGTATTTATTTTATAATTGTTTTCTTTTTTTATTTTATCAAACATTTTTTCTCCATATAAGTCTACATATACCCTTTTCTTTCTAATTCTTTCAGGTGCTCTTGTGAACCAAGTACAGCAATATATATATATATATAAATATATATATATATATATATATGTGGACATCTACACACAATCAACCATACATACCAATAATATATATTGTGATACACTGACACACATACACACACACATGCACACACATATATATATATACAGACATATACAAACTCATACATATATAGTTAAATGTCTATACATACATACACACATATATAGATGTATGTACATAATATTATATATATATATATATATACATATATATGTTTGTGTATATGTATGTATGTATGTATGTAGAACATTGGCCCAGTGTATATAATGAACCTATTTCCCAGTCTCCCTGCACTAAGAGGACACAATAATACGGACACAGCTTGGACACTTCTTTGTCTTTCTCTCTCTCTCTCTCTCTCTCTCTCTCTGTCCCTCTCTCTCTTATACTCTCACTCAGTTTCACTCACACTCACACTCTAACACTGGATATGAAGTATGACTCGAAGGAACCTTGAAGTAGTTTTGTCCAACGACAGAACAGTTGAGATGTACAGTTTGTTATTCTATAATTATTATTATTATTATTATTATCATTATTTCTAGCTTTTTGGGGCTTTTTTTCTTTTTTGCAATGATGTACAGCCAATTATCTACTTACACACACACAATCATACATACATACACAATAGATGTATATTATATATATATATTTTTAGGATATATAATGCACACACATGTAGTATATATCGCATATGCTATATATGACTTCATGCATATTTATATCACATGTATGAATATATATATGTGCATGTTTGTATATATATATATATATATATATATGCATGTGTGTGTGTGTATATGTGTAATACATAATAGTATATAGTATATGTATATATAGTCTATATATATAGTATATATATATTATATTTATATAGTATTTACTATATATATGCATACATATTTAGTATATATGCATACATATTATGTGTGTGTGCGTATATATATCTGTGTATGTATATAGTTTGTACACACACCTTTAACAATCAGATATATATATATATGGAGTCCAGTGATAGTCAGACATGCCAAGTATACAACTAGAGACCATTATGGATTTGAATGACAGGTTGAGTATACCTATACCAGTGACCAGTCAAACTGGGTGTGTGTGTATGTATATGCATATATATATATATATATATATATATATATATATATATATATATATATATGCACATATACATATACATATACATATATATATATGTGCATATATGCACGGAGCTCAAAAGTAAATAAACACTATCTTTTTTGAAAGATTTATTTCTAGAAAGAAAATGTCCTTTGGTGCATTTAAATACTTAATCTAGTATTTTAGTAGATGTCGCTTGCGCAGTTTTTTATTGATTCCTCCTGTTTGGGCATCGTACTAATGTTTAGCATCCACACAAGATAAAAATGGTTTTAACGAAGATTTAACGAAGAGAGGTGTCTATTTATTTTTCGAGACGTCTGTGCATGTGTGTGTGTATATATAAATATATGTGAAATAACAAACAATCAATTAATATTAATAATAATAATAATAATAATAATAATAATAATGATGATCGATGAACAGGCGAAAAGAAAATTTTGAATAATCTTAAAAGAAATCAATGGGAAAAAAAAAAAAAAATCAACAGAGAGAGACAAAAAAAAAAAAAAACCACCTTGATCCTCCCTCAAATCCTTTTTTCTTTGTCCTCGACCTGCCCCCCTCCCCGTCTTGTTCTTCACTTTTTCCCAACCTGATATAGTTGTAGTAGATAAAAAAAAAAAAATCCACTTCAATAATAACAACAACAGCAACACTATCACCACCACCACCACAATTCCATTCTTCCTCCTCCACCTCCTTCTACTCTTCGTCTTACCTCAAAACTTTCACCTGCCTCTTTACGTCTTGTACACAAGAAAGGAAGATAAAAATTGACGACAAACGATCTGATTTGATTTGATCTGGTCTGGTGCAGCAGTAGTTGTAGTAGTAATGATAATTGTAATAATAATAATAATGATATTATAATGGTGTAGAAAGCAAATTATGTTTGGCTTAAAAAAAAAAAATGTTGACCACTTCCTTCCTGCCTTCCTCTCTCAACCCACCTCATGCATATACACATGAAGTACATACACACACACACACACACACACACACTCATATATATGTATATATATATGCCACACACATATACACCTGTCTTTGAGGGTTGACAATCTTTTGCAAGGAAATAATCTTTGGGGAAGGTAAATCAAAGAGATTTATTTATTTTATGATATTGATGATGATGATGATGATTATGATGATTATTTGGTGATGGTGGTGATGGGTGTGGTGATGGTGGTGGCTGTGGTAGTATGATGATTTCTGTGTGTGTATATACACTCTCTCTCTCGCACACACACACACACACATAATAAATGAATGGAAACCAGTAAAAAACACAAGAGGCACAAGTTTTCACAAAGATGTTATTTTAAGCTTGAAAGGGAAAAAAAAATGAAGATATTTCAGACATGGAATAAAAGGGGGGAAAAAAACGAAAGATAGAGAGAAAAAAAAATTGGTTATGGGCCAGGTGAGAATGCTATTCTGTGAGGAAGTTGTGATGGGAAGATACAGATAGGCGCAGGAGTGGCTATGTGGTAAGAAGCTTGCTTACCAACCACATTGTTCCGGGTTCAGTCCCACTGCATGGTACCTTGGGCAAGTGTCTTCTACTATAGCCTTGGGCTGACCAAAGCCTTGAGAGTGGATTTGGTAGACGGAAACTGAAAGAAGCCCAACATATATGTGTGTGTGTGTGTGTGTCCCTCCCACCATTGCTTGACAACCGATGTTGGTGTGTTTATGTCCCCGTAAGTTTGCAATTCGGCAAAAAGGGTCAATAGAATAAGTACTAGGCTTCTAAAGAATAAGTCCTGGGGGTCGATTCATTAAACTGGAAGTGGTGCTCCAGCATGGCTGCAGTCAAATGACAGAAACAAGAATATATATATATATTATAGACACACACATATACAATATGTTACTCTCAATACCACAATGACCACCACCGATAGGGCACCAACCAAGGACCATTACAAACCCCTTGTCTACCCATAACAACATCACCAACACCATCAGCTATAATGGAAAAAAATACAACCAGCCCCAACACCACCATCACCACCCAAAGCAGGTCGTGTTTGTTTTCCATGTTTATCATTTTGATTGTTTCTTTCCAAAATCTGAAACATTACCTCAGCAAACCTACACACATACTATATATATATGTGTGTATATTTATATGTGTGTGTATATGTATATATACACACATACACACAATCATGGTGGTTCTGCTGGAAGATCTCTTTTGTTTTCGTGTTCTTGCTATGTCTTTTGTTTCCATATTTTAAGAAATTTCATCCGAAAGAAATGCTTTTTTTTTTTATATGTATATATTTTCGTTTGTACATTTTCCATTTTTATTTGTCGTTACCTCATATCTGACACATACATACATACACACACATATATATATATATATCATGGAACCTTGGTTTAAGAATCTAAATTGTTCCTGAAGACTGTTCTTCGCCCGAAATATTTGTAAACTGAAATTGTTTTCCCCCCCATAGGAAATTCAAGAGAATGCACAGTAAATTTCAGTAGGGATGGGCACTATAGAAAGCTAGACAGCAACCCCTTGGTACTCCCAGTTTGTTGTCAACTGTTGTTCCCAGCTTGTTTGTTATTCAAGACACCGTTCATCACCTGAGATGTTTTATGTTTGATAAATTGTTCGTAAACCAATTTGTTTGTGATGAGAGGTATAAGGAAACCAAGATTCCACTATATATACATATATATATACATACATACATATATATACCCGAGATTTATTGGTAGAGTATCTGACTCCTGATGTCTGGAATTATTTGATTACAACCTTTCTTCTCGCTTTCATTTCCTTCCATAGTTAATAATTCCCTACTACCTTACCCTCAAAAAACTCCCAACCCCGACCAAATGCTGTGCCCTTGTGCCCGTCTTAGAAATTACTAGATTTACAAGTCAGAGAAAGACAGTCTGTAAAACTAAATGTTACATAGGATTTAGTTTAGATCTGTGTCCATATCTCATGAGGTTGGACTTCATCATTGTCAGCGGGGATGCGAATAACGTACTACCTTAGAAATTGTCATTAGCATGTTGGGTGGAACATCAGACTAAATATCTCATGATATATTTATACACATAAGGAATCCACTCATGATATATTTATAAACATAAGGAATACACAATTATGTGTATAAATATACACTATATCGTATGACTAATATATAGTCTTCTTGACTAATTTTTTTTTGGCACGTTAGACCACTGGAAATGTAAATTTTGATTGAATGTTTTAATTTTAATTAAATTCCATTTCCCTTTGACATGATTAAATATCTCATGATATACATAGAAATGTATATATAATTTTTTTTTTTTTTTTACTTTTCCATAGTCAACTAACCGTGACGTCAACTTTGCCTTTCATCTATCTGGGGGATCAAAAGAAAGTACCAGTCGTGTACTGGGGTAAATCTAAATGGCAAACCTATTCCCCTACCCCCTATCTGTGGCCTTGTGCCTCTGTTTATAATCTCAAACAGTGTTATTTACCTTTCATCCTTCTGGGATTGGGGTTTATTTAATTGGCTACCCTGACCTCCACAAAAGTTTGCGCATATGTGTGAAGCCCTTATTATTAGAGCAGCGACCTGGCAGGGTTGTTAGCATGTCAGACAAACTGTTTTGCAGTATTTCTATCAGATCTTTATTTTACTGAGTTCAAATTCTGCCAAGGGATCGACTTTGCCCTTCATCCTTCAGAGGTTGATAAAACAAATACTGGGGGTCAATGTAATCGACTTCCCCTTCCATTTTAAATCGTTAGTATTGTGTCAGGATTAGGAAGGATTATTGTTATTAAAGCAGCACGCTAGGCAAAATACTAAGTGACATTTTGTCTGACTTGATGTTCTGAGTTCAAATGCCACTGAGGTAGACTTTGCCTTTCGTCCTTCCAGAGTTGATAAATGAAGTAACAGTGTTATCAACTAAACCCCTCCCCACAAATTTCAGGACTTTTGCCTTTAGTAGAATAGATTATTATTATTATTATAGACAAAAATAAAGTTTCTTGACTAAATGCTAGTAATTCTGTTTCAAGCCAAAGCCAGCTTCTCACATCATGGGAATAATTACCAGTCAGGTATAGGGGTTGGGCGGAGGCAGTAGGGAGGGAAGGGCTGGGCCTATTCATTGACAATTCCTACCCCCCTTCCCCCATCCATTTTTCCTAGGTAACTAATCACAATCATCATCATCATTCCTTTTACACCCCCCTCATTGAAACCGACTGCACCATTCACCCTTCCCCTATAGCAGTGGGTCACACATATATATATATGTATATATATATATGCGCATATATATATACACACAGGCACTCACACGTATATATATATACTAGTAATATACTCTGGTTTGAATCAGACTTCAACAACCCCTTGTCACCCCCAACTCTCTCCCAGTCCGCCTGCTCCCCTTCTGTGGCTTTGTGCGCCAGTGTCAGATGTTATTATTATTATTATTATTATCTTCCTTCTCACCGAAGAAGTCAAGTGTTTGCCTTTTTCTTTCTTTTTTTTTTTTTTCCATTCATTTTGTGTGTGTGTATCGAGGTCTTGGTAGAAATCAGCACCAGTAATATATTTGGGTCCATTCCAGTGACTATACTGCTTGTCTGCAATCTTTGTGGACTTATTATTGCCTCCGCAAAAGAAATCATCCTTTTAACCATTGATAATAATAATAATGATGATATTAATATTATTATTATTATTATTATTATTACTATTGTTGTTGTTGTTATATATATATAAAAACAGTTTTGTCTATTCATGTTTTGAGTTCAAATATTGCTGGTTATTTTATCATTTTTTTCCCTTTTATTTTATTTTTTTTTTTTCCCCTTTTTTTTTTTGCCTTTTCTCAAGGCATTTTTTGCCTTGGGTTAATTTAGAAAAATAAACCCAGTCAGGTACTGGGTTCAATGGACAAACCCCCATCCTCTGAAAATTACCGCCCTTGGGCCTTAATCTCAAACCATTATTATTATTATTAATTCTGAGTTAAAATTCTGAGGTCAACTTTGCATTTCATCCTTTTAGGGGTCAATGAAATAAGTAACAGTCAAACACTGGGGTAATTGTAATCGATCAGCTACCTTCCCCGAAATTTCAAATCTATACTAGAAAGGATTATTATTCATCATCCTGAGTTCTAAATCCTCCAAGGTCGACTTAGCATTTTATTCTTCCAGGGTCGATAAAATATCAATGTAACTGTCTAACCCCTCCCCCCCAAAATTTCGGCCTCGTGCCTATTGTAGAAAGGCAGTTATTGGCAGTGGTTGGTTAAACATATTACCCTTGTACTATTTAGTTATATCCCTTACGTGATCTGATTTTGAAATAACCTGCTAAAGTGCTGAGTATGTATTTAATCAAATCTAACCTTGCCCACCACAAAAAAAAAAAAAACTAAGTCCTTTGTGCCTATTTTAGAAATTATTAATGTTATGAGTTGGCAGAATTTCGGGGCATGTCACACAAAATACTTAACAAACAGCTTGCAAAAAAAAATGCTGTTTTGCCAAGGTCAGATTTTCCTGTCAACCTTTTGAGCGTTGATAAAATAAAGTGCTAATCAAGTACTGGGGCCCAATGACTTCAACAAAGCACTCTCTTTGTAGAATGGTTGGCCCTGGTGAGCTGGCAGAATTGTTAGCACATCAGACAAAATGCTTACTTGTATTTCTTTCAGCTCTTTACTTTCTGGGTTCAAATCCTACCGAGGGTCTACTTTGCTTTCTCATCTTTTTGGGGTTGATCAAATTAGCACCAGCCAAGTACTGCAGTTGATTGTAGCAACTAGAATCACTAGCTCTGTACCTAAATTACAAGCTATTATTTTAACCCTTTCGTTACTGTATTTCTGTTGAGATGCTCTGTGTTTCTTTCGATTACTTTAAATATAACAAAGAATTTAGTAAAATAACTTAGTTATCATTCAGCTAGTGTTAGGAACATAAATTGTGAATAAGGTTTGGGGGAAGATTTTAATTCTAAACTTATGGAAACAAGACATTTGTACTCAGAGCCAGAGACGGTTTCAGCCAGGTTGATAACGAAAGGGTTAAATATAATAAAGAATTTAGTGAAATAACTTAGTTATCATTCAGCTAGTGTTAGGAACATTAATTGTGACTATGGTTTGGTGGAAGATTTTAATTCAGAAATTATGAAAACAAGACATTTGTACTCAGAGCCAAAGCCGGTTTCAACCAGGTTGGTAATGAAAGGGTTATGACAACATGTTGGCAGAATTGTTAGGATGCCAGACAAAAACTTTGAGTGACATCTCGTCTAGCTTAACATTCTGAGTTCAAATTCCACTGAAGTCAACTTTACTTTTCATCTTTCCAGGGTTGATAAAATAAATACCAGTTGTGTACTAGGGTCAATATAATCAGCTAACCCCCTTCCCCAAAATTTCAATAAATACCAGTAATATAATTAGCTAACACCCTTCCCTGAAATTTCAGACCTTGGCAGCGAGGTGGCAGAATCGTTAGCACATCTGACAAAATGCTTAACGACATTTCTTCCAGCTTAATTTAATAAATTAAGATATGTTCTGGCCAAAGATTGGCCCAGGCCGTCTCTAATTTAAGTCATTTTTAAGTGAAGTTTTCTGGTATCATGGCCCATTTAAGTAGAGAGTTGTTGTTGATTGAGATGTATCTAGGTATGGGTGGCTTATCTGGTGTCCCTTGAAGAAATTTGTCTAGCTTTTTTACATTCTTAGTTCAAATCTTTGCCTAGATATCAGTCAAGTACTGGAGTTGGGGTTACTAACTGACCCCACACTTCTCAAAATCACTGGCCCCGTACCTAAATCATAAACCATTATTATTATTACTATTATTATTATTACTCCACTAAGGTTGACTTTGCTTTCACCCTTTCAGGGTCAATGAAATAAAGTACCAGCTAAGCACTGAGATTGATGTAATCGAACTGACCCCACCACCACAACCAAAAAAAAAAAAAATTAAAGGTCCTGAGCCCTATAGTAGAAAAGATTATTATTATTATTATCAAAAAGGCAGCTAGCTGGCAGAATATTTAGTGGTACCTCGTCCATCTTTACGTTCCGAGCTCAAATTCCGCCAGGGTTGATTTTTGCCTTTCATTGTTGATAAAATAAGTACCTGGGGGGGTCAATGTGATCAACTCGACCCCTTCCTCCAAATCTGCTGGCCTTGTACCCGAATTTGAAACTATCATTAAGGCCACAAGCCGGCAGGATCGTTAGCAAACCGGGCAAAACGCTTAGCAGCAATTCTTCTAGTTTTTACATTCTGAGCTCAACTTTGCCCCTTTGGAGGGGATCGATAAAATAAGTACCTGTCAAGCACTGGGGTTGATACGAGTGACTAGCCCCCATCCCCCCAAAATTTTAAGGCCTTGCGCCTATTATAATAGAAAGGATTATTGTTGTTATTATTATCATTATTATTATTATTAATCATCATCATCACTGTTCATATTTTACCCTTCATCTTTGAATGTCCCCTAACCCCTATCTGTATGCTAAACACGCATGCTTTCTAGATCTGCTTTATGTAACATAGTAGAGAACTCTTAAACAAGGTCTGCCTCTGTTAAAAAGCTCAATATTATTATTATTATTATTATTATTATTATTTCATTTTTTTTTTTCTGTTAATCAGTAATATTAAAGTCTATTATGAAAAAAGAAAAGACAAAAAATTCAAACAAAAATAAAAATCTTAGTTGGTTCCATTTGAATTTAAATCTGGAGAACAAGAAGATAAATCTGGTAATCCTACATTGGATAGAAATGGGTGTGTATATGTTTGTGTATATTTTATATGTGTGAGTATATATATATATGTGTGTGTATGTATATGCGTGTAAGGATATAGGTATATATGGGGGCACGTGGCCTAGTGGTTAGAGCAGCAGGCTCGTGGTTGAGGGATCGCGGGTTCGAATCTCAGACCGGGCGATGTGTGTGTTTATGAGCGAAACACCTAAGCTCCACACGGCTCCGGCAGAAGGTAATGGCGAAACTTCTGCTGACTTTTTCGCCATAACTTTCTCTCACTCTTTCCTCCTGCATCTTGCAGCTCACCTGCAACGGACCGGCATCCCGTACAGGTAGGGAACCTATACGCCAAGTAAACCGGCCCTTATGAACCAAGCATGGCTTGAGAAGGAACAAACAAACGGCATGTATGCATATGAGTGTGTATATATATATATATATAATATATATATGTGAGTGTGTATCTATATGTATATATATAATAATATTAGGGAGTAAATCCAAACTTACAGGGAAAATTAGATTTAGGATTAAATCTAATTTTACAGTATAAATATAAATTAAATTAGAGATAAAACCACTATTAGGCAAATCAGTGAAAACAAACTAAAACATAGAAATAAAATTAATTAATATAATATACAAAATATATAAAATTTAAAGTTAAAGTTAAAAATTTAAAATTAATTTATATTTATAAATTTATATATATATATATTTTTTTTTATTCTTTATTTAAAAAATTTTTTATATATATATATTTTTTATTAAATATATATAACTATCAAAAAGTATTAAAAAGTTTAATATAAGATAAAAAGTAAAACCACTACAATTGTTTCATGCCCATAACCTAATTCGAATAACAATAATTTAAATTCAATTAATTCGAATTATGGTTATAGTCAATCTTCAGGTTAATGATAATAGTTAAATAAATAATTAAATATATTTAAACAATATTTTTTTTTTAAGAAATAAATAAAATAATTTTTCTAATAAAAAACTCTATTATCAAACTAGAAACTTTAACGATTATGATTATGTCATACAATCGATTATAATGTTAAATATTAATTTTTAAGGTAAGAATAGATTGAAAATGTATTTATCTATTCAGATATAATATGGCTTTAAAAAAACATAATAAACTCACAAATAATCTAATCTCAGTTATAGTCAATATCTAATTACCTAATTATTTAACAAAAAAATTTTTTTTAAATAATCACTATTCATATTATTAAATTTAATTTCAAATCAAATAATTATATAATATTTGAATAATAACTAAATTATCAATGAATATATATAAATGTATATAAATATAAGAATTAAGATCTAAAATTATCTCTAGCAATAAATATATATGCACGTATAATAAAAACCTAATAAATTAATTATTCATTATTACTTATGAAATATATTAAAAATTAAAAGATTAAAGATGAAAAAGCAAATCGTAAACAAACAAATAAACTATCTAAAAAGAACGCTATAACTAATTAACGATCCATATATCTCGTCGGCTAATTAATAATTTACAAAAACCGTATAGTTAAGAACTATAATGAAATACATATCTTCAACAACTAAATACTTATACAATGAAATTATCAATCCGTAGTTATATTTATCAATGAAAAATACTACTACAAATTATCAATTGAAAATAGCAATATATAAGTTATAATTGAACGAAGTCAACCATTAGAGATATTTATGAATATACAAAATAGCTTAAAAAAACATAAACTCACAAATATCCTTAACTCAGCTATAGTCCCAAAATTTAATTACCAAAATAATTAACTAAAAAATCATTATTCATATATTAGATTTAAGTACACATCTAACAGTTATATTAATTAATTTTATTTCTATGTTTTGGTTTATGTTTTTCACTGTTTGATTTGCCTAATAGTGGTTTTATCTCTAATTTAATTTATATGGAGTGGCTGTGTGGTAAGTAGCTTGCTAACCAACCAGATGGTTCCGGGTTCAGTCCCACAGCGTGGCACCTTGGGCAAGTGTCTTCTGCTATAGCCCCGGGCCGACCAATGCCTTGTGAGTGGATTTGGTAGACGGAAACTGAAAGAAGCCTGTCGTATATATGTATGTGTGTGTCTGTGTTTGTCCCCCTAGCATTGCTTGACAACCGATGCTGGTGTGTTTACGTCCCCGTCACTTAGCAGTTCAGCAAAAGAGACTCTATAGAATAAGTACTGGGCTTACAAAGAATAAGTCCCGATGTTGATTTGCTCGACTGAAGGCGGATCTCCAGCATGGCCGCAGTCAAAATGACTGAAAAAGAGAAAAGAAAGAGATATGAGTGTGTGTGTGTGTGTGTGTGTGTGTGTGTGTGTGTATATATATATATATATATATATATATATAAACAAAAAGACAAGTGAGAAAACAACAAGCAAGTGTATTAGTTTGATGCTCAGCAAGTCTTCGATGTTTCGAGTCTACACTCTTCATCAGAAAGGATTGAGGAGAGAAAAAAAAAAGTGTTGGGATTAATGGTTTAACATGATGAAATTATATAGATATATGAGTGTGTATGTATATATGTGTGTATATGTATTATGCAATGTATAACACCCCGGTCAGTCCTAACCCAGCTGATCAATGCTAAGACAGAGGAGAGAAGCATGAGGAAGATTTGGCTGTTGTTTTTAGCAGCTCAGGTAAAAATACTGATGTTTTTCTATCAGCTCCTGCGTAACAGTTTTTTTTATATATAATTTCATGATAACCATTAGAAATGTCTTTGGTTTTTGTCTTTTTTTTTCCTTTTCTATTTTGGTTCTAATGTTGGGGTGGATGGGATATGGGACATATGATATAAAGCCTTGTGAGTGGATTTGGTTGACGGAAACTGAAAGAAGCCCGTCGTATATATGTATATACATGTGAGTTTGTATGTCTGTGTTTGTCACCCCCAACATCGCTTGACAGCCAATGCGGGTGTGTTTATGTCCCCATCACTTAGCGGTTCGGCAAAGAGACCGATAGAATAAGTACTGGGCTTACAAGTACTGTATATACAGGGTTGGCCAAAAGTCACCTGGCAGTAAATCAAGACCATTTAATTCCAAGGTTTATGTGTAACAACCGAATGAATTTAATAAAAGCATCTAAATATGAAACGATGAAAATTGTTCAAACTGAAGTCCATTTTGAGCGACACATTTTTCCATTCGAGTCAATACAGAAATACAGATAGTGTTTATAGAATTTTGATTTACAGTCGGGTGTCTTTTGGCCAACCCTGTATATGATTTTTAGATTAACACTGGATCTCCTAACGGCAATGTAAGCTTCAAATAGTCAATGTATCCTTGGCCTGAAAAGTACCTTGCAGTCTACCCCTCGTTTGGATAATTTATTACTCCCGAGGTTCTGCTAGCTGTGAATCATAGCATGGATTTTATCAACTCTATTCCCTAATTTTGGGATATATATATATAATATATAGGCAGAGGAGTGGCTGTGTGGTAAGTAGGTTGTTTACCAACCACATGGTTCCGGGTTCAGTCCCACTGCGTGGAACCTTGGGCAAGTGTCTTCTACTATAGCCTTGGGCCGACCAAAGCCTTGTGAGTGGATTTGGTAGACGGAAACTGAAAGAAGCCCGTCGTATATATGTATGTGTGAGTTTATATGTCTGTGTTTGTCCTCCCAACATTGCTTGACAGCTGATGCTGGTGTGTTTATGTCCCCGTTACTTAGCGGTTCGGCAAAGAGACCGATAGATTAAGTACTTGGCTTACAAAGAATAAGTCCCGGGGTCGAGTTGCTTGATTAAAGGCGGTGCTCCAGCATGGCCGCAGTCAAAATGACTGAAACAAGTAAAAGAGTATATATATATATATATACACACACACATACATACATACATACAAACCAGTGTGTTTATGGATATGTGCGCATTTGTATTGTGTGTAAATATAAAAATATATTGTGTAGGGAGCATAAATTGTTTGCAGAAATACCTGCAAGATATTATTAGACTTCTTCAACTTTTAAGCGTTTTCCCTTCCATCCTTTCATGGTCGACGCATACAGACTATACACCAGGC